>NC_134704.1:25690833-26029166 GCF_043290135.1 Rhipicephalus microplus | reverse complement strand
TTAAGCAGAAAGTAGGCATCGTTTTCAATGCAACGTTGATATTAGATTGTTAGCTCAAAAACAAAAAAAAAACTTCAAGTACTCACAGAACGGTATGTCACTAAAATGGTAGTGTCTGGATTAATCCAGTTCTGCAAGCGGAGATTCCTTGTTCTCTCTCACTGCACCTTGAGCAGACGGAAGGTTTCAACTAGGGCTTGTTGGTCATTCATCCTGATGTGGACTGCTGCACACAAAACACGGGGGCACAAGAAGTAACTCAGTTAGGTAAAGGAAGCGCAAACTAACAACAGTTTATTGGTGAAAAGTGTGACCTTATTGGTGCCAACATCAAACACCTTTTGCCCATTACAAAGCAAAACAAAGACATTACCTCAACGCTCACGTGTCTTGCCTGAGAAATGTGGAATATTTTTGGTTTATGAAGTGATGAATGGCATGCAGTTGTATTTGTGTTTGAGGCATGGAACCTTCTGAGCTTCAATGATTAGGCCTGTTGTTTCACT
This sequence comes from Rhipicephalus microplus, assembly GCF_043290135.1. NCBI lineage: Eukaryota > Metazoa > Arthropoda > Arachnida > Ixodida > Ixodidae > Rhipicephalus > Rhipicephalus microplus. The sequence goes on along the minus strand of NC_134704.1, from coordinate 26,028,660 downwards.
TCTCTTCTTTGCAAAATAGTGCCACTTTATTGTCAGATTTGTAAACATATTTTTCGCAGTGAAAGGCCACCCTCTGTTTTGTTTCTCACATTTTACGTATACTTGCAAACACGGTCGTTGATACAGCAGTTTGATTGACCGATATACACACGGCTACTTGTCAGCGAAATACGACATACACAAACACTCTCAAGGCAGTTTATATATATGGTCTGATGAGATATTTTACAAGATTTTTTTTTCAGGTTGGGTTGGTAATTTTGCACACCAAAGTGAATATGGCTAGCGCAGAAAACAAAACACTAACATCAGCTCCTTGCGCAATTTTTTCGATGTTTTGCAACAATTTCTAAATGGAATGGATTACAAGAATTGTTATTTCATTCCTTGCCTGAGATGCGAGGGCATGTTCGAAGAAAAAGCTTTCATAATCCTATGCAGAATATCGGCTACGAAAGCAACCAGTTCACCAGGCTAACCTGAATGTGATAAAAAGGCTGTTTTGTGAAGGAAGCTTCGGTTCGATTTATGAAATTGTCCAGGACATTTTATGGGCAAAGATTGGTAACTAGTCTTTTCACTAATTTCGAGTGTGGTCAGTTAGAGGGAAGAATTGGTTGTCTTGTTCGGGGTTGGTAGCCCCACAATACATGGTTTTCTGTGAAGCTGAGTCCATAACCAATAAAGCTAATGCTCCGTTCCCGTGGAAGTTTTGAGTATGCAAATGATATAATCCTTTTTTTACAACAAGGGTAAGAATGATTTTGAAATCTTGAGGAAAGGATGCTGTCACACACTTCAAAGTGTGGCGCGGAAAGGAAATAGTCATAGACACTAAAGACGCTTTAAAGACACTTTAGAGACAAATCATACACTGCAGAGGGTGGCGCGGTTGGTTATTTACAGCAGAAGCAAGTAGCCATCAACGAATTTAAATTATTTACATCATTCGTGTAGCTAAGATCAGCGGCTAACTCGTCGCCAAGTGGAAATAAAAAGAAATCCTTTAAATGACGCTATGCAGCCTTTTGTCGAAAGCGTCTTTCATTCAATTTCACCGTGGAATATATTGACGCGAGTAGACAGGAGCAGTGTCCACTTCTTCGTTGCCATGGCTACTAAAAATGGGAATGTAGAAACTCACATTTTTCTATATCGGTACAATTTAAAGCAGTGAGTGCCACGATGTCACATAATCAGCACCTAAAGTGTGGGTCGCTGAAGTAGTGCGGTCATTGTCAACGGCAGGGGGAGGCAAAAACGCCCCAGGAGGTTATCCCGTCAGAACTCGCACCGAAGACCGATTGGCACCGAAAAGAGGGCGACGATAACAACAACGTCAGATATTTCCGCGCGGATAGTCTGTTACTGGCCCAGCGGTGCGTGAGAAGGATGCCAGCGGCAGGTGCAGCTGAAGTTCAGATTCTCTTGCTGAGCAGCAATTGCCCAGCTCAAATCCCCTCTTTTTGTTCTCGCTTAAGAGTCACCCTTCTCTCCTTCTCTTTTCTCATACTTATGAAACGCTAAACCCGAAAAGCTGCTTTTTAAAAAAAATTCAATTACGTATCTTTTCGCGTTTAATCATTTTGTGACGTGTACATATTTCTACTAGTACGCTAGTTCTTTTTTTCTTCCCTTGAAGTGCTTTTTAGGGCTAAACAAGATTCTGGTAAACATTCCTTGCGATTTCTTCTAAAAAATTTACTTGCGTTTCCGTACACTTTATCAACCAGACCCCTTAAAATCTCATCATTTCTCGCTTCCACCCACATCGTCTTCCTCTGTTATTTTGCTCTTAAATTAGAAAGCACTTGATAAAATTGTCGATGGTGCACTGTCCTTTCAAAGAAAAACCGGAGTTTTTGAACTTGCACAGGTATATGAGACAGTTTGTTTTTATCCTGTGTTATATTTTATTTCGCAGGTCGTCGGCAAACCCTGCCAAGCAGGTGTTTCCCTAAACACTTCCCACAAAGTGAAAGGAGATAGCGAAGTTCACGGACGTGCAGTAATAGCATACGTGAGACGCACTTAGGAAAAAAGCTCGTCAGGTCCCTTGTCCTTGCCTGGGAAGACTCCATGGCGAAAGCCATCGTTTTCGTTTTCTTCTCAATCAATGTGTCGATATTTCTCCCTCCCTCCTCCCCCGAGAGCATTCAGTTCCTTTGCTCTGTTTTGCGCTCGTGTTGTCCTCTTTGCCTTCCTTGCCTCGCCTTTCGTTTCACGTTTCTTCTATCACCTTCATGCTTGCGCTGCAACCTTTATTACCGTGGAATTTAACCAACTAGCCCAAATAGCCGTTCTTCTTCTATGGTTAAATTGCACATTGGCTTCATTAGCTCTGCACCTGATGTTTTGCACTGCCTACAGTGTAGAAGCCACCGGAAAAATTCTCACCTGCTTTTGCGCTGCCTCCTCGACCTACCCACAGTTGAACAAGCGACGATGTCATATAATGACGTGATCGTGTTACGTCACAAATTGGGTGATCTGTGACTTCATCAATGAGGTCACGTGGTTATGTCACAATGTAATGATTTTTGTTTTTTGCATCACTTACGCTTACGACTCCAACGGTCAGTTTTCACGTTTAATGGAACGTTTAGTGATGCAGCTAAGGCTGCTGCCGAAAAAAAAATGGTTTCGCACGTGTTAATAGAATTCGAGAACGCCACGTTAATAGCGGAAGGCGACACTGGTAAGCAGAAAAGGTGCAAGTGGAAACCAACTGGTAAAGCCACCCTGTTTTTTTCGCTCCTCTTCGCTGTGACACCACAGGCTTCAGAAACGTCAGTAACAATAAATAACGTGCTCTGAACGAGGCAAAGACCGAAAATGGCAATTCCAACAATAGCTACAGTGAGTCAATGTGGCCCGATCAGGAGACAATATCTTTAAATATGTGACGCACTTTTAGTGTAAGTATAGTGGGATTACAGTAACATAAGAAAAACATTTCCTCTTTATCTTCATTTTACATGCTAATATTCAGCCTGATTTTGGGAAATTAACCAAAATGTCATGACGAGGTACGTTTTGTTTGCCTGAACTGAATATAACCATCTTTCGTAAGTGTTTGTTTAGGCGGAACGTTGATGTGTTCTCTTCATTTGTTTGTTTTCACTCGTTTCAATATACACTTTCACTTGGTGATTCAATCTTGAACAATCAACGTTCAGGTAAGATTTCTTTACTACAAAAGCTCCGAGAAAAACTGAATTACTCAACAATGCCGGAGGCAAGTTGCAGGCTGTTTGATTTGTTATTCTGCTCCGGTAAATTATTGAATTATTTGTCGGTTTAGCACGCTTTCACTCAGGCTTGAATGAAGGCACAGTGAACATCGACACAACACGCGTCGCACATGGATATTCTTACACGCGTGAAACTGCTGCGAGTGGTAACGATGGCCGCAACTACAGCAATGCTTGTACTAAGGTATTACGATACTAAGGCCTGATAAACTCTCACGACTCTCATCGATGCTCGGATTCACCTAGTGCATCAACGTGCTCCCTTATGCAGGCCTCATTTAGGACTGTTGTTTTCACTGCACGTGCCTTTCGGATCTACAAATTCGAACACATGATTCACGGTCGACAGTGCAGGGGTGCGAAGATAACATTTGAGGCTTGAAGGCGTCTAAGTCAAAGACTAAGCCCCGCAGCGATATCATGTGCGCTTGCGGCGAATGTGAGTAAGATTACCATTGAGTAGATTTCTCTACTCTACTACAGCGTTACACATAGTTGCAGTATTACGCATTTGCTTGCTGCAAAACACAGAAGCTAAAAACACTCTGTATGCAGTAGACTTAACGAGGAGCTTAGTAACGCCAGGAGGTACGTTACGTTACATCAAGTGGCATAACACTACTTCTGTGTCTCACATTTACACTCCCCGCCATTTTGCCCTACAAAACTAAACACATATAACTTGAGTTTTTGCCCGTTTGAATTAGGGGAACACAAACTCGCTTGTCGTAACGCCATGTAAAACTCATAGCAACGCTTCATGCACGCGTAGAGCTGGTAACCACCCTGCGTATTTTTTTTTTTGTGCGTAGCGCAGCTCCTGAAGACGTACCATCGAAATTTCATAGAAATTAGTCTATGTGCAGATGCAGCCCAACGCTACGGTATCAACGTGTCTGTGTACCGTGCATACTTGCACACTTCACAAGTTTCTCTAGTAACGTTTGCTGGTAGTGGCATGTTATGCAGCTTGTTTCCATGAACTTGATTGGTGTGGTAGAACCAATAAGAGACAGCGAGAAATACGTGGCACACACGAACACAGTAGCTATAATGACGGTAAGAAACGTTACTAAGAACGCAGGTTCCTGCACTCGTGACATAATTCGCGAAATTCCTTCTGTTTTTGATTCGGTGGGTCCATGTTTCGAACACCTGCCAGTACATGAAAAACACGAGCACCGCCTTTATTGGCGATACTATAGCTACGGCACACCTCTCTTTCAGCATTGGCACTGTACAGCTTCCGCAATGCTGTGTGCCAGCAGAGAAGTAACACAGGGAGGGCCCGTATACCATACAGGGGCCAAGGGACAAAGTTATTCCTACCAAGAAATGCTCTAAAAAAACTTTCACTAACAAATGAGAAGTCATTAGAAAATAAAAGATAAAAGCAAGAACTTTTCATAGAAATGGCGGGCATTCAAGGGCATGTTCGCGTGCCTTGCACGAAACGTGCGGCTGTAAAATGTGGCCGACGAGTGGGTGCTGTATCTTGTGCAAAAGCCTCACGTAGCCACATTCCGTTCGGCCGAACATTCTGCCTTTTCCGTGACACCATGTCGCCTCTATAGCGAAAGCACCTATCCTGAAGAGCAAAAGAACGAAGCATGTAGGGCGGCGTGAAGAGCAAGAGATGAGAAAGAGTCGAACATTGAGGAAACACTCTTTTGCAATGCACGGGTAGTGACCAGTTTACGGCGGTGGATGTCAAATGGGATCTACGCTGCCGGTCACTAAAGAAATGCATAGTGGTGAAATCTGGAACTACCGAAGGACATTCAGACGAGAAGTGCGCGGAAGCCTATGGCGCGCAGTAGTGCCCTGTAATCGAAATGCGCCAGCACCACAGCCCCTCGCTACTACTTACAGTAGAGCAGGCAGCAAGCATGAGGTATGCACCGGGTTGGTTTGGCGTCCGTCATAATCATATCGTGGTGTTGGTACGTCAAACCCCGAAAACAATCGTATAAGCACGGCGCTTTATACCTATATGCATATTTAGCATTCCGTTCACATATCTGAGAGAGATAATTCTTTTAATGCGGAGCTGGAGAGGTTTGCCTGGTTTTTCACCTGACAGGCTACTCCAAGTGCCAGGTGGAAACAATTATATATACAATTATAAACACATAACACATACAGTTACTCATAGGCACTGCGCTATTTAAAACGTTTCGTTCAAGCCTGTGGCTCGTAAGAATGTCAGTAGTGCTTTTGTGGAGTCCAACGCACTGGAGCTGTTCTGCAATGGGCCTAGAATATTTTTCAACTGCAACTTTGTGTCCTGTTATATTTTTAAGGTCATCTTGAGAGACTGTCTCTCTGATGCGTATATTGTGCACTCACAGAGAACATGATCCATGTCTTCAACGATGTTTAGCAGCGGATTCCCACTTTATTAACTTTTTGGTATTTTGTGTGTAATAACCGGGTGACTTGAAAAATGGCATGACGCACGTGCTAGTTTGAATACATCTTGTGAATGTCGTTTCTGGTACCTTCAAATATCTACAAGTGGCCACTTTTGACGCCATAACGAAAGATTTGCCTTTACTTATCGAGAGGAAAACGGCACGAAAGAGTACAGCCTATTTCTGAGAACAAAACAGTATTTAAGCAGAAAGTAGGCATCGTTTTCAATGCAACGTTGATATTAGATTGTTAGCTCAAAAACAAAAAAAAAACTTCAAGTACTCACAGAACGGTATGTCACTAAAATGGTAGTGTCTGGATTAATCCAGTTCTGCAAGCGGAGATTCCTTGTTCTCTCTCACTGCACCTTGAGCAGACGGAAGGTTTCAACTAGGGCTTGTTGGTCATTCATCCTGATGTGGACTGCTGCACACAAAACACGGGGGCACAAGAAGTAACTCAGTTAGGTAAAGGAAGCGCAAACTAACAACAGTTTATTGGTGAAAAGTGTGACCTTATTGGTGCCAACATCAAACACCTTTTGCCCATTACAAAGCAAAACAAAGACATTACCTCAACGCTCACGTGTCTTGCCTGAGAAATGTGGAATATTTTTGGTTTATGAAGTGATGAATGGCATGCAGTTGTATTTGTGTTTGAGGCATGGAACCTTCTGAGCTTCAATGATTAGGCCTGTTGTTTCACTTCTCTTCTTTGCAAAATAGTGCCACTTTATTGTCAGATTTGTAAACATATTTTTCGCAGTGAAAGGCCACCCTCTGTTTTGTTTCTCACATTTTACGTATACTTGCAAACACGGTCGTTGATACAGCAGTTTGATTGACCGATATACACACGGCTACTTGTCAGCGAAATACGACATACACAAACACTCTCAAGGCAGTTTATATATATGGTCTGATGAGATATTTTACAAGATTTTTTTTTCAGGTTGGGTTGGTAATTTTGCACACCAAAGTGAATATGGCTAGCGCAGAAAACAAAACACTAACATCAGCTCCTTGCGCAATTTTTTCGATGTTTTGCAACAATTTCTAAATGGAATGGATTACAAGAATTGTTATTTCATTCCTTGCCTGAGATGCGAGGGCATGTTCGAAGAAAAAGCTTTCATAATCCTATGCAGAATATCGGCTACGAAAGCAACCAGTTCACCAGGCTAACCTGAATGTGATAAAAAGGCTGTTTTGTGAAGGAAGCTTCGGTTCGATTTATGAAATTGTCCAGGACATTTTATGGGCAAAGATTGGTAACTAGTCTTTTCACTAATTTCGAGTGTGGTCAGTTAGAGGGAAGAATTGGTTGTCTTGTTCGGGGTTGGTAGCCCCACAATACATGGTTTTCTGTGAAGCTGAGTCCATAACCAATAAAGCTAATGCTCCGTTCCCGTGGAAGTTTTGAGTATGCAAATGATATAATCCTTTTTTTACAACAAGGGTAAGAATGATTTTGAAATCTTGAGGAAAGGATGCTGTCACACACTTCAAAGTGTGGCGCGGAAAGGAAATAGTCATAGACACTAAAGACGCTTTAAAGACACTTTAGAGACAAATCATACACTGCAGAGGGTGGCGCGGTTGGTTATTTACAGCAGAAGCAAGTAGCCATCAACGAATTTAAATTATTTACATCATTCGTGTAGCTAAGATCAGCGGCTAACTCGTCGCCAAGTGGAAATAAAAAGAAATCCTTTAAATGACGCTATGCAGCCTTTTGTCGAAAGCGTCTTTCATTCAATTTCACCGTGGAATATATTGACGCGAGTAGACAGGAGCAGTGTCCACTTCTTCGTTGCCATGGCTACTAAAAATGTGAATGTAGAAACTCACATTTTTCTATATCGGTACAATTTAAAGCAGTGAGTGCCACGATGTCACATAATCAGCACCTAAAGTGTGGGTCGCTGAAGTAGTGCGGTCATTGTCAACGGCAGGGGGAGGCAAAAACGCCCCAGGAGGTTATCCCGTCAGAACTCGCACCAAAGACCGATTGGCACCGAAAAGAGGGCGACGATAACAACAACGTCAGATATTTCCGCGCGGATAGTCTGTTACTGGCCCAGCGGTGCGTGAGAAGGATGCCAGCGGCAGGTGCAGCTGAAGTTCAGATTCTCTTGCTGAGCAGCAATTGCCCAGCTCAAATCCCCTCTTTTTGTTCTCGCTTAAGAGTCACCCTTCTCTCCTTCTCTTTTCTCATACTTATGAAACGCTAAACCACGAAAAGCTGCTCTTTAAAAAAAATTCAATTACGTATCTTTTCGCGTTTAATCATTTTGTGACGTGTACATATTTCTACTAGTACGCTAGTTCTTTTTTTCTTCCCTTGAAGTGCTTTTTAGGGCTAAACAAGATTCTGGTAAACATTCCTTGCGATTTCTTCTAAAAAATTTACTTGCGTTTCCGTACACTTTATCAACCAGACCCCTTAAAATCTCATCATTTCTCGCTTCCACCCACATCGTCTTCCTCTGTTATTTTGCTCTTAAATTAGAAAGCACTTGATAAAATTGTCGATGGTGCACTGTCCTTTCAAAGAAAAACCGGAGTTTTTGAACTTGCACAGGTATATGAGACAGTTTGTTTTTATCCTGTGTTATATTTTATTTCGCAGGTCGTCGGCAAACCCTGCCAAGCAGGTGTTTCCCTAAACACTTCCCACAAAGTGAAAGGAGATAGCGAAGTTCACGGACGTGCAGTAATAGCATACGTGAGACGCACTTAGGAAAAAAGCTCGTCAGGTCCCTTGTCCTTGCCTGGGAAGACTCCATGGCGAAAGCCATCGTTTTCGTTTTCTTCTCAATCAATGTGTCGATATTTCTCCCTCCCTCCTCCCCCGAGAGCATTCAGTTCCTTTGCTCTGTTTTGCGCTCGTGTTGTCCTCTTTGCCTTCCTTGCCTCGCCTTTCGTTTCACGTTTCTTCTAGCACCTTCATGCTTGCGCTGCAACCTTTATTACCGTGGAATTTAACCAACTAGCCCAAATAGCCGTTCTTCTTCTATGGTTAAATTGCACATTGGCTTCATTAGCTCTGCACCTGATGTTTTGCACTGCCTACAGTGTAGAAGCCACCGGAAAAATTCTCACCTGCTTTTGCGCTGCCTCCTCGACCTACCCACAGTTGAACAAGCGACGATGTCATATAATGACGTGATCGTGTTACGTCACAAATTGGGTGATCTGTGACTTCATCAATGAGGTCACGTGGTTATGTCACAATGTAATGATTTTTGTTTTTTGCATCACTTACGCTTACGACTCCAACGGTCAGTTTTCACGTTTAATGGAACGTTTAGTGATGCAGCTAAGGCTGCTGCCGAAAAAAAATGGTTTCGCACGTGTTAATAGAATTCGAGAACGCCACGTTAATAGCGGAAGGCGACACTGGTAAGCAGAAAAGGTGCAAGTGGAAACCAACTGGTAAAGCCACCCTGTTTTTTTCGCTCCTCTTCGCTGTGACACCACAGGCTTCAGAAACGTCAGTAACAATAAATAACGTGCTCTGAACGAGGCAAAGACCGAAAATGGCAATTCCAACAATAGCTACAGTGAGTCAATGTGGCCCGATCAGGAGACAATATCTTTAAATATGTGACGCACTTTTAGTGTAAGTATAGTGGGATTACAGTAACATAAGAAAAACATTTCCTCTTTATCTTCATTTTACATGCTAATATTCAGCCTGATTTTGGGAAATTAACCAAAATGTCATGACGAGGTACGTTTTGTTTGCCTGAACTGAATATAACCATCTTTCGTAAGTGTTTGTTTAGGCGGAACGTTGATGTGTTCTCTTCATTTGTTTGTTTTCACTCGTTTCAATATACACTTTCACTTGGTGATTCAATCTTGAACAATCAACGTTCAGGTAAGATTTCTTTACTACAAAAGCTCCGAGAAAAACTGAATTACTCAAGAATGCCGGAGGCAAGTTGCAGGCTGTTTGATTTGTTATTCTGCTCCGGTAAATTATTGAATTATTTGTCGGTTTAGCACGCTTTCACTCAGGCTTGAATGAAGGCACAGTGAACATCGACACAACACGCGTCGCACATGGATATTCTTACACGCGTGAAACTGCTGCGAGTGGTAACGATGGCCGCAACTACAGCAATGCTTGTACTAAGGTATTACGATACTAAGGCCTGATAAACTCTCACGACTCTCATCGATGCTCGGATTCACCTAGTGCATCAACGTGCTCCCTTATGCAGGCCTCATTTAGGACTGTTGTTTTCACTGCACGTGCCTTTCGGATCTACAAATTCGAACACATGATTCACGGTCGACAGTGCAGGGGTGCGAAGATAACATTTGAGGCTTGAAGGCGTCTAAGTCAAAGACTAAGCCCCGCAGCGATATCATGTGCGCTTGCGGCGAATGTGAGTAAGATTACCATTGAGTAGATTTCTCTCTCACGTCTGCTCTTCTGTCGTAAGAGGGTGAGGAACTGTATATAAAAAAAAGTCGCAGCTTTGCTGCAAAGGCGAAGCATTGAACGCAATAACAACAAATTGGAAGGTCACGCGCAGAATGGAAAGCAGATCGAAACGTGCCCCGCGTTTCTCACGCACAAATGACGCACAAAACTTACTCACAGGTACAGATGCACGCGAAAAAGTGTCTCAGTTGTTACTGGAGTCTCCGTTTGCAGTCTCGATTACTGCGTTACTGCAGTCTCCGCTTGAGAAAATCGCGCGCCTTTTGCAAACGGAGACTGCAATCATTGCAGTGACATTCGTGCGTCTGGTAACTACAACAAAATCGTTCCAGGTAAAGCCTGAGGCCAGCCAAGATGTACCATTTTTCCCTCCTCCCCACCACGAGATAAGGGAGCGGGAGGGAGCGTCGCTCCCTTCCTATAAGCGGGACAAAGTACGTGTGGAAGCGCGCTCAATGCGCCATCTTGCTGGTAATGCTGAAAATACTGTTCCCCCCCGAGATGTCCATCAGCAGCGGTAAGTGGTAGATACAAATAGCTTGCCGTTTGAACGTTCAAGGACGTGCTCATCGGTGGCGCAGTGGCTAACGCCTCGCACTCACCATTCAGAGGACGCAAGTTGAATTACGCGCGCCAGAGTCTTTTTCTGTTTTTTTTTCTCTCTTGCATTTTCATATGTGTAGATACGTATACATACATACACACACGGTGAGTGGCGGTGACGCTGATGTCGACGCCGGCGGCAAAATCCAGCCGACAGTATCCATATAACTGCTTCCGCAGTACACATTACGATAGAGAAATAATATAAGCAACCACGAACGACCCGTACTGGAAGACTTCACCAGCATGTGCAGCACTGTGGCGCGTAAACTTTGAGAAAACAAAGAGAACGAAAGGAGCGAGGTTGAGCATGATGACTGTTTCGATTAAATATTGCCAGACCTTTCCATTCTTGTGTCCTAATAGCAATAGCGAAATGACATCGACAACCTAGAAGATCGGTTCGCGACCTCGAAGATCGTGAGCTTCCCACCCCCCCCCCCCCCCTTAACCTACGAACAGGTGTGACTAAAAGCACGCTCAGCCACAGTGTCTTGAGAAGCATACCATGTGGTTAGGTCTTCGATAATTAAAAGCCAGCGCCGTTTCCTACGTTAGCCTTTTCAAGATCCACCTCCCTCGCACCCTCTTTTTTTCACTCGAGCTTAGACGAAAAGCCTATAGCACGAAAATTACCAATAAGCTTCGCAGCTAGGAGTCTTACTTGCAGCTGCTCCAACCCTCGCAAAAAATATGGTCTAATCTTTTAGTCCTGCAGCCGTACTTAATGTAACCAACGTAAAACGTTGTAAAACAAGGTACCTCCTAACCTAATTCTCGACTTTTGGGGTAACAGTGTAGATGGCCACCTTCAGTATACGTAAGCGAGGATTTTCGATGTAGATCTTCAGAAGGAGAGAGCCCTATCAAAATCTTAGCTGCATCATCAAGCGCGAGCAGTGGCCTACGCCGTCATAACTTGACGATGCCACAAATCGCGAAAATTTGCTACGCCACACAACTTGGCGTCATATTATGACGCAAACACAAGGCATCGTCGCTTGACCAACGGTGGGACAATCTCAGATGGAATTCAAGTTCACGTGCGGTGCAGAAAGCGTTCGCGTGCAAGAAAATACGATCGATTGAGAAAGAAAAGCAGATGGCTTAAGCTTTAGAGTCACATAAGATGTTTGAATGTGCAAAAGTTACTAATACATTCCAGATCCCTCCCCTACAGCGTGTTTCAAAATCATTTCGTGGTTTTGGCGCATATACCCCCATATATTCTTATTACTTCGCCTCTTTTCTTCGATAAAATCTTGCATGCCATTGTAGGAAACGCAAAACTATCGCAGAGATTGTCTTATCGGTTTTATCATCTTAAAAGGTCAACTCATGTGATTTTTACGCTTCGAGCTCAGACATTGCTTCATTATAACCTACTATCCCCTATTTTTTTTTTCAAGTTATCAGAGCTCAGAACATACGCCGTGAAACTGTGTACTAAAGCTACGTAATGTGCAGATCTCTCGTGCAAAACAACGCGAGGAACATTTGCCGAAATTAAAAGAAGCCAAGGTATGGAGAAAAGCCTCTCGGAGTTCTGCTCTCGCTTTCTATTCCAAGCGCGCACAAAACTCAATCGCAAAGCAGTAAGAATTCATCCCTAAAAATTGATCCTTCTGCGCGCCAACACCAAAGACGCTTAAAAGGAAGAAAAAAACGTACACATCCAGTGCGGAGTTAAAAGCGACAAGCCAAATTGAGGCAGTAAACAAGGCGGAATCAATACCACAGCCGGAGGCTCATAAAATTGCTGCCACTCTAGGAGAAATAGAGAGAAAAGCAAGACAGAAGGTTTAAAGTAAGAAAGGACATAAAATGCTACGGTTCAAGCAAGAAGCATAGATCAGGCGCCATGTTCCTGCCCCCTTCGCAATTTTTCTTCTCTTCGTAGCGAGCGAAACAGCAATCTTCGTTCCACCACACAGTGCCTCGCGTTTATATTACCATAGCGTATTTCCCGCTGTTGCCTTAGTACTTCCTATTTCTCACTCTCACGCTCTAGATGCTCTCTACGTCACACTCTCTCTGTTCTGCGCATTATGCATCAGTTAAATTTTCTTGTGCTCACCTCCTTCCTTTTTCTTACACTTCAGCTTTCACGTTCTCTCTATCTTTTGTTTGCCCTCTCACACTTCACTAGTCTATCCCTTTCTGACAATCACTTTCTTCATCACACTGTCTCCTTTGTTACACTCTTATGTATCACATTTTTTCTAACGCTCACGCTTTTGCTCTTCTTTATATCGCAACTCTCACGTTATTTCTCTCTATCTCTCCTTCCTTTCAAGCTCTCGCGATTGGAGAGGATGGGAGAGGTCGCTACCCTCTCCCATCCTCCATCACGAGCCCGTCTCTTCCCGGCGTAAACATCATCCGCTGATCGGCGGCATTACTGGCTTCGTGCGCCTCGCGTGAGTTATTTCCATACAGAGCTCGCTGGGGCGTCTTTGCCCGCGCCGTGTGCGCCTATCTCATCGATGTTCGCGATTGCATCCTGCTCAGTGGGCCGAGTGGCGTTTCTCTGAAAATGCATAACCCACCCGAGACCTATGCTTGTTGGCCTTTTTTTCCTTCTTATTCCCACGGGACTTGCAGGGGCCAGATTACGGCGTGCCAGCTTGCGAGCCACTCGATTCCTGCACTCTCCCTGAATTTTGTCTATATTTCTCTCTCTCTCTCTCTTTTACTTTCTTTTTTTTTTCCATTTGCTCTTCAAGCAAGTTCCGTTCATCAAACTCGCATATCGAGTCAATGTCCTTACTCGTCGAGTGTGCGTAGAAACTTTCGGTCCCACTCTATCTTATTCCGCTCTATCAATATTTCTTTTTCCAAAGCTCATGTTCATGTGAAGCTTGTATGATGCAGTCTGGCCGTAATCTGACTTACGGCCATGCGTAGCAACTGGTTCAATATTTTGGGAAGGTGCAGACGTCAGCAAGAAAGTAAACATGGAAACAGGCACGGTCACAGCGTATTTTCTGCCGAATGACAACTCTCAGTAAAGAATATCCTGGCACATTGGCCAATGGTTTCGTGCATGAACAACCAACACCACGAAAGCACAACTAAACTACCTGAAGGCCACCGGACTCGACAAGCATCTGTGAACTACCAACACGAATTTCGGTTTTAAGTGTTCTCACAAACTGTTCCTTTTGTTCTTATAGCGAGAGCTACAGTGGCTGAGGTTGAGCTGTTTCGCATGGCTGTAGTGAACTAGAATATGGTATATATCTTCTAGCTCACTATACGCAGGGCTTACTGTGAAGAGTGCTGCGTACGCGTGAAGGGCAGAGACGTCATACAGTGCGCCACCGCCGTGCGCGCCTCGCCGGTCAGCGCGTTTTACAAGAGTGACGTCGGAGCCGCAGCAGACGCATTGTGAACGTACCCCGTGGCTCCTGCGCATCAAGCCACGCAACCCTCTTCTTCTTTGGTCGTGTCTGCCGCGGGGCTACATACATATAGCGGGGCATTTGCCAGTGTGCTGCAGCTGTGCCGAAGGAGAGCGAAACTCCTGCTCAGCGGGGCGTCCAGAAGAGCGTAGAAGCTTGACTCCAATAAGGTTCCGAAGTAGCTGCCGTGCAGTTAGAGGGTTGAGAGTAAGAAAAATTCGGCAGATCCAACGTACCTAGGAATCGACGTTGTGCGAAGCATGTGGAGGGAAGGTGACCATGTTGCATATTTTTTTTTTTTGAGCGACACGTCACGAAATGGCGCTAAACATGTGTGCACGCACAGACACATGTTGAATAGTAGTAGGTGTTTTTTATATAACCGCTTGTTTGCACTGTCGTAACGATGCCAACTGGAACATACGTATTAGGAACACCAGGAGCTGATATGAAGCGCTGATGCTCGCGAGAATACTGGCACTGGACACTGCTACTAACCACAGTTGACGTTAATCCGACGTGGCGGCTGTATCAAAGGAGTACATATGTAATGTTTATAAAACTGGGTAGACAGCACTGCAACCACTATGGACGTTTCACGAAGATTAGTGTCTATTTGACAAGTAGTTCTGGGACCAGGCGTAGCTCTGTGGTAAAATGCTTCATTGCCACGCAGAATGCTTGGGTTCGATTCCAGCTCGGACCCTCACATTTATACTTTGCATTCGTCGGGTCGACACTGCCAAAGTCGGGTATTCCTTAACGCTCGTGCGTTAAAATTTCCCATGTGTGCTCTCGTCGTTCCTGGGTATATACTAAGTGTCAACCACCTGTGGCACATACCCGCATACCAGCGGCACATACTCTCCCATGGGTATGTGCCACTGTCTGGCGAGGACGAGGAGGAGGAGGTAAGTTTATTTACAGAAAGGCAGAGAGGTCGGCCTGAGCGATAGCTTGCTCTAGCCTGCTACTCTACACTGGGGGAAGAGAAAGGGGAAAAGAAAGATTAATGGATGACGATGGTGAGATAGAGAGGTGAGTATGTAGTGTTCTTTCTAGCTGAGACACATTTTATAGCCGCGCACATAGTCCAGTTGTTTCTAAAAAGGTAATAACTGCTCTTGTGACCGCAGTTGCACTGTTGGTGTCTGGCCAAGGGCCCAACATGGTCTCATCAGTTAATGACCTACTGCGATATAGTTCAGTAGAAGAAATCATTGTTTGACGTTCACGTGCGTATGCTGGGCAGACACAAAATATGTGCTCAAGTGTTTCTGGCACATCACAGTGTTCACAATTAGGACCGCTGTCACTGCGACCGATGATATGTGCGTAATGTCTGGTGTACGCTACACCAAGACGAATGCGGTGGATCATACTTGTGAGTTGCCGTTTCAATTTAGGAGGCATGCGGAACCTCATTTCCGGGTCCCATTTGTGAAGTCGCTGGTGTCGCCGTTCCGGTTTGGTCCAGTGCTGAAGTGTGTAGCTGCGCATCACGCAGCGAAGCAGGGCGTTCGTGTCAGCTCGTGAAAACGCAATGCGTACTTCAGGGGCACTGCTTAAGGCATTTTTAGCTTCAGCGTCTGCCTCTTCGTTTCCCATCACGCCGCAATGAGCGGGAATCCACTGGAAAGTTATAAGATGACCATTTGTTGAAGCAACCTAAATAAGTTCTGTGATTTCTATTGCCAAGCTGTAATACGGACCTTGCTTCATGATGCAATTAATGGTTTGTAAAGCGGCTTTGGCATCACATAAAATAGTCCAGGCTCGAGGTCGCTCTCCGGAAATAAACCTTATTGCCTCCCGGATAGCGACAAGCTCTGCGGCAGTTGATGTGGTTTTATGGTCCACTTTGAATCGTCGAGCGATATCCATGTCTGGGATGACAAAGGCTGCGGCGGAGGTGTTTAGCGTGGTGGATCCGTCGGTGTACACGTGCAGAGAATCACTGTACGTTGTATAAATGTGATATAGGGTCAGTTGTCTGAGGCCAACAGAAGAAATGAGCGACTTCTTCGTAATTCCAGGTGTCGTAAAAGAGACAGGTGGTTTAGGCAGGACCCATGGAGGCACTGCAGGGGCATTTGGCGGAGAAAACCTTGCTGGTATAATATTTTCATGCCGCGATATTACTCTTGAGAAACTGCAATCTGGGTGAGTGGCGGGTAGTACTGACAGTGGGTGCTGTCTGTGTCTGCTCAGTAATCGGAGGTGAATGAACTCTAAGTGGCTCGCAGAGCATGTATACACTGATGGGACAAGCCCGAGCCTCTGCGATTGTCCCATTTGCTGAAGTACAGCGCGGTAGACCCAAGCATCTTCGTAAGCATTGAGCTTTAACACTCTCTAGTGTCTTCACACAACTAGGTCTCATATTGGAGAGCACCGGTATGCTGTATCAAATGTATCCCACAAATAGAGCATTGTACAATTGAAGTAGCGATGATTCTGATGGGCCCCTTCTTGCTCCTGCTACGTGGCGAAGAATGAGAGCAAAGCTCTTCAATTTAGATTTAAGTACTGCGACATGCCTCGTCCACGATAGATCTCTGTGTACGACAACCCCAAGGAACTTGTGGTGCGTTACAGCAGGTATCGCTGTCCCATTAATAAATATCGGGTATTGCGACATATGCTTGCGCGTGAACGCAAGCACTGCGCATTTGTCGATTGAAAGAGTGAGTCCCTGACATCGTAGATATTTGTATGTGATCGTCACTGCACGCTGTAGTCGAGCTCGCAATTGCGGACGAGTAGTTCCGGATAGAATTGTTTGACGGCGAGAATTGTTTGACGACGTACGCGACGAGATTGTGACAATATTCATGCCTTGACAAGCGCGTCATATTCGTCAAACCATCTTGCCCTCCCATGCTAATTGTGGTTGACGCCAAGTTAAGGGGGCGACCACGAGAGCAACCAAACGTAAGCGGCTAGATAGATAGATAGATAGATAGATAGATAGATAGATAGATAGATAGATAGATAGATAGATAGATAGATAGATAGATAGATAGATAGATAGATAGATAGATAGATAGATAGATAGATAGACAGACAGACAGACAGACAGACAGACAGACAGACAGACAGACAGACAGATAGATAGATAGATAGATAGATAGATAGATAGATAGATAGATAGATAGATAGATAGATAGATAGATAGATAGATAGATAGATAGATAGATAGACAGACAGACAGACAGACAGACAGACAGACAGACAGACAGACAGACAGACAGACAGACAGATAGATAGATAGATAGATAGATAGATAGATAGATAGATAGATAGATAGATAGATAGATAGATAGATAGATAGATAGATAGATAGATAGATAGATAGATAGATAGATAGATAGATAGATAGATAGATAGATAGATAGATAGATAGATAGATAGATAGATAGATAGATAGATAGATAGATAGATAGATAGATAGATAGATACGCTCAAAGTCGCCGAAGTTCGCTAAGAAATGCTTGGCATTTCAAAACGAACAGAAGGAAGTGGATTGATTGATTGATTGATATGTGGGGTTTAACGTCCCAAAACCACTATATGATTATGAGAGACGCCGTAGTGGAGGGCTCCGGAAATTTAGACCACCTGGGGTTCTTTAACGTGCACCCAAATCTGAGCACACGGGCCTACAACATTTCCGCCTCCATCGGAAATGCAGCTGCCGGGATTCGAACCCGCGCCCTGCGGGTCAGCAGCCGAGTACCTTAGCCACTAGACCACCGCGGCGGGGCAGAAGGAAGTGGAACGTGCTGCGGAGGAACGTCTAGCAGAGCGGCGTCTCCAGGAGATTAAGCCTCGTGCCGGACTATCCCGGCAGTAGCAACAAGACGCCGTCGATAAGTTCGAGGCTCCCGCAACACATTTCCTCGCATAACCGAGCTCATTAAGCCACTGCTAATTTTTTTCTCGTGTTATATCTTCTCTAGCTTATGTATTATGCCTCCTATCCCCCACCACACGCGTTGACGTAGCCAACCAAGCCAAGCCTGGTTAGTCTTCCTGTCTTTCTCCATAGCTTCTCTCTCTGCCGATGCACTTTCTTCATTTGCTCGAGTCTCAGACTCCTGAAATAGTGTAGAATTCGTCAGCTAAGTTAAGAACCATTATAATTGACCCTTGTGCGCATAAAAGAGAAAAAAAGCCACCCGCACCTTCGAAAGAGCGGAACTCGAGTCAATGCATTGCACAGTGGCGGGGGGGGGGGGGTATTCGTGAATGTTGCGGAATATGGTATGGTTTGTGAGTGCTCAATTGTTGTTTCGTTTTTATTATTAATATTTAATGAAGGAGAAGCGTTGCCTTCAACGAGCGGTGAGACGCTGATGTTGGCTTGTGCCCCACCATTGGTTGAAGGCTAGTGTTGCTTCCAACGCATCTACTCTAGTCTAGGAAGCGTCAAGTCAAGCGAAAGCGAAGTAAAGACTCCCTTGACGAAATTCTGAACGTGCGATCCATTACCTACGTATACGGGGTTGGTAGTGAACGGTTGTGCAGTGCAAGGAAGGAAGGAAGGAAGGAACATAACTTTATTTCGGTCCTGCGGAACGCGACTGAGTCACGCAACCGGCTCAGTCCCACGTAGGGGAGCAGTCGGTTTTTTACTACCAGACGCGGTCTGCGTCGGTCTTGCAAGGCGAGAAAGAGAGAGAGATAGGGGGAAGGGGGAGCGACGATTGGCACGAGACGCGAGATGCGAGCAGGCGCAGTTGGGTTGTTGACGGCGCCGCCGACAACGGATCCACGACATGGTGCGACTAAAAATTGTTCCGCTTTTTAAAAAACGCCAGGTCTGCACGGAACTTAGCACGGCCGCAGTGAAAGCTGGAAGACGGCCTTTCGGAGAATTTTTAAACACTCTTTGCGTAACTCCTATAAGCACACTTGCAGGGTTCCAACTACGCCACTAATATTCGCAATTTTCGTGTAGTAGGTACGTATTCTTGTTCTTGTTTCGCTTCTTTTGTCGCTGATACCCACTGCGGGGCATTGGTCAAGAATTGAGCGGTCTTATAATATATTACAAAATTTTAGAATATTGGAGGTTAGACAAAATTACATATATAAAATGAAATTTTGATGCTCAGTCAACTGTACAAAATATAATTCTTTTTATTTGTACTAGATAATACAGTAAATGAACACCCTATTTTTTTTTTCAAAAGGCAATCACTATGCCAACCTTCGTCGTTCTCCGGAGAAGCGTCGTACTCGCTACAAACTTGCAAGGAATTTTGCGCAATTTTGAATGTTCTGACTGACAACGACGAAGAATTATGTCCAAGCTTATGAATTATGCCCAAGATTATAGACGACCCACTCATTACGTGATTCTCATTGTGTGACACCTGGTTGTTGTTGTTTTTTTTTTGCTGTTGTAAAACGCATCATTACTCATATAAACGCGATTCTTTTCCTGGCATCAAGCCTGCGTAAGGGCAGTTCGCAACGGAGTTTCAAGCACTGGGCTGGCACTTAGGAGACCTCGGTTTAAACCTCATCGTGTCATTGAAGTTTTTTACTTAGTTTTTTTTTTTGCCCGATAGTAGTTATCCGCCGCCGCCACCGGAGGCTGTAACCACGGCGCACGTGACCTTTTTTGTGATCGCATAGCCGCTATTGCAGTAAAATAAAAAACTTGATGTATATGTATCATTAGGTGCAACTCATTACAGCACTCGAATGAACTGCCCGTGTAATATTATCGCTTTATGCTCAATGACTTCACGGCCATGGCATGGTGGCCTGTTCTTAGTTGGTTAGTACTGTACTGTAGTGGTAATTGCTATTCTTGGCGTTATTTCTGGAAGGACAAGCAGCGTCCAGAACTATCCAAAATCCGTCATTCCGACCACATCTTAAACTGCTGAGACGTGAACAACATCAATAAATTATGTTTCTATTTCTTCAGAACAGCGTCCATAAGGGCAGCTCTGTAACTTGAAGATTTACAATAGCCGACCAGATACAGGACACTGCACAGTGCAAGGCCGTCTGTTGCTGTCTGGTTACAAAGCGCAGTTGCTTTCTTCTATTGCCTAGCTGACCCGACGTTGGCACATGAACAATTGCGTTGCAGGAGAGTCAGTAGCATGTCATTTAATTCGTGTGTTAAGTTTCCAAGCGCAGGCCTAAGCAGCCGCAATGCCGCTAGAGACGGTAATCAGACGAGTGCTGTCGCACAGACATAGTTTGTTTTCTTTTTTCATCTCTCTCTGTCTCATCTTTATGTCCACCTTCTCATTCCCCCAGCGTAGGGTAGCAACACGGGCATGTGCCTGGTTAACCTCCCTGCCTTCTCTCTTGTTATTCTTGTCCTGTCCTGTCCGGTTCTTCTCCGCTACATCTTTATTCTTCACTTGCTGAAAAAATGGCCGAAGTTCAAACAAGCCCTACCTCCCCCTTTAAAGCAAACACAGTTGAACACCAGCAAAAAGGCTTTCTCTAATGTTTCCGCACGAATAAAACAAAAAATACCGAAACGCATACGTTGTATCTTACAAATGCCTTTCTGTGATTCCAGGCCCCCCTTATTTTTTATAAAATAGTTTGAGTGTACATGTTTATTATTCCCTTTATCAGACGCTGTTACCAAAGTCAAAGTCCCGGCAAAGTCATCAACAGAAATCAATGAGTGGTCCGTAGCGTTATGTTCGTGCCTGTATCCTAACCATAACTGTAACTGGCAAGAAATATGGTCAATTATCTCAGCAGCGAAGCAGCATCTGAGGTCATGCTGTTCACAGTAGACAGAGCAGAGAGAAGAAGGAGCTTTTGGGACAGCGTCAAGAATGTTGTCATTCGGCCAGAAGCCCGTCTATTGAAGCTCACATGGAGGTCTCACGTTTCAACGGGGCTCAATAAAAATAAGACGGCTGGTAGGCTTCAAGTATTGCCTACATTGTATCAGTTGCATTCGGGGTACACGAAAATTGACAATATAGAACAAAAACAAGAAAGATTCATTGCGAAGCCGGTGTCCTTGGACCTTAAGCTCGCTTTTCAGTAACATTACACTGTTGCACTATAGGTAATGTCTTGTTCGCTATCGGGACTTAGGCCATTGCGCTTTGAACAGGCCTGGACTGTTGACTCGATAAAGATTAGGTAACATATAAGCAATTCAATTATTCATTTTTAAAAATCAATAAAAACAAAAGAAGGTAGGAGTGGTTCTTGTCAAAGGAACAGTGCTGTCGTGTTTCTCATTTGCATTGCAGACATTTAAAGGTAATACAGTCTGTATCATGAATAGATTCAGTGTGGGCTTATCATTTTATTTTCAAAAGCCACTTGAAAGCAGCAGGTTTTCCAGATTCGGTGGTTGCCATGGAACTAACATCATCGGCTTTTCTCGCTCAAACTCACCTATTTAAAGGCGTGCTCACAAATGACACAACGACCCACTCACTCATGAGCAGGTTTACAGCTTCTGCGTCAGTCTATGTCCAACTCACGTTACTGATTACACCCTATCTTTCGCTTAGCTGCGTTTCCAGCAGACCAGATTCTGGGCGGTACATCAAACGTATAAATTGGGCAACGGCGCTCATTCAACATCCTGTTGAAACCTGTATACATCATTGTTGACCAACTTTACCACTTCTCTCTCCTTTTGCTGTTCACGTATTTCTCCAAATTACATAGTGCGAGAAGGCGAACCAAAAAAAGCTCCGTTATCCTTCTATTTTTTCTTGCCTTCCGTTTATTTTTCTTCCTAATTTTTTATTTGTATTCCCACTATCACAAAATACTCTTTTCGTTCACACTATTATTCCCGATTGTAAATTATTACCGTTTTTTTTTCAAACTCGCTCATCTTCTGGCTGACACCTTCAGCTCGCCCGTTACGCCACAGTTCGCGTGCACATATTAGCCTATTCGATTCGCGCCAGCCTTCGCGCACCGCCGTGGAAGACAAATTTTCCCACTCCGGCGGCATGCGGTTGCACAGAAAACCACGAAGGCTTACAAAGCCGCTCTTCCATCACTGACACTTTGGGCGCTCCCGGCGCGTCACCTCTGCGATCGATGATCGTTAAAGCCCTCTTCGAAGAGAATGCGGCCAGAGGATCCATGTTCTTGCATCGTATCACTCGGCGGTCGTTACCAAAGCAAGGAGCGTGAAGGCGAAGAGCTGAAAGAAATTACACAGTTTATTCGCTATCAGCTCACTCGCTCGAGGGGCTGAATGCCAGTCTTTCGGCAATAGGAGTACACAATATGGTAGCGACTGAGCAAGGCTGGTGTTTTGCTAAAAAAGATTTGAACGACGGGCAAAATCTTAAGGACGCCCGAAAATGCAAGAACTCGGCGGCCGAGACCTGTAACATATAGAACACCAAAGTAGACATGGGCAGGGCAACCTGGGTTCAGACGCCCCCGCTGAAAAGATACAGTTTAGATTTATTCATGCGCACATACAAACATACACCAGTACATGCATAAAAGGTAACTGAATCACCTCCCACACCCAACCCCTTGGCTACGTCATTGCTCTATATACTGGTTTGAAGTCTTAACCTGTAAAAATGTATCAGGAATACATAAAAGAGATCAAACCCATTTACTACGATACTTATTTCTACAGAGCCCGTCTGCAGCTGAACTGAGCTGCCCTCTTCCTGCTCCCGTTCCCCATCTTATTTGCCCCTGCCCTGCGGCAGCTCTTCTCAAGCCCAACGGCTACTTTCGTTTGCACCTTGCCTGGGGCATTGCCTAAACTGTTCCCACTCTGCATCAGCTATACTCGATCCCAGCGCCTCCTAGAGTTCTGTGCCAGTCCTGCTCCAGCCTTATGCCTGCGCTGACCTGTGCCATGCCTTTTACAACCCTTCGCCTGCTCCCGTTCTTCGCCTTTCCTGTGCCCGACGAGCTCCCAACATGCACCTGATCTGCGCTATTCCTTCTACAACCCGGCGCCTTCTCCTGTTTTGCGCCCAGCCTGCATCATCCCCGCATTTGCTCTCGTACTGTGCCCATCCTGCGTCTGGCCTGCGCCATAAATGCTACAACAACCCTACAACTGCTCTTGTTCTACACTTGGCCTGCGTCATCCCTGCTACAGCCATGCGCCTGCATCCGATCTGCACATATGGCTTATGTCATTCCTGCTACACCCCTGCGTGTGCTCCCTTTTAGCGGCTGGGCCACGCTTGGCCTGCGTAATACCTGCTGAAATACTGCGCCTGCTCTAAATTCGCATCTGTCCTGCACCCACCTGTGTCTGAACTACCCCTGAAAATGTGCGTACCCGACCAGTGCCTAATCTTAGATTGCCCATTCGCTGGTCGGTACCGAGCCCGAGTCCGCGAAAAACTGGGCTTGCACCCCGCCTACGTAAGGCCTGAACATCTGTCTTAGTTACTCCATCTATGTCTAGGTTGGTAGACTTCAAATTTCGGTTTCAAAGCATGGCTTCTGTGAAAGCTTGTTGATATGAGTTCCCAATAAGCCCTTTTGACTTTTAATAGAAACTTGAAACATGTGACATTACGTTAGAAAAATCTGCAAGCAGACCAGAACCATAAATTCTTTCTTGCACTGCACTGGTTGATTGTGCTGAACGACTTTTACCTTTTTTAATCACAGAGCTGAAGTGCACAATTTAAATTAAAATTACAAGGAATAGCCAAGTTATGAAAAGCAATGTCTAAAATAGAAGACATAGAAACGGTAGGTAGAGTACCACAGAACACAAAGCAGCAAAGAGCACGTGCTGGAATGTAGCGTATATCACCGCGATACATATAAGAAACGCGACACATATGTACAGAAACAAAATTGGCACCAACCTTGCTCTACGCCTGAGTCATGCTTTCTATAAGTACCATTTAAAACACGGTTCATTTATTAGTGTTCAACTTGCCCGAGGTAGCGACCCTTATGTACGTTTCCCGGTAGATATTATCTCTTCAAGTAGGAATAATAAAATAGTGTACTAATTGTTCAGCACATCGTAATTCAAATCACAGCGCATTAGAAAAATGCTGTTGTAATGAATGCCAACATCCTCTTGATAAGAAACCTGTTTTTATTGGGAACAAATATTGCTGCAAACGGGACAGGGAAAGCAACATGCGAAAAAACATACCAAACTACAACTCTATGGCAAATATATTTCTTACAGTTCGGAAACATGTGGTTCATAATACATTACCTCTCCCATATAAACGAAAGCCAACGTAAAATTGAAACACGGAATGCTGCCCTCCCCTTCCCCTCTCATAAAAAGAAGACAAAGCAAAGCACTCCACCCAATCTCTTTCGCTTCTGACATCAACACGACTTCGTTAACTGAACACAAAAAAAAACGACTCTACGAATAACAGCGCGACACTTATTAATGCGCATGAAGTGCATCGTTTGACAGTATGCAGAGAACCCCGGGTTGTTCTTTTTTTTTTCTATATATTCTTAGCGTTGGTATTAAGAGATGCAGCACCTTCGCTTGACACCGCCCTCCGGAAGCGCGAGAATTAGATTGCCCTGATAGACGAACAGGACTTCGTCTCGTCCTGCTAAACATGCAAATGAAAACGAAGCTCTGAAGCTTTCTTGAACACCGTGCTTCACGTATGCATGAAAATATAGGGTGCTGTGTTTTTTTTTTCTTTCTCTCCACACTCGCCGGCTCTAAGCTTGGGTGTGCTGGCCAGAAAATTGCGTTTGCTGTCTACCACTTCTTCGACGGAAGCTCGTTTGTCGCTTCCATGCATTCGTACGGTTCGAGTAATAACTCTTACCAGCGCTGACAGACCCGTCCAGAATATCGAAGTGCTGGCGACGGTACAGTTTTGATTCACGAGCTTACAACGTTACGTACGGACACCGAACGTGCAAAGAGTGCGTTCTTGTGTCGTAAATTGAATACTAAATGTCACTCGCAAAGATTTTCTTTGTGATTTCCTGCAAATATTTCCTGCCTTTGCGACGAATAGCACGTTGATCAAAAACAAATTGTAAAAATGTCTACTTTGAAAGGCCTCGTTTAAAATTACAAACATCTAACTCTGGGTAATTAGAATAACTGCGTAACCAAATTTATTCGAAACCACCTCACTGACGCGTGCCATTCTAAAAATCGCTGCTGTGTTCAGTTCTATGGAGTGAGCAAATTGTAGAAAATATAAGCCTGTTACTGGACATTCATCGCACGCAAAACTGTGCGAGTGAGAGGCAAAAGTTTTTAATAAAGAACAAAGAATTCTGCCAGAATACAAAGAATTTACATGTTACTCTGTGTAGGGCTTGACTCGCAAATCTTGGTGTTCATCTTCCGAAGAAATAAAAATAAAATGTAGCCTGTCTCAGTACCTACTGATAACTTTTCTGGTAGTATTAGTTTCGCGCATAATTACAGGAAGTCCAAGTGAAACATCCGTAAAAATGCATTCCACGTCTTCCACAAACACCTCCTCGAAGAGTAAAACGTTTATATTGAACTTGTAACGAACTGAACTCTACTGATAGGTTGAAGACACTAGAGTTAACGGAACATCAATAACAGCATTACACAGCATTTCTGTCTGTTGTTAGTGGTTAATTAACTATGCCATAACGACTTTCTGGCGCCTTCACAAACGCCTTCCCTTTCCATTCACTGCCGGTCTTTTACACACCTTGTTCAATTATTAAACACACTAAAGATGATAAGAATGAACCGGAAACGAGTTGGAACGTCATTACATGACGTTACCGCTTGGTAAAATGTTGGCCGATTGCGAAGGAATTTCAAACACAGGTGAGAATCAGGAAGCTTGAAACGCATTCCGTCTTGGAGGCTGTGAAAATCACGTTAGTTGTAGAATGCTTTCAAAAGAGGGTATGGGGGAAGTAGAGGATCAATACACGGACTGAAAGGAAAAGAAAGAGTTACATGACTTTTTTTTTCTTTAAGGTGTCTTAAGAAAATGCACAAAATACCCTGTCAAATTCTCTTTTTAATGAAGATATGTCTAATCTACTTGTCGTATTTTTCTATTTCTGCCAAACTCTCTTGTCAACGAGAGCTCGTATGATTGGGAGTAGTCCCCCAGCACAGCAACAACTTCCCCACTCGCTTCGGAAAAACGTGTCCGCGAATGTTGCCGAACATCGTCCGCGAGTGGTTCAAATCACGCAATGCGAAACAAACACAAAATGCCCTTTAAAAATCTTGGAGAATTACTCACATTCGTTTGCGCCGGTTCTGTAGTAGGTGGAGCGTGAAATGCGAAGAAAAACAGAGCTTCGGTTCTGTGGTTAAGAGTTAGCCTCGATACCCCGCCGCGGTGGTCTAGTGGCTAAGGTACTCGGCTGCTGACCCGCAGGTCGCGGGTTCGATTCCCGGCTGCGGCGGCTGCATTTCCGATGGAGGCGGAAATGTTGTAGGCCCGTGTACTCAGATTTGGGTGCACGTTAAAGAACCCCAGGTGGTCAAAATTTCCGGAGCCCTCCACTACGGCGTCTCTCATAATCAAATGGTGGTTTTGGGACGTTAAACCCCACAAATCAATCAGAGTTAGCCTCGATAGAAAAGGGTGTGCAGGGCATACGAAGGGACAGCGATCGCGTCCCGCGAAGTTGAAGCGAAGAAAACCAAGGAGCGACTGCACGCAAAAGACACAAGCGTGCACCCTAATCACATTTCGTGCAACACCGCGTCTTATGGGGAGCCGCAAATTAAAGCGCTACCGCGACAAGCAAGAGAAATTGCTTTCCCATGCTTGCAGAATATGATATGAAAGCTTCACTACGCCACGCGCGTGGAAGAAAAAACAAAACAAAAACACTCAGGCATAGTGACAGCCTTGAAACACCCAGATTCCATTGACTACACACAACCACGTACCATTGAACAGATACATGAATATGACAGAAGAAAAAAATGTTTCTTTTTGTAATGATAAGGTTGGTAGCAAGGCGCCAGAATGGAATACTCCGAGCGAATGTGATGGAACGTTGTAGTAACGCGAATCCCGGCCGTGAGAACGTTCAAAAAAAATAATCTTGAGATGTAAGAAACGCCGTGTACAGACGAAATAGAAACAAAAAAAGCTGTCATTACTACCATGACACGAGTAATAGAATGATTACCTAGAAACAAAAAACTGTGCAACGAAAATGAATGACAAACACGGAAAGAAGATAAAAGCACAAATATTTTTGGCAATACGGAAAAGGGAGTGAAAAATTTTTGCCCTTTTTTTTTCTTCTGTCACAAAAAGTTTTTTTTTTTTCGAAGGCGGAGAGGGGGGTTGGAGGCACCTCGTTAATTTAGGGTGGAGGAAAACACCTTCTTGAAATTGTCATTTTATGCTGTTTGTGCCATAGTTATGAAATATCTCGGAGTTTGGGGGGGGGGGGGGCATAGCCCTGGTGTACAATCTCTGGCTGCGTCACTTTTTCTAACAGTGGGGCAAATGTTATCTCTCTGGGACAGCTTTAAAATGTGAGGAAGGACAGTTGGTACTTTTGCAAAAGATATCACGGATATAGATAAGACTCCATGATTCTTTGGACGCCCGTTAAGTCATGATTCTTCACGCATGCCCAGAAGTTAATGGGATATACTACGCCCCAGGGGCACACCAAAAGCGAAATCAGTCGTGATAGCGTCAAGGAGACGATATAAAACTGAATATCATCACCTGGTTGGGTGGATGTGAAAGCTAGTGAAAATTAAATCTTACATAACTACATATTTATTTTCGAGTTGCGATGCCTTACTTAATCTCGAAAGACAGAGAGAGGTTACATAAGGCATCCTTTTGCACCTGGACGGTGTGGTTCAAGGATCTCTTAACATAAAAAAAAATCGCAGCCATAGTGTGACAGAAATCTCATCGTGATCAAAGTTTCAAGCTAACAAACACGGACAACGCAGATACATAGTCTAGGCACAAGGTAAACCAGCCCCACCACATTAGAACCCTCTTCGACTTTGAACATCTTGCCGAAGTCTGCCTGCATCATCTGAATCTTCATCCAAACCACCTGCCACTTTTGCTCAATTACACGTACATGTTACGTTTCTGCGCTTCTTCTTACGTACAAAAGAAGGCTTCCCAATTGCATGAAAAAAATTATGCCGGAGAGCAGCGCATCTTTCTTTCTTTTTTTTTTGAAAAAAAAAACTCATTAGGAGTGTGAAATCTATAAGAAAGATTTCATAAGTGCAGCTTCAATAACGCTACTATTCTTCAATACGGTGAAATGTTCTACAAACAGACTGTCATCTTCCTTCAAATTATGAAATCATGGCTATGTTCGGACCGAACAACCTGTTCAACATCGTTTGTAATTTTGTAAAGTTAGCATTGCCACACCAAAGGTCAGCATGCAGGTAAGCAGCCTTATCGGTGAATGCATTTAACCAAAGGACTGCATCTTCATTGTTCGAAACCTTCTCGCTTTCTTATCCATTCTATCTTCTGTTTCGTTTTTCTGTCAACTATAAAAATGCCCCTTACATGAGTGTAGATATATGAAGGTCGTTTTGGCTGTATTTCTGCGTTCACGTTCTGCGTCCCCAGCACTCCAAATCCAACCTTTCATGGTAACCTTTCACAACCTAAGCTTTCACAGTCAGCCCTATCCTTTCCACTAGGCACTTCTATTGGTAATGCGTAATATTCCTTACTCGCCACTGTGGCCTAATGGTGACCCGAAGGCCACGGATTGAATCCCAGTCACGGCGCCCGCATTTTCCATGGAGGAGCGAATGCCCGCGTACTTAGATTTAGGGGCGGTTAACCAACGACAGGTGGTCGAAACTTCAAGGGCCTTCCCCAATGGTCTTCTTCATAAACCCCTAAAATTGTTATTATTGGTATTCTATTCTTTGGTGAGACGCACTCATCGCAGTTATTTACACAGCTACTGCAATTTATCAGCTATTGTAGGGCTTATTGGCCGATGCCGGGTGCTATCTGAATTCACGCTGCACTTTATTGGAAATGTAAAGTGCAACTGCTTCCTGGCATATTAATAACTTTTTGGTCTATCTATCTATCTATCTATCTATCTATCTATCTATCTATCTATCTATCTATCTATCTATCTATCTATCTATTTATTTATTTGTTTATTTATTTATTTATCTATGTATCTGTCTGTCTGTCTGTTTGTCCGTCCGTCCGTCTATCTATCTATCTATTTATCTATCTATCTATCTATCTATCTATCTTTTTATCTATTTAATCTCCATTCTTTCTATGATCCATTGTTCTCTCATTTGAGCTCCACACTTCGAGAAATTTCACGCCGCGGCTGACACCCGGTACAAACGAAAGAACCATCGTTCTTCAGAAGGTGACCTCACGGGGCCCAATCATCGCGGCCGTGCGTATTCGATGAATAAATGGTTCTACACTCTGAAATTACTTTCTTCGTTTTACTTGCGCCCACCGACTGAGATCAAAACAGAAAAGGGGCGAAAAGCATAGTGTGGTGATTGTGTCGTCTAAGCGTTGCCTTTTTCTGCATTGAATTACAAAGCGCCATCGATAAAAGCCGGCTGAACGGCGCGCAAAAAACAAACAGGTGATCGCGCGTAATTTTGTCCAGACTATATTGCGGAGAATAACGCATCCTCCTAAACCAACCCTCCGTCGCTACGACCCTCTCCTCACTTTCGTAACCCCGACGCACAGAGACCGAGTGTACTTCACCCACTGCTCAAGCATGAACGTTCGACATTTAAAGAATTGGGCACCCGGCGACAATGATCATCATCATAGAGGACGCGAGAGCTCTGGTATAAATTTGTCCCGATAACCATTCGTTTGTTTTCTGTCTTTCCAGCGAGAAAAAAACTCCACATCCTTATCACTGATGTGAGGGGCTTACGCTCACTTCATTCAACCTTTATTTTAATACTTCACGTTTCGAGCGCTAATGCTCGCTCAGCCGAATTCTTTATCATACAAAATGTCATTGTGCAAACATTAAGACAGCAGCGTATGAGTGCATTAGCACATTCACGAAGAAACACTTATTTTTGTCTTTCTTTTCTCTCGCTTCGCAAGACAATTTCGGTTTCGTCAGCACACAAGCAGCGCCCTTCATTAAATCTGCTTTTAATACAACTGTTTCTTTTAGATTTTGTTGTAATGAAATACAAGCTTTTCCTTATATATCAATGTTCGTTCTGCACACGTGCGCATGCTCACGCAGAATAACAAAAAAAAACGATTGTGTCATCATCCTTGGAGAAAAAAAAACAAGAATGGTAAGGTAATTGTTTATCTTAATACTTCCCCCCCTCGCCCCAATACAACCCCAATACAAAAAAAAAAAACAAGGTGATACTAGACTTACAAATAGCACGAGAATTCAAACAGTGTAACATGTAGTCTAAGGTGAAGAAAAAAAGCGCAGATCATTATCTTTTTTTGCAGTTCGTTGTTCGCTCATTTAAATAAACTAAACATTTTGAAAACATTGGAAAATCAATTAGAACAAAGCATCCCGATCCAACAAAGCATTAACAAGATCTCACGAAAACTCCTGCTCAAAGAAATATACAGTGCCTGCGGCGAGGCGTGCAGTACAGTTTTTCAGTCTTTGGCTCAACCTACCAGCTAAATATGCCGCAGATCAGATGTTCCATGGTGCCATTAGTGCCACTAGCTCCACAAATTACTGATGCTGCACTGATGACCCGTAGCTCGAAAACTAATCACTGATACCAACGGAGCCCCTGCTATGTAGGGCTATTCCGGAATGGCTTCGAAGTGGCAAGAATGACATCAGACTGAAAGAACAACTTACCAATGACGTACGAATAACAATATATATACAAGTGAACGGGAAACGGAAAAGACAAATAGGTCAATCTCAGGGGGGTTCTAAGCGAACCCCATGACGGCAATTTGTGCAGAAGCGCCGCCAACGGCTCTGAGCTGTGCAAACATATCCTGACACTGGCGCCAAATTGTCGCTGCCCGCCCGCGGAACCCGCGTCTCCCTCTCGGCCAATGTTAGCCTCTCCAATCAACGGTATCCGCCATCTTCCGGCCACTTTTTGTTTTCCTTACCGCGAAGACTAACGGAAAGCGACATTTACCTCAGGGTTACTCTCGCAGCCGAAAAGCCTGCATTGCAGTTGAAACCAAACGTTGATTATTTCAGTGGCATCGAAGAAGATGGGCAGGTAATAGACCAATAGCAAACAGCGTGACTGTTTGTTTACTTTGGTTCGACTTTTCTCAGTCAACGAGATCAGATGAAGCAACCGCAGTTTCGTATGTCGCAGCTCTGGCAGGCTGACAGAACATTCTCCTAATTCGTCAGGCGAACAGAATGAGCTATCATTTAATAAGGCACAGTGATTGCTCAAATATACATTGATTATATGGTTGATAGTATCTGCGACATCATTTCTCCATTTTTTTCTCTTTGCCGATTGACTTCGTGCGGATTTCTTTGATTACGTTATATGTAGAATATAGATATACGGAAAAGGACATGTAGTGGCCCATGCCACTTTCCACCTCCCCTTCCGCCTGCTACAGTAGCCTTGGGTATAGTGTACTAGAATAGGGCCCAAGTTATAGTGTACCAGAAATACACTATACCTTGGGCCCTATTCCGCTTCACCTATTCCCGCTACAACCGGCCTTGATATGCTTCGCTGAGCGGCTATGGCTATGTCGGTAACCAAGGCAGCTACGCCCTCTATGGGTGTATCTGGGAAACGGAATGCGACTATTATCGAGACTCTTTTGTGGCCCAAGCCACTTCTGAAACAGTGCCACTGTTAAATAAAAAGTTCTCCATTTTCCTGATGTTCTCACATGGAATATTGTATTGTAAGCGCTACTGCATAGTTACGGTGTGACACAGAAGCGAATCAAGCCCGTCAGGAAAAAAAAAATTTAAGAGGCATTGCCGAAAAATGAAAATTCCGAAGAAAGAGCCGGAGAACAATTTGGACGTGGCTCTGCACCTTGACCCTAACTAAAAAAGTGTAAACTGATACGACGGCTACAACGTGCTCGCTCAGTACATTCCATGAGAATAGATTTTTTTTCTGTCTGCCTTGACGTACAATGCAGCGTGAAACACCCGCTGAAGCAGAAAGCACGCGTGGGAGGTGAGTGATGAAGAAAAAAAAAGATCTTTTTTTTACTTTTCCTACACATTCGTCTACCGAGCCGGCCACGGAATTCTTTATGCTCACGTATCAGACGCGACACAAAATTGAGCAAGACGCGCAGTATATTGGGGTTCGCGTGACTACCCTGAAAAACGAGAAGAAAAAAAAGAGATTTCGACACATCCAGAACAATGAAAAACATTCCTGAAAAAAGACACCCAGCGCTATAGAAATTTTGTACATATCGCGACAGACTGCTTACGTAAAAACAGAAAGGGAAAAGCGTATCACTACATAATATATCTATTGGGTTCAACGTTAAATAAGATAGACACGTGAAAATATATTGTGTTGCTTTTTGTGTCTTCAACGTTGATATTTTTCTATTTATTCCCGTGAAGCCAAACTTTTATTTTTAAGGCAAGTAACTTGCATACCTGATTCTCATGAACTCTGAAAGTTTACGCGCTGTGTGTGGTGTATAAACTATGAGAAGAGAAATTTGTTCGCTCATGTCCATCGCACATATCCATAATAATTTTTTTCTAGCTGAGCATTCATTTTCCTCGACAAGCAATATCTCCAAGCAATTACAGGGTTTCTTAAAACTGTTTCCGTATATTATCATGAGATCAAGAGGGCTCTACCTGACTGTTCAGGAATGAATCGCCGCTTCAGGTTTCTAAGCAAATGCGTGTACCACAATTGCAGGGCTGCGGTCTATGCGGCATTAAGCCATTAGCTGATAAATGCTAATTACCGAATACAGTTTCATTTTATATCGCACTTTTGCATAAGGTATAAGTGAAGTCATCGCGCCTACTTTGTCAGTGAGTCAGTCTGCTCACTCAGCCAGTTTTCTCACTCAACCATTGAGCCAGTTCAGTAAATAAATCAGTAAATTGGTTAGCCTAACCAGTTAAGGCAGTTCGGCTAGTTCAGACAGCTTAATTTAGTCAGTGAATTCAGTCAGTCAGTCATTCAAGTCAGCCCAGTAAATGTCAGTTCAGTCACTACAGTCAAAATTTATCGAAAGGTTCACCAGAAATAGGGTAAAAAAAACAAGCACGTGTAATAGCATACAGCTGTCTTGAACTTTCACAGTTTCAGACCACAAGAATGTATGCAGCTGACTTTTTCGCTCAGTAGCGATTATTAATTGTCGCCTTCTCAATGAGCGGCCACCGCTCTTGCAGTGTTCATTTTAATGCACGGACGGCAGCTTCCTCACAAAGAGAAGAGAGAGACAGAAAGAGAAGCCTAGGTAATATCCCAACACTACCAGCCTGATGCTTTAGAAGCGTTTGGCGTGTCAAGTGGAAAGAAGGAGACAAAGGACGCAACTCGAGAAAAAAAAGAAAAATATATGCATGAACATTGGCACACACAAGAGTAGATATATGCAGAAGCGGATAGGCACGAGAAGATTGAAGAACACGGAGGCCAAAGCTGATGGAAGAGCCATCTTTGAGGAAAGGGGACTTCGGAGTGACGGATCAAACACGCGAAGGAGAACAAGGATACAGACACGTGAAGTAGAAAGCAGAGTGTGAAAAACACGCCATAGTAATCAGAATAATTTCAATCACCATCAGAGCTGATGATGCTGCCCCCAAACTCTCAGCCACAACACCATTGCTGCCTTCCCATTGCTGTGGTGACTTTCCCTTTCAGGCAGAGCCGCCCAGCTTTTTAGCAAATCACAGACCATAACAAGACGATGGAACGTGATCTGTGTTTTTTTAACACAACTTGGCAAGTTGAAGATGCGCCGTTTTTGTTAAATTTACTATGCTTTTATTGGCATATTAATTCCCTTTAGGCATGGTGCCTCAGTGGAGAAACTGAAGCAAAGAACGAGTGGCATGGAAGTTAAGGGTCTTCCCACTTGGCTATGCCACACTTGATAGACGCTGGATTGAGTGCCTAAAAAAGTGAGAGAAATAACTAAGGTCCTTATGTGAACACTCTGAACTCATCCTAATAGTTTACAAACTTTAATAGTCTGCAATGGTATTAAACATCGCTCTTGAATTTTGTGATCTTGTGCACACAAAAATGTGTGGTCAGTCTGTAGTTGAACTTCATGGGCTTCGGTGGACTCTGTAAAAGGAGGCATGGTAGCAGGTTTTAAAGGGGTTTTAAAATATGTACGCACAAAATAAACAGCTCTCTGAGGGACATGGGGGCTAAGAAAGAACACAGAAACCAGCGAAAACTCTAAATTATGTTATTTAAGGCAAAAAATGTTGATAATAAAGTATAACAATTCACAAGACCACCCTTTTAGTAGAACTGAAAATCAATAGGAAAAAAAACTAACTGGTAAATAAACGCTCTGATTGCTTGAAAGGACATGTCTGTGTAAGTAAGCTCTCTATCACGAGAACAGATAAAAAAGTTTTGCCTTTTGACTTGCCACGTGTCGCCAATTTTATGTATGTTCATTGACATAATGTGTAACTTTGGTCTTTTAAAAGGGTTGTAGCAGTTTTTGGGAGTTCTCTTTATTTTATTTTTTGTTTTCAGTTTCAAAGATTGCGTTGTTCTTGTTGTCAATATTGTACTTGTCATTGTTCTTCTTGTTCTCGTCGTTATTGTTCTTGTCATTGTTGTCCTTTTTCTCGTCGTCATCGTTCCTGTCATTGTTGTCCTCGTTCTTGTCGTTATTACCTCGTCGTTAATGTGCTTGTCGTTGTTGTAGTCGTTGTGGTTGTCGTTTATGTCTTTGTCGTTGTTGTTGTTGTTGTGCTTGTAGTTGTCGTTGTAGTTGTAGTTGTAGAGGTGATTGTAGTATTGGTAGTAGTTGTTAATAGAGCCCGCAATCTGAATTGAGCCGGGACGGGTAAAACTCCAGCCGACGTCATTTATTTGTTGATGTCGAATGTACACTGTCTCCTTTGAACCTTATCAACTTCTTTTGCAGATTCACAATATTTGTTCTTGCCGTTTCTTTCAGGTTCTCCCAGTACCTCTTTAAATAAGGTCGTACAACCAAATTAGAAAGCTGAAACTCTTCTGATATATACTTTAACACAGTGCTTGATAGGGCTGGTTGGTGCTGCATGGTAAACGAAGAATAAAACAAAGCGAAAGACGGTACGAAAAGAGGACACGTACATGACACTGAGTACATGTATCTGTCTGCGCCGTGTATGTATCCCGTCTTCAACGCTGTTTTATTCCTCTTGTGATACGTTGAGTAAGTGAAGCTATAGGCACAGTGTCTTCGGCATATGTGAAAGTAATATACAGGATTGATAACTAATTCGTTCAACAGCTTCCCTAATTTTTTTATTTTATTTCATGTTTTTGTGCGTGTATATATGTGCAGTCTAACGAAGATTCAACAATAATGTAAAAAAGAGCCTGTGACTCAAACTGCTACTAAAGCTTAGCGAGCATGCTAACTACACCATTAAAGCTTAAGCTGTCCAACATCCTCAAGGTACCCTGCAGAAAATGAACGTGGAGCTTGGAACTGTGTAGTGGGTCCTTGAATGAGGGCTTCTTGAGTACTCGGAAGCTTCATGGGCAATAATCGATCTTTGTATATGTTCTGTTGGAGCTATATTCTACGAAGCAAAAGAGTTTTGAGGATTCCGAAAGTTATGTTATGTCATGGCATTTCATTTTAGACCTGTCTGAATTGTTTGTTATGCTAAAATGGTTAGCAATCTCTCCCTTTCTAATGTTTCCCCTTTTTCTTCCTTCTGAAGTGTTTCTAGCTTGCGTGCACGTGTACACCGCTTCGCATGTTCCCGTTTATTAAGTGTAGCTCAACAATGTTTTGGGCCATTAGCCGCAGTCCCCTTCATAGAGTGAACTGCCCCTCATGCCAGCACCTCCCTCATCTATCCCCGTTCTCTAGCCACAGTTGGACAATATCAGCAACTCCGCCGCTAAATCTAGTGTTTCGAGTGATTGCCAACAAAGCTGCGGGAGCACACTGTGCCGACAATGATGGCGAAAACAAATCTAGGACAGAAGAGGCCAGGGGCGTTCGTGCTTCGACATGAAGCCTGAACTCCTTTCTTCTGCAAGCCGGATTCCTTTCAACGCTTGCGGTGAACACAGTGGACGCAAAGCGAGACAAGGCCACCGGGGTCCACCCTTTGGCCGACACTGTCCGGCACGGTCAGCGAGAAACAATGGGTGCCCGATGAACGTGGCGTGCACCGGACGCGGCAACACCCTCCGGTATTGGGATCGAACAACCTGTCCAAATCGCGTGCTCTACTCGATAGAACGGGGCGTGCCGTTCTCGCTTACACCAACAAAATATCTGCTCTCTTTTCTCCTCCGAAATGTCTGGTAGCACTCAAAGAAAGAGAAGGGTGCGTAGAAAGGGAAAAAGCGGCAACTTGTGTGGTCCTGTGTCAATTGATCTCTGCGCTGAGAGTTATCCTTTATACGCCAAAGATCATATTGTGCCAAACCCCACTCATGCTTTCTGTAAGTTTTCCCCCATTCTTTTCAAGGCGAAAGTCTTAGATACGGTTGATAATGATTGTGAACGGCCAGGGTCAAGGAGTAGAGAAGAGAAAGAAGAAGGGGCTCGGCACGAGCAGTAGCATAACGAATGGAGAGCTTAGTTTTAGGCTCGGGTTTTGGCAGGCGAGAGAGGCCTCATCAAACGCGCAAACTGACCGCTGGCGGTGTTAGTGTCCGACCTCGGCGGCCCCAAGCAACACTTCCTTAACTCGAGTGATGCAAAAACTGTTCACGTGATGACGCCACTACATTGCGTCACCACGACGCCTCAAATCACCAAAAATTGTGACGTCACAGTGACGCCAAATAACGTTACGCCACACGATGACGACATCATGACATCGTCGCTTCGTGAAAGGCGAGCCGATCGCGGAGGCAGTGCTAAACTAGTTGAGGGGCTGAATGCTTGCAGTGACTCAAGTCCTGAAGAATCCAGTAACGTTGCTGGAGACGGTGGACAACTACGATATGTGCAGAAATATTTAGGGGGGGGGCGGGGCAGGACGGATCAAGACATTGACTGAGAAGAAAAAGAAGAAGGTGGCTTTCGCCCTCAAGATGTTTTAGGTGAACGCGTGAGGGACCCAAGCTTTTCATCTTTCTTTAGTTTGTGAGATATTAATATAACATAGTTTAGAATAGCCAGCTCTACCATAGCCTGCCTCTCCATGTTGTGTATAATTAAATAAAAACAAACAAATAAGTTCTCCATGAATAAAGGACAACTAAATCTTTTGTGCGGTTGCGTGGCTGCCGTTAAAAAAGCAATACTCCGTAATCAAGCTTATGACAGCGTAAAAAAACTTTGCCGGTTCAGCTCGTTCTTATTGCATTTCATTTTGTATATGCTTGCCTATTTATCTCAGGGCTATGATATTTTGCCACGGAGGTCACGGGCTTGACTTCCGACAATGGCATCGTTCTGGCTGGGGCCCAGAGGCAAGAACGCTCACGAGCAGCGTAATTTCGTTTTTAGTGGATGTCAACATCGTACGTCATTTGGCGCAGTTTAAATGTAAAAGATGCGACCGCAACGTTTTCCTCCTTTGACTAGACTCGTTTATCTTCAGAACTACGGGAAAATGCACATTTTCTAACCGTATTCAGCACTCCCTACACTTCAGAAAGCATTGTCAAGTCTACATATTGCAGGCTTACTGCTGTTATTTTAAACACGAACAGCGAAATCGTGGAAATCTGCTCTTAAGTCACTTGAGGAACCTGCTTGATGTAAACGGTGTTAAAAGCTATTAAAGAGACAAACTCGCTGCGTGACCGACAGGGAACGATCAACCATCTGCTTATTATCTTTCTTCAGTAAAACACTAAGCACAAACTTGAAGCGCCGCTCTAATGGGAGAGTATTGAATATGTACATGACACATTTACATAATACAACACGAATCGGCGCTTTCGCTTTTTCTGTAATCTCTTCGGGACCACCGTTCCGTACGAAGTCTACTAAAGGGTATATTCCACAAGAATGCGCTGTGTGTCGTGAGATTTTGTAAGAAGGAAAGAGAGAAATAAGGTAAAGACGGCTAACGACACAAAGGTCATTTCTATGCACAGAAAAAATATCCCACGCAATAATGCAATGCCGCGATGAAATTTCCTTCATATTACTCTTCAGTAGCTCCTGTATGACGTTACCGAAAATACAGGGCAGACGGAAAGGAAAGCGAACATTGCGGATCAATCAATAACCATATAGAGGCTCCAATATCTCTTAGGTATTTGTTGGATACTCACTGATAAGTATCCACTCATAGATATAAAGGGTGCCTAGGAACAGCGTAGAGAATGCAGCTTATAACTGCCTTTCACGTATCTTTCGTGCCAGTGGTGGGAAGCCTTCATTCGCAACGGCACACATTCTTACGCGCTTCACTGCTATTTCGTTGCGAGTTTGGGCCGCTCAGACGAGACCTCTGGAGCATCTTTAATTACGACTTCTGATGCCAATAATTAGTTTCTAAACAAGCAGAATCAAAGGTCGAAAAAAAGAGAAGAAAACCAAAATTGTCTGACTTTCACCGAAGGTATCCTGCCTCGTGCTTCTCTCGGTGAGTTTTGTAGTTTAATTCACTGCAGCAAGTCTTGCGCTTTTATTTTTTAGTTAATGTGACTTTTATTGCGTGTCTAGAAGCTTCTTTGCTTCTTTGTTTGCTTTGTTGCTCAATAAGCTGTGTTTGAGAAGTGAGAACCGTATATTTTTCGTATCCTGTAGCAAGCAGTGTACTTCTGTTTTACAGTGTGTAAGTCAGTGTAGAACGTCATCTACGTCTCACGGAAAGTGTGCGCGGACGTACTCTCGCGATATTTCGCACAAATGTACATTCAGGAGTCTACTTCTTAGAACGCGAGCAGCACGTTTATGTTGCGTGTCGCACAGGCGCCGCTTTACCGCGGAACAAGGAGAGCTCAGGGTGCGTTCCAAATGTGTACGTGCCACCTTCAGAATCTGTGCCCCTGTGTCTCGCCGCGCTGCACGGAATTAGTGAGCAGGGTATATTATTAGCTGGTCGCGACCGGCTCGGTATCGGGCCATCAGTTCCAATTTCCCATTAACTTGTCAGGCTACTGCTGTGGCTGGCTGTAGTGCTTCCGCCACATCGCGTCGGGAAAACGACAGCGCGTTGTGGAGACAGGCCGCGCCAGATTTTCGGCCTCCTCGGACTACGCACTAGCAACCTCGACAATGCGGCGGCAGTGTTCTCAGCGTGGTATGTTCATGCACTTTCTTTTTGTTTTTTTTCTTTGTTTTGTTTTCGACAGCTGTCGCGCCATCTCATCACAGGACGCCATGAAAAAACCACAACGTGTCTTTCGGGGCCCACTCGAGAAAGACCTCACAGCATAGTTTTTCTTTTTTTGCAATAGCAACTGCTTATTTAACGCTTCGTGTTCTTTTATTACAACTGAGCGTGACGTCACCGCTGACGCATTTTTCAATAGCGTCATCGCCTTTAGACGATATCTGGACACTTCTCCCAGTAAACTAATTCAACGGCAGCTTCGGCGTTAAGTTTTCTCAATCAAGGAATGAAAGAAACAAAACAAAACTTGAGGAGACTTCGAGACGCTCTTCATACGAGGGCAAGCTTATAAAATGTGCAATGCAAGTGAAAAAGCTTTGTCTATGCTTTGTGCAATAACCTTGTGTGTGCTTTGGAGTCAGTTATATATCGTTTGCGAGAATAGTTGATCAAAGGATTTCAGGAGAAACGTATCCCATTCTAGACACAGGCTTGCTTGCCTTTATTTCTTATTTATTTATTTCCTTCATTCATTCCTTCATTCATCGTTCTTTCTTTCTATCCGTCTTTCTTTATTTTTCTTTCTTTCCTTTTCTTTCTTTTTGTTTTCTTTTTCTTTTTTTTACTTTTTTTTGCTTCCTTTCTTTCTAGTGGTTATAATATGGCGCTCAACTGCTCGCCAGAAAAATTGGCGATTGAATCCCACCGCGGGTGGGTTCCCATCTTAACTCAGTTTCAATGTTTCTATTACGCACACATACAAAAACACGCAAGAGCATACATTTCGCACTGCAGCACCACAAGGAACCATAAACTATAAACATGAAGTATGGTTCTATCTCGCCACCCGCTCGAAAAAAAGTTCTGCTACGCTACTGTGTAGAGGTAAAACTAAGTCAGCACAAACTCCACGCATATTAACACTTAGGAATATTTTAAAATTTATAGGCTAGTTAAGTGACCGGATGTTTTTTTTTTTTTTTTGTAAGACGGCCGGCTACAGGTATTTGGTGCTGAACATGGAGCGAATCAAAATGGCTTCCGGTCTTATCGAGGAGCGAATTGTACAGCTACGTTTTCCGCATTGTACTCGACAATACAGAAGCGTCCCTGCTATGCCGTGCGTTATCCCGACTGCCCAGCTTCCTCTTTCTCGACAAAAAAATTGTATGCCATTTTAACGTCAACCTATTGTATACCCCGACCATGCCCAGCACCCCACCCCCTCCGAATCCGTGCTGCAAAATATATAGCAGCCTTTTTTCCGTCATATGAAAGATGATTTATTATTCAGGGCTTTAAAAAAAGGTCCGCACTGTTCAGGACAACTCTTCGTGTTTACATTACAGAGAGCAAACAGACGGCCGCTGCATTCTCTACAATACCAATTTTTTCGCCTTTCTCTTCCCTCCCCTTTTCTCTCTCTTTCTGTTTTCACTTCCTGAAGTGAACTTCCGTCGGAATGAAGTAACACGGTCGGACCGCATTTCGTTGTCGCTGGTGCTTGTGAATGGAGGAGGCTTCTCAACAAGACAACGGTCATTCGACGCGGCACTGTTTTTGCGATCGCCGATTCTGGGACTTCACAAAGAGACGGTATAAGTTATGTTTTCAAAGCAGGCATTTCGCCGTCGTATAATGCTGAATTTTGAAGACAGTGTACGCCGCCGTAGTGACTACCATCGGAGCGGTCAAGGCGTCATTGTCTTCGGCAAAGATGCTCCAGTCACGACATTCGATGAGTATGCGCAAACAATAACACTGGCCACTCCGTTCCAGTGAATATCACCGTACCTCCTGAACTCGGATCTTAGTGTCCACTTCGCGGGCACGGCAAATATCACAAAGCAAAGCTCGCCTCCGAATAACATCCCACATGTCTGCAATTAGAGAAATATCATAGTAACAACAGAGGCCTTGAACAGAGGCAATAATAGGCATGATGACGAATTCATCATATTTATCTCCACTATTCTTGGCTTTATAAACTCCGTTTCAGTGATCTAATTAAAGCCAATGACAAAACACGATTAGAAATGCTATACTCGAGAGCTTGATTCAGGCCATGTTACCAAACCGAGACACCCAATGTACATAAACCACTTACCGACGACTTGCACGTTCTGAAAGCAGCATGATGGTTCTGTAATTTATGAGAGAATACACATCTTTGTTTCCTGTTTGTTTTATTAGGCATTTTCAGTTTCATCTCTCTATCTTGTTTTGTAATGGCACAACGTCCACAGAAAATTTCATCTCTTTAAATATATGAGACAGAAAGAGAGAAAGAGGAAAGCCGGGAAGTTAACCAGGTAGTAACATCCAGTTTACTATACCCAGCTCTGCAGGGGTGGAAAAACAGGGGCTAGAAAAAGGGTGTAGAGAAAAAGAAACAGAGAGAAAATAGAGGAAGAAGTACATATGCACGAAGGAGAATACAAAAACACAAACACAAGATGGCGTTTTGGCTTAAGTTGTTCATTAGGGCTGGTACCGCTTGCACCACTTAAACCACTTGAAGAGCAGTACCGCTTGCGTGGCCTTCTTTCAATGTGGGAATATGTATTATACCCATTGGAAACTATACCCAGTATTCGTTGTATTTGCAACATTGTGCTTCCACAGTTGTCATTACTTAACTGTGGAGGTCCCACTAATACACTTGTGCGATAAACGTGTGGATTACATGACTCACATTCTTTCCGTCTCTCGGCACGTAAGAAGCATTAACGTTGGAATCGCTCCAAAAAAAAAAGCAACGAAGCGCTCATCATAGCGGATTGTCACTCAGAAATTCGGTTTTACAACTGTTCATTTCTTCGTGCATTTAACTATTCCACTTTGTCCATTGTCAGCTGCGTTGACACGTTTTAATTTTATCTCGAACGAGACTTCAGTGGCTTCCACACGTGGGGATTAATTCGATCACGTCAGCCAAATACGCAGAGAGGCGTGAATAAGTAAGCACAGTGAGTTCGAAACGGAATCAAGTGTCCGGTCAATCATGAGAAGCGGCAATCGGCGTAGCCGCAATCAGCTATCGTGGCCATCTCCTTTCCGGTACGGCCAAATGGTTTTTCTTCTCTGAAGTAGCTTTGCCACGTACCGGTAAAGACGCACCGCACAGCTTTGCTGTAATAACACGCACTAAAACCTTTTTGTGTGCAGTGTCTTGCGCGCTTGCTTTTGTCTCAGCTAAAATGATGCCCATGTCCACTTGTAAAGGAATACGTTTGTACGCGTGTTTATACGTGTGCGTGTAAATGAAGAAACACAAACAAACCTTTGTGGAAAGGGGGCTTCAACCTTCCCATGCTTTTTTTTCCTTGGCTACGCCAGTGCATACAGGCAAAACTCGTACAAGTGGCGTCGTTATCACATTAAATCAGGCTAACCGCAACGTGAGTATGCTGCTTTTACGTGATCATAACCACCGCGTTTGAGTACCAGTATATTAAGAAGGTACGTCCAAGACGTCACGAGCAAATTATAAATAGGTGGGCTCCCTGCGCCTTTACCATGCACTGCACGGTACTTCATTCTGGGCGGTATATGAGGCCTGCCGAATGGCTGTTTTCATCGGACTCTCATATATAGATCCATCTGTATTCAGGCAGTCGATGGAAGCCACTCTCTTTGCTTCCAGCGGGAAACCAAGAAAAGACGCAAGCAAGTGGAGGAAGAAAGAAGCGACAATATTAGCGCATTCCCGCGATATGGTAAAGGCAAACGGTCTCAGAAGAATGCTAGTGTGCCACCAGAAAAAATAAAAAAAAGGGGAGGCAACTTTATGTACCATAAAGGACTAATGGAAATTCGAACAGAATTGCCTATGCACGAGTCAATGCCAGTTCTTCCATCTTGAGCGCCACCGGGCTTCGTTCATTCTTCGATTTCAATGCTAAAGTGAGCCAGTAATAAACAATTCTATTACTTATGAAAGTTCAGTTGCGATTCCCATACTCTCTCTCTCTGTCTTGTTGAGTTATTACGTGCTTGGCAGTTTCGTTCGCAAACGGCGAATTCAAAGAAGTATCCATTCAAAACAAAACAAAAAAGGGGGGAGGAGGATGGAACCAGTGCGACAGAAGAATGACATGTTTAAACTTCTCTTTGAGAAACCCGAAGATACTGAATAAAAGCCGTATCCCTACACAATTTGAACATGAGGAGCTGTTAAGTGATCGTTTTCAATAACTTATTAGGAACGATGATAGCCGGATATTCGGAAGGGGTGTCACCGTCAAGCTTTCCTTGACACACTTCATGTATGATTGAAGCCTTACTCCGCACGGCCTTCACACGTAAGCTTTCAGTGACAATATTTTCTTCGGGGAAACCAGCTTTATCTTCACTACGAGACAAGATGGATTATGAAGCTGCCGGGGTCCATCATGCATTCGATTAAAACAATTCGAAGTTGAAAGCCATCTGCTTATTTTTCTCTGATGGTGTACTCATCCTCCCCTGCCCACTTCCGAAAGCTTTGTGCACCTGACGCGCTCTTGAACTGCCTCCAAAATTGGAGACTTCAAGCGTTTAGAGCATCTCACCTGGAGTAAGACGGTAAGTTGTGCCAGTTGGTTAGGATCCATCGTGAACTTACAGCGCAACACCAGAAAAAATACAGGACAGGGAAGGAGTCTTTTCTTTCTCTTTTTCTCCTTCCCTGTCCTGTATTTTTTCTGGTGTTGCGCTGTAAGTAAGTTAACGATGCATCTCACCTGGTTTTGCATAGCCCCCGTGATTGGCCCTTGTTTGACCAAGCTACGGTGCCACGTGATGACCTCTTCATACGACGCCACTTCATGCAACGACATACTGACGCCAGGTTCACGTCATGGTGACGACACAGACTTTGGAGATCTGTCCGCCCGTGCGCGTTGTAGCGTGTTAGCGCATGGCTTTTTGACGAGGCCCCGCGCCCTCTGTCTAAGGAGAGAGAGAGGGTGCTTAGCTTCGCGTAGAAACTCTCTCCCCTCATAGGAATAGAGCGCGGCGGCGCATAAAAAAAAGCCAAACTCTGACACGCTGCAACGCGTGCGAGTGACCAGGCCTTTACTCGCGTCGACGGTCAGATTTCGCCTTTGAAGATATATCCAAGGTTTTCGCCTTACTAGAATGGAAGAGAAGTTGAAACGGTTTGTTACCGGCTTGATAGCTCAGTTCTCGTTAGAACGTGGAGGAGCAACAAATTTATTAGGAAGCGTCGCTCACAAAGACAATTTCAATTTTATTTAGAGTACTCTGAATAATTGCTAATACTAACTCTAAAGAATTATAAGAGACAGATTTCATCCGCATAAAAAGCGGCCTGTATAGGAAAAACAAAAGAAAAAATAAACCCATTTAGGAGGGCCCTCGTTTGTTCTTTGGGGCTCTCACAGGGATTGTTCGAAACGAACAAACCTCTGCCTAACTTACAGC
Organism: Rhipicephalus microplus; assembly: GCF_043290135.1. Classification (NCBI taxonomy): domain Eukaryota; kingdom Metazoa; phylum Arthropoda; class Arachnida; order Ixodida; family Ixodidae; genus Rhipicephalus; species Rhipicephalus microplus. The sequence goes on along the minus strand of NC_134704.1, from coordinate 25,983,731 downwards.
ACAAACTTCCCCGATGTAAACAATGCGAACAAAATCCCTAAACGACATTACAACATTCTGGAACAAAAAGAACGTCTGAAACGCGCATTCTCATCCACTCCTGGCGTCGTTTACCGACGACCACGCAACCTCAAAGACACACTTGTCGACTCTCAAATCAATACGGCTCCCCCTATTATTTCATGCCACCTTGTTTATATAAATAAATAAATATATATATATATATATATATATATATATATATATATATATATATATATATATATATAATTAGCCTGACTACGTCCACTGCAGGACAAACGCCTCTCCCATGTTCCGCCAGTTAACCCGGTCCTGTGCTTGCCGCTGCCAATTTATACCCGCAAACTTCTTAATCTCATCTGCCAACCTAACCTTCTGTATCCCCCTAACCCGCTTGCCTTCTTTGGGAATCCAGTTAGTTACCCTTAACGACCAGCGGTCATCCTGTCTACGCGCTACATGCCCGGCTTATGTCCATTTCTTCTTCTTGATTTCAGCTATGATATCCTTAATCCCCATTTGTTCCCTAATTCACTCTGCTCTCTTCTTGTCTCTTAAGATTACACCTATCATTTTTCTTTCCATTACTCAAATGCGTCGTCCTAAATTCAAGCTGAACCCTCTTTGTAAGTCTCCCGGTTTCTGCTCCGTAGCTAAGTACCGGCAAGATACAGCTGTTATATACGTTCCTCTTGAGGGATAGCGGCAATCTACCTGTCATAATTTGAGAGTGCTTGCCAAATGTGCTCCACCCCAATCTTATTCTTCTAGTTACTTCAATCTCGTGGTTCGACTCTGCGGTTATTAACTGCCCTAAGTAGACATAGTCTTTTACAACTTGAAATGCACTATTACCTATCTCGAAGCGCTGCTCTTTTCCGAGCCGAGGCTGTTGTACACACACACACACACACACACACACACACAGACACACACATATATATATATATATACATATATTTATATATATATATATATATATATATATATATATATATATATATATATATATATATATATATATATAAGGGAAAGAAGTGTATACCTAAGGGCTCGTTTTCCGTGTTTTTTAACACAATAATAATGAGATATAACAGACAGTAATGCCAAGGAATGTACAGGGGAAGTTATTAACATTAATGGAATGTAAATAAGAAGAAAGAAAAGTGGATGAAAAAATTACCAACTGTAAGCAGGAATCGAACCTACGACCTTCGAATTACGCGTTCGATGCTCTAACCACTGAGCTATTACAGCGGCACTCCCTCCATCCACTTTTTTGGGGTTTATCTGTGAATTTTTAGAAGTAGGAGCGACAGTCAGCGCCATCTATAAGCCAAACAACGAGTGTGAAAACACTCTTATGCGCATGTTTGGCGTCACGTAGCACGTGAACTTATATATATATATATATATATATTGCATTATTGTAAACTTGACGCCTTCAAGTAGTATTATGCAAAATGGTAAATATATATATATATATATATATATATATATATATATATATATATATATATATATATATATATATATATATATATATACATATATATATATATATATATATATATATATATATATATATATATATATATATATATATATATATATATATATATATATATATATATATATATATATACCATTTTGCAGAATACTACTTGAAGGCGTCAAGTTTACAATAATGCAATAACGATGTACGTATACTTGTTCAATAATCAAAGCTGATATTAAATCCTGGTGTGGATTCTCGATTGTAACTTTGCGTATTAGCTGCTTTCAAGATTATTCAGACTCTTGAAGGTGAAAGTAAATTTCGTGCGGAAAAACACTTTTCGTGTTAGTCAAGGAAAAACGTGACGTTGAAGTCCAAATCGAGGCAGTGATTTATATAAAAAGTACATGCATGAAAAGTGTGAGAAAGCTTTGACAGGACAAAAGGAATGCAAATGTCACCACCCCATCCACGCTCTTTACGCCCTACACGGAGCCTTTTTCATTATATGCAGAGAGGCCGGCACCACAGGTCCCATGGACCATTCCAAGCACTTGTTCCTTGTGTATATGGCTAACGACCACAGTGAGTTTCACTTTACCACATCGTACATAGAAGGTTTTATTTTACTGCCTGCCGACAATAGCACAAATCTAGATGCGAAGACCGCATCAACGGACGGGATGCAACGATAGAAAAAAGAAAAGAAGAAAAAAATTAAAACGTGCAGCGAGAAAGAAACATCGTCGTGCTGAAAAAATCCCAGCTTAGTGGTGAAACCGCGTCGAGCTTTCCAGCGGATTTATACGACTGTACCGCGGAAAGATATAGCAATATAGGGTAAGGTATGCTTGATGGGAAGGGGAGGGTGGAGGGTGCAGAGAACAACAAAAACTGTCTCTGCCGCAGGCCTATACATCCTCAGTGCCACCGCAAGGCATCTTTATTTAGGCTTGCAAGCTAACCACCGTTCGACATAAACACGTGCGCCGTTTAACAACGACGCCACCGAAAACCTTGAGACGCAGATTCAAAGGGCAAGTCATTTAGTTTATGTTTTTTTCAATCACGGGTCACCCAAAACGGAAGGCTGGCCTGAACGCCTATTCAAAGCGTAAACGGGGAATTTGAGAGTACAGCAAATCACTGGCGCCCTATAGTTCTCAAATAAGCTGTGCGTTCACACATTTCAATAGGAACCGAGCATGCTTCCATTAAAGCCGAGGACAAACTTTTGCTAAGACAAAACTTGTAGTTCCTCCTTGTGGACAGATATACTTGTTTTCCTACATTACTATGCCTTAAAACTTAGTTGTTTGTTTCGAAGGACGCATATTGCATTGACACCTCATTCACGAAGCATATTATACCTTAGAAAATACGATGTATATGCCTGCATATACCAACCGCGACCCGAGCTCCAGCATTGAAGCAGTATATTTACGGTGCGCACACATAAGACTCAGATGATGACCCCTTTCTACCTTCGCCCTTGTATCGCCTTACGATTAAGGAAGACACATTCTCATATAAATATACAAAGCGCAAAGCTGCATAAAGTCCCAATATGCAGCCTCGTGTGTTTGCGAGACAAAAGTTGTGGACCGGGGCTGCCCGCCTCCACTCCTGGTTCCTATATACGGCGGGAATATGAATGCTGCAAACAACGGCGGCAAATACCATCCGGCGCCTGCATTATTCAACGGTCTGTGCCCCCGCTGGCTTCCCATTTCACACAAATGCGAGTCCTCTTCCCGACCTTCTCACACAACGACAAAGGCACCCCGGCGAGACCTCACACAAAAGCTTGATTCATGGCGATCAACGCCAGAAGGCAGCGCATCAGGCCCCCTGCGACGACTTTCCTTTCATTATCAATAGCTTTAACTGCCCCATTTCTCATGCTTATTGTTTTTACACCAAAGGCGTTGATTTGCCAAACAGTTTTCTATACACGGATACCGTCCACCATTCGAGCCCCACATTCTTTTCTGCATTAAAACGTGTAACTGTATGCCGTTGAACAACGCAATGCACTCTCGCAATTGGTTTCCTTCAAGTGACCTTGAGCCATAACAAAGTGCCAATATTCAGGCACCTAAATGTAGACACCCGGTCAATCAGCCAACAATTTGAAGATATGTGGCATTTGGCAGCCAAGCAGGAGGAGGACGAGAACAACAAGAGAGAAGGCAGGGAGGTTAGCCAGGCACATGCCCGGTCAGCTAACCTACGCTGGTGAAATGGTAAGGGGAAGTATAAAGAGGAAGGAGAAAAAGACGAAAAAGAAGAAAAAAAGACAAAAAAGGACTGTCAGGCAATGGGCTGACGCGTATGCAGCGGTGGCACTGCACAAAAGTTAAAGGTGTTCACATAGGACTGTAGTTCACGAAAAGCACAAGATGGTTTTGACTGCCTTTTGGGCCTACGAAAGACGAAAACGGTGCTCCAGTAGCATCTGCATAGAGAGTGGCCGATCGTCCGATGGTCGCAATGCGTCAGAAAGCTTCTGTCTTTCAGGGGCAGATTGAGGGCAACGGCACAGCAGATGGTCGATGTCTTCTTCGGTGGCGCAGACGTCGCATTCCTTCTTGTCGGTCAATCCAATGATGGGTGTATATGCTTTTGTGAAGACAATCCCCAACAAAAGGCGACAAAGAAGCGAAGCTTCATGCCGACGAAGTCCGGATGGAGGTCGAAGTTCCAGTCGAGGGTTTATTTGGTAGTCTCATGTGTCTTATGCTTGGGGTGTTCCACTCCAGCAGACACAGACTACGTGCCAGGTGACGAAGTTTCTTTGCAGCGTCTGTCCTTGACAAAGGAATCGGAAAGATGTGCTCTTCTTGGTGGAACGTGCGAGCCGCGTTGTCTGCGGAATCATTGCTACTGATCCCAAATTGACCAGGCAGCCACTGAAAATTGTCCTCGTGGCCTTTTTCTGTGACGTGGTGAAGAAGATAGACAACCTCGTATGTTAACTGTTCGTGGCAACCTCGTCGAAAGACTGACTGCATGCTCTGTAAGGCCGGTTTCGAGTCGGAAAACACAGCCCATTTACTTGGTCTTTGGGATTTGATGTACTCTAGAGCGCCACGCAAAGCTGCAAGTTTTGCCACCGTAGACGTAGTGGTGTGTGACAGCTTGATTCGCAGAGTGATTACTCTAGCTGGAATCAGCACTGCACCGCCTGAACTAGACGCTGTTGTTGAACCATCGGTGTATATGTGCACGTGGTTATCGTACATTTCGTGCAAGAGGTGCAAGCTTTATTGTTTTAGGGCAGACGAAAGCAAATTTGATTTTTTTCCGCATTCCTGAAATGAAAAGACGTACTTGATGAAGTGTCAGGCACCACGGAGGATACACCAATTTCTCCGCAGGCGTAAAATCTTATGTAAACGATGCACAATGCGCACAGACAATTGCGCTGAATTTCGTGCGAGGCCTCTCAGTAGCGAGGCTTTCCAAGTGGTGGGAAGGATTCCTAGCATGTTGCCTGAGGTACGTACGCATCCTTTCAATGGTGATGTGCGCCATGATCGAGTAGTCCTGTGCAATTGCAATGAATTCAGCCATCGATGCACAGCGGGATAAACAAAGGCATATCCTAAGAGCTTGTACTTGAATATTTTGGAGTGTGCCCAGGTTAGTTTTGCACATGTTAGATCTAACAGACAGGCTGTATCGTAGGAATGCAATAAATAATACCTTGTACAGCTGTAACATAGACCGACAGACACTCCCAAACTTTTTCTGGCAAGAAACCTGAACCAGTAACAAATGGTGGTAGGCCGCTTTTTCACGTCGTTTACGTGTGGGGTCCAAAAAATGTTTCCGTCGATTATGACTCCCAAAAATCTGTGACTCAGGCTGCATGACATCCATTGGACATTAATTAACATGCCGTAAGCGTACATTGGCTTTCTGGTTAAAGCCACGACTGCACACTTTCACTTGCGATTTCAAGCACTTGTTTACGTAGTGGTGCGATGTCACTGATGCTGCCTTCTGAAGTCGATCGCGAAGTTGAAGTCGAGTTACACGTGATGTCCACACACATATGTGATCAGCATAAATGGAAAGTCGTACGTTGCTTAGTTGCTTTACAACTAGTCCACTGAGTGTTAGGTTGAACAGCGTCGGGCTTAGCACTCCGCCTTGCGGGACTCCTCGGCTACAGTAATACTCGGGTGTCGGGCCATTCTCTGTCTGCCCGTGAAATGACCTATTCTGTTATGAATCTACATATATCTCTTGCCAACGAGTCCTACTCCTTCTAATGCGCTGAGAATGGCATCTTGCGTGACATTGTCATAAGCCCCTTTAACGTCAAGAGATAACCGTTTGCAGGCCTTCTGGTGCTCTGCATATGTCCCCAATTCAATTAAATGACATCACTGTCATTCTCCCTCCGCATGCATCGTATAATGTCGATTCCCAAGGCACGTAGGATCTGTCTGCCGATTTTTCTTTCCTTCCACATCCTGAGTAAATAAAGAATGGGGCCCCTTTATTATGTGCCTCTCAAGAGCAGTTTTCAAATTGAAAAAAAATGCAGGAGCGTTGCGTCCTACAAAACAGTCTCAAGCTCCTCCGAGATCTGTGTGTCGCCAGTGGTAAATGGTGTAAGTAAATAACTTGTCATTAATATTACCAGAGCATGATAAGTGCGTGGCTGGTATATATGCGACGGCAATATTAATTACAAGCTATTTGCATACACCATTTATCCAGGGCGTCACGATGAAGGCGAAAGCAACGGCAAATATCAGCCGTGCGGGTCCATATAATTTCTATCACCATAAGAAAGGAAGATGACAACACGTGCGAGACAACACAGCTTCCAAAAATATGGTTCATTGCACACTAGAAAAATATATCTGCCTTTTGTGCAGTAATATATAGTGCTGAAAGTTAGCGGACGTGTTGAGTGCCTGCACACGTTGAGTCTCATGCTTGCATGTTGAGTCGCTACATTACTACGTGCCAACCACTCCAGCAATAAACTCGCAAAGCTTGCTTCTGGAAAGCGTGCACCACCGTAACAATACTGCGCAAGTGGCAAAGCCACTAAAAAAATTGCACGTTTGTTTATGCAAGAATAGCAAAATTGTTTTATGCAAAAATTGCACTTTCTCAGTTGTTTTCACGTGTTATTAAGTTGTTTATTATTTCTTTTTCTATGACGTGACCATGACTACGCGTCTGGAATTCATATTGACTGCCACATGAGCACATTTATTTCTGCTGTAAGAGGTGCACCGCCTTTATAAAATCAATTATGTGCCAGAGCCATCCTGAAGCAATAAAGGGTCAATGGGATCATTTTTTCTTTTGTTGGCTGTTTTTTCTATTTTAAAACACTGTTTGTTTTACCTCCATCTGTGCTATTACCATGACTACGCGTCAACCGTTACTGTAGCCAACTCACCAGAAGTAAGGAGTGCATCTCTTCATAAGACAGTTGACACGATAAAGCCAACATGAGTGAAAACACACACCCGCACACAAACCCACACACACAAACACACATACACACACACACACACGTGTGCATGTGCACGTTACTACAGCAAAAACGTTCGATGATTAGGCAACACAATATCTAAAAAAGGACACAACCCGGGCGCTAACTTTAAACAGTGCGGTTTTTTGCACACAAGTAAACATTTTGCATCTTGCGCAGTAAACCATACTGTTTCAAGTTCGCGCATGTGTTGAGTGCGTGGATTTTTTGTTCTTGTGTTGCTTATACACCAAGAATCCCTATCATGTGCTACCAACAAGCCCAAATGTCTAATCTTGTGAAATGATGATGTTTTTTTTGTTTTTGGAGTTAGCTGTTTTCCTGTGAAAAATCTAGTCTTTGCTCTTCTTTCATCTGCACCCCGACATAGGGTCAACAGTTTGGGTAACGAACTGAAAAATCATGTACCCTAGCAGTTCCCGTACGGAATCATCACCTTCCATTGTTGTCTGAGGAGATATCCAACATACTTTGTGTGTCTACTTAGGTCAAGCTTGCGGTGTGCATAAGATAAGTAATAAATAATATATTTAAATATGCACCTGCTCTGCACGATGCATTGTAAGATGTTGCACGCTGCATACAATTAGTTATGAAAAAGTTGTGCATAGAAGAAGTCAGAATAGTCTTCGAGAGCATGCAAATAGGCAAAGGTGCTGGTGAGGATCAGGTTACATCAAATCTGCTGAAAGATGGAGGACAGATTGTGTTAAAAAAAACTAGCCACCCTGTTTACGAGGTGTTTCCTTACAGTAAGAGTACAAGAATCTTGCAAGAATGGTAACATCATCTTAATACATAAGAAAGGAGATGACAAGGTCTTGAAGAATTACAGGCCGATCAGCTCGCTCTGCACCGTATACAAACTATTTACGAAAGTAATTGCTAACAGAATTAAGAAAACATTGGAATTTAATCAACCAAAAGAACAAGCAGTATTTCGAACAGACCCCTCAACAATCGACCACATTCATACTATCAATCAGGTAATAAAGAAATGCTCAGAATACAGCCTACCACTATAGATAGCCTTCATATATTACTAGAAGGCGTTTCATTCAGTAAAAATAACAGCCGTCATGCAGACACTGCAAAATCAGGGCGTAGATGAAGTATATATAAACATCTTGGAAGAAATCTACCGCCAGAGGATCAAGTGCTACCATAGTGGTTCGCAAAGAAAGCAATAAAATACCAATAAAAAAGTTGTAAGGCAGGAAATTACAATCTCCCCAATGCTATTAACCACGTGAATACAGAAGAAGAAGAAGAAGAAGAAGAAGAAGAAGAAGAAGAAGAAGAAGAAGAAGAAGAAGAAGAAGAAGAAGAAGAAGAAGAAGAAGAAGAAGAAGAAGAAGAAGAAGAAGAAGAAGAAGAAGAAGAAGAAGAAGAAGAAGAAGAAGAAGAAGAAGAAGAAGAAGAAGAAGAAGAAGAAGAAGAAGAAGAAGAGGGTTTTGACGTCCAAATATAACCATATGATTATGAAGCCGTAATGAAGGGCTCAGAAAAGTTTAACCACGTGCGGTTCTTTAAAGTGAACCCAAATCTTAGCGCACGGGTCTATAGCATGTTCGCTTTCATTGAAAATGCAGCCACCACAGCCGAGGTTCGATCCCGTGACCTTCGGCTTAGCAGTCGAGCATCATAACTATTAAACCACTAAGGAGGGGCTACGCCACTTAAAAACGTTCTCGTTTGGATAAAATAAATTAGTGCTAGATTTCAAACGAAATACTTATATAGCCAACGGCTCTTGACTGTTATGGTGATCGGAATTTATATATGTAATGTCAATGTGAAAGTATGCTGCTATACCTTCAATGGTCCGTGACTATCTCTACATATACCCCATGTGCATTCTTCATACCAACAACACACAATTTTTCTAGACGCCTGTGGGACTTTAACAGCAGCATTCGTGGTACGAGAAGAGAAATATTATTCCGGGACGTTTCAGCTTGTGACAGAACGTGAGCCGCAGCAGCGAACAAGAATGTTGCAAGACGGCATTTGCTTGATCTGAAAGTCAACTTTTCAGAGTCGGAAGCAACACCAACCATTCCGCATTTCATTTCATATTTCAAAACTGCCTGTGTCGATGACCAAGACGAGACAGGAATCTTTTGTTTCGCATTTGTTACCACACATTCACTCGCTTACTTCTATCACGCTCAGTTCGATAGTCTCTACGAAGAAATAAAAAAAAAAGTATCCAAGCTTCCGCGCAGGGCGAGACATTTCTTGAGCGGCCCATTCTTGTGGAGAAAAGTCATTGTCACTAAAGAGACAAAGAGACAGACAGAAAGAGATACAAAATGAATAAAAGCAGAGGCAAGTGGTAAGAAAAATTCCCAATAAAAACAACAAAACTGTTGTCAAAGGCGCCACGAATGTTCCCATTAATGGAACTTTGCTGGTCAAGTTAGCAGGATCCTGTTTTTTTTTTATCTGTAGTAATGGCAACGCCCAAAAACAACGAGCAGCGGTGAAAAATGTTGTGTTCAAAGTTTTTTCAGCTTTTGTTTCTCTCTTGGTCTCGTCTTTTCTCCAGCAACAGCCTCTCAAATTCACCGCCATCGGAGGTGGATATATCTTGTGCTCTAAGTAAGTCTTCCAGGTAAGTTCTTTGTAAACCTAAATAAACATACAAAATATCGCATTCGTTTTCCTCCGCATTCACAATTTTTTCATATGGCACCATCAGGTCTTAATAGATTTGGGTACACGTTAAGTAACCCCTGGTGGTCAAAATTAATCCGAAGCCAAGCAATATGAGATGTCCCGCAATATAACGTGTTTTCGCGGGTAAACTTGAATATTTAGAGCATTTCATTGTAACTGCGTTTACCGATTCTTATACTTATTCTCATTTATTCAATTCTTATACTCATACTGAGTCAAACACAAGCGGTGGCTAGCCATGGCTACCTGTAATGAGGAAGTCACCCACCTTTGGGCCAAGACGCAGCGTACGGCTGGTCGCAAAGTAAAGTTTGATTCTTTGTCTCTCTCTCTCTCATGCTTAATCTTGTTTATCGCTCTTTTCAAGCAGGTACGTGTCGCTGCTATTTCTCATTTCCTGAATACCCCTGTTCTTGCCATCTCTCTCTGTCAACCACTCCGTTCCCTTCGACTCCAAACTTTAAAGCTTGATAAATTGAATTCCTTCCAAACGTTTCAGTGATACTTTTCTTGTGCCACGTTACAAAACTGACAAAAAGAGTTGACGGGCTCAATACGGTTTCAAAAAACAGGACGAACTGTCAACTCCCCCTAGCTCGGTCCCCGTGAATTCCCCTTTTCGTTTTGACTTGTTTCTTGAGCAGCGTTCCTTGGATGCGAGAGCTTACAAAGTACTAGGACGGGCAGCCGAAAGCGCCAACACGAACAAAACATCCCAGAAAGCGAAGCGAGCACTCTGGAAGCCACGCAAAAAACAAGCTGATTGTCCACATTTCTGCGCCATGCGTCGAAAAAGATGCCGCCCTCTCCTTCGCGATGTTGCTCGCTGCCCTCTCTCTCTCTCGAAGACGAGAGAGAGAGCGAAATTTTTATAAGCCGCATCGTAGTCCCTGTCATGGAGTGCACACACTCTGAGTTCAAGAGGATACGCAAACGAGTGATAGAGAGAAAACAATAGGAATGATTTTTTTAGTCTGATAGTTATGGCAATATACTGTCAGTGTGAATGTTGCTCCTTTATTTTATGCTGCAGCGAAATCGCCATCAAACCTGCCCTCCCTCTTCATTCTCCAGGTCATACTAAGCCGGATTCTTTTACACAAAGAATGCAATCGCTGAGCGGTGTAGTGCATGACACCGATCGCTTTAACGTACTGGTAATTCCGATTTGCCTCACAGAGGCATTTGGATGAGTACAGCATTGCTTTCTCTCTCATCTATACTTTTGTGGCTGTTTGTTTTTTAATTGGTACGGCCGTATTTGCCAAGAAGCATGTTTTGAGCACACATTTCTGTGTATAAAAACATTAGTGACTATTTACAATACGTATTCAATCTCATTCTTTATTTTTAGTTCATTGATTGCTTTTTTTTATTCAAGTGGTAGTAGCGTCCCTTTCTCGCAACTTTTATTAGCGTGCTTGAGATTGAACATATAACTCATTTCCCAAGTCAGAAAACTTGGGTAATTGTACCATTCGAGCTGGATGAATGTAGTACTGACACGATTGATAGACACCGAAAAAGCGAAATTTTCCTTTTCTTGGTATGCAGTGTCAACGCTTTCCACACACCGGAGTCAGGAAAACTGTATAAAGCCTTTTAATTTGGTTCTGTAATTTTTATCACTAAGCATTTACAAGCTAGCCCTACCACAACGGATTATATACCGATGAGTCGACGCACCTAATTCTAGTCAGTCTGAGAAATCTGCGTCCTTCATGCAGCTTTAATCGCAGAAATCACCGTTCGGATCGCTACGACGTCAATACACTTATCGTTATTTCAAAACTGCTGCTATTGCGTCGTGAGTTGTCTCTCCGTGACGCATAGCTGCAGCGTGCACGTAATTGAGAAGTCGCTCCTTAATTATCAAATCCGAAAGTGTTTATTTTTATGATTTTAAGGTGGCAGCACTTAAGACATATTTGTTCCGTTCCCAGGCACCAAATACTCCTTCATGGAGTTTCGACTACCCGTGATTTTATTTAGAATGAAAACCCAAAAATTGTTTGAAATCCGTTATCGTACTTCTTTAAAGAACACTTAATATATCCTGTTTATTCTTTTCTATATATCACTTTACCTAGCTCTACATAACTTGAAAGCAGACGCGTATGGCACAGAGCAATTTCGTAAACAGAAAGACCCAAGCAATACGTCCGTGTATGATGATGGTAGCACACAATGCAGCTTACCATTTAGGTTGCAAAAGTCAGAATGATCGTTCTCGGAGAGGCTAAGGTTTCCTGTAATGAAGGCATGGACGCACTCATGTGAGGCTCTCGTGGGACAACTTTCGGTTCGCCGTGCTCTGGGAGTTGTAGTGTCCAGCAGAAATAGAAAAGAGGCTTTCGCGCGACTCTGCGAATGGAGATGAGACAATCCCCTTTACTTACAGAGGCGACAACCGATCGAACTATTTCCTGATCCTCGTAAGCTCAGTAATCTTCATTAGCACTCCGCACCAGCTGCGCAGAGTTGCATCACTAATCTCTGTAACCACGGACATACACACACGCACGAATATACAGTCACTTGCCCACACGCATTTGTTGATGCATATACGTATTTTCGCACCACAATCTGTAAGCGTCGTCACACGAAAATGGTCATATGATGGGCAGCGTCCCGTACAAGCCAACCGCAATGATAGCGAACATGCCAAGAAAAACGTGAGAACTTGCACGAATGATTTGCACTTATTGAAAGCGAACAGTTTTCAGGGGCAAAAGTTTCAGAACTTGACCACGTTGTGGTGATTGGTTCATGCATGTCAACACGATTGACGACTACGGAATGAAAGAACAGGATAGCCTTACATGCCTCTGACGTTTACGGCAAGAAAAATGCGCTTTGTAGCCGACTTCAGTTCGTTCTCACTTCCGCCCCACACTGCAATGAGACCCAGCCAGCTGAAGTCAGTCTTCAACTTGGGGGGCACCTTTTAAGATGAGGATAAAAAGAAGTTTATAAAAAAAGGCAACTTGCTTATATATGTTTATTAGAGAGGGAAGCCATAAATGGTTCAACCAACGCTACACCTCACTATCGGTGTATAGGGTGTCAAAACTATGGGTTTGTAAAATCATCATCCCGTCATGACGCCAATATGTGACATATCTATGTCACCACGTGGTTACCTTTGGTCACTGGTCAAAGGCTGCGGTGCAACGAAGTGTGTTGAAGGTAGACTATGGGCATCAATACTTCCACTGTTGCAAAAATGAAGGCGTTCGCCTTTGAGTAATCTTAGGAAAATGCATGAGAAGCCCTGCAATACTTTTTCTATGAATAAATATACACTCCGTAATGTTCGGTGCCTAAAACATATTTCATGCAAATGCAAGCGTATGCATTTGCTTACAAGAACAATGAGTCACACTCTGGTCGACGCAGCGCATTTCTGTTCTTTCAAGTCATTGTGAAAGCGTGTATTGTGCACGAAAAAACATTAATACGCTTCTATAGCGTAAGAACAGTGACGCATTTTGCGGTGGGGGTGTATAGGGTTCTGTATCCAATCTCTCGCTTTTGTCGAAATGTTTCCCGTGTGTTGCCTTTTCTCTGTCGCATTTTTTTGTAATATCACTCTCTCTCCGCAACATCTCTTTTTAAAATATTTTATTCCCCTCCCCTTTTCCCTAGCACAGGGTAGCCAGCCGGTCTCAGAACTGGCTAACCTCCCTGTCTTTCCACTTAAACTTTCTTCTTCCTTCTCCTCCTTCCGGAGTGCGTCATAGTTCACTGGTTGCAACCACTCACTCTCGGCCTCGTTAGCGCAGGGGTTGTCGTATACACTATTTAACGTAGACATACAAGCGGCCGCTACCTTGGGCTCTAAACAGATGTTTTCCTATTTTCATATCATCATCATCAGCCTGACTACGTCCACTGCAGGACAAAGACCTCTCCCATGTTCCACCAGTTAACCCGGTCCTGTGCTTGCTGCTGCCAATTTATACCCGCAAACTTTTTAATATCATCTGCCCACCTAATCTTCTGTCTCCCCCTAACCCGCTTCCCTTCTCTGGGAATCCAGTTAGTTACCCTCAATGACCAGCGGTTATCCTGTCTACGCGCTACATGCACGGCCCATATCCATTTCCTCTTCATTATTTCAACTATGATATCTTTAACCCCCGTTTGTCCCCTAATCCACTCTGCTCTCTTCTTGTCTCTTAAGGTTACACCTACCATTTTTCTTTCCATTGCTCGCTGCGTCGTCCTCAATTTAAGCTGAACCCTCTTTGTAAGTCTCCAGGTTTCTGCTCCGTAGCTAAGTACCGGCAAGATAAGCTGTTATATACCTTCCTCTTGAGGGATAGTGGCAATCTACCTGTCATAATTTGAGAGTGCTTGCCGAATGTGCTCCACCCCATTCTTATTCTTCTAGTTACTTCAATCTCGTGGTTCGGCTCTGCGGTTATTACCTGCCCTAACTAGACATAGTCTTTTACAACTTCAAGTGCACTATTACCTATCTCGAAGCGCTGCTCCTTTCCGAGGTTGTTGTACATTACTTTCATTTTCTGCAGATCAATTTTAAGACCCACCTTTCTGCTCTCCTTGTCTAACTGCGTCGTAATCATGAGTTGCAATTTTCATATATTGCGAAGCAAATTGGTAAGATCACGAAACTTGTAATGCAACAGTCCAGTAGCTTTCAAGTGTATAAGTGCACGGTGACACTGTTCTTTTAGTTGTTCAAGATAAGAAACAGCAAGTTCGACAGCCCAGTATGGGGGCCACTGATACGCATCCGTAAGATAGCTCAAACTGGTAGGACATAGGAGGAGGAGAGGGGGTAGAGAAGTTCACTAACGTACCCCCTCTAATTCAATAACCACTAACGAGGACCAAGAGGGCAATTCTTTATTGAAAATCAATCAAACTGGTTTTCTCAATCACTGAAAGCGATGACGGTTAGTCGGCCAACATCATCTGCTCTTTGCCTGCTGCCCTGTGCCTGCGCCATGATCTTTCTCCTCATCGGACCTGAACAGTATGGCCTCCCACTGCTCTGTTATGGTAATTTGCAAGCCCTGTGGGTAGCTAATCGTAGATACCTATACTGGAGCAGCCCCATAGCGCGTGATAGCGGTTAGTCCTTGGGACTCGTCACAGATTGATTTAATTATTGTTGGGTAGATCACTGAGAAACACAATAATCAAACTTGGCTAACATTTCTTTCACGGTGTGTCCAAATTGTACGTACCAAATACCCTGTTTTCACCTTCAAAGCTGCTAGCTTCGTGTTCAACTATGTCATGTCTAATGAAGCAAGAAAGATTGCACCCACATTAGAGGCACAACGTTTAGTACGAATAATGGGCATTGCGTAACGTACACAAATGTGGCATCATAAAACTCTGAAACTAATGGTTCGTGCAGCTCATTAGATGCCTCTTAATGAGTACGCGCGGCGCGTTTTGATGGAGAATTTTAAGTGCACATTAAGACTAAAGGATTATTTTTCGAAGAAGTACATGATGCTGAATTTCCGCATCTCAGTGCTATCTCGAAGTGACCCACCTAATTATCGGGCCCTTCATAGGGCTGATGGAATCTGCATATTCGAACTGCCCATCACTCCACTATACGACATGCGATGAATTTATTGGACGCTGAACACATAGCCAGAAACCTTATACTTTCATCATCAACTAGCAACCAATAAAATCTCAACAAGTATTATGGAGCTGAGCTTCAACGTTACTAGATTTTATGAGCCAAGTATTAGTCCAAAGGTTTGTCTAATGAAATCAAGATTACATGTATAGTACGATGCTTTAGTGGTTATTTTGAAACCTCCACTAAGTAAGGCATGAATTGTCATTTTCATTCAGTATTACCTTTACTACAGATCGAAGTGAGAAATCTTTCACAGAGCTTTAAACACTATAAGTTCTCATTGTAAGTAACGTAAGTTGTACTGTATTGTATTCTAAGTTCTATTGTAGGTTTAATTGTAAGTTCTTGGTTAGTTCTCAGTAATATTGTGTCTAACAAAGAAAAGCAAGCCCATAAATTTTCCCTTCAAACCGTACTTTAAGTGTTTTATAACCGATACTATGCATGTACATTTGTTAAAGTCATCTTTCTATATAAGCCACTGCCAAGTCAAACGTGTTTACCTTCAAGCATTCTGTGTACATGCCTCAACTTACCTGAAAGTCAACTTCAAAAGGTTGAACTATATATTGAGTGTAACGTCAGTGACAGAGCACACAGGTCTGTAAACTATACCATGTATTCGTCTTCGAGACAACTACAGTGTCTTCTATAAGAAACATTTCAGGCAGTGGGAGTCTATGCGAGCTTAAAGCGGGGTGGCTTAGACGACGTGACATTGATGTATAGTGATACGTAAAAACCCTTTCTAATTAGTAAGCTGTTCCTTCATAACTGTACATGGCGTTACTCACACACGAGTTCAAGAACTATAGTTACTACATGTGGGAAGACCTATTACTCCCGCACTGCGCTTAAAAAAAACTTTGCTTAACAGTCTAAGAGCGATGAGCGCTGTAATTCACACCGCGGAAACATTCCAATCACAGGCACACGAACTGGAAAAAATGTGTGAATTATACGTTACTTCCAATTATCCTCCAAATTCAGCAATCCGGATCAATTTGTGCCCATACCCGAAAATATTGACACCTTTAAATACTCCCTCTTCCCGAAAACGATTGAAGAGTAGAACGTGCTACCGCATAATATAACCAAAATCAAGTCTTCAGAGCAATTCGACAAACTTGTACTGGCCTATTATTCTTCCAGATAACCGTATATAAGCGTTATTACCTTCCTTTTTTTTTTCATTGAAAGGCGGCTTGTATGCTTTGACATTAGTTCAAATAACTATATAGATAATGATAAAAAGTTCTTGATTTTGAATATTATAATTTTCAAGCACGTGTAACAGTGTGTGCTGAGTGTGGTGTCTGAAATTGTGTTGCTTTCTGCTCAATGTTGGTCACTACTGTGTAAAACTAGAATACTTTTGTGCGTTGTACTTTTGGTAAGAGTTGCTTTTCGTTTGCATTACAATGTGTATGATCTGTATGGTGTAGTTTTGTTAAAAGCTGTCAGATGCATGGTCTGTCTTGATTTCACTGTGTAGTGCTGGTGTCTTTGAACAATGTGTGAAGAGTATCCCATTACTTCACGCTGTATCGACCTTTGGCTAACAGCATCAATAAATAAATAGGTAAAAATTAAATAAATAACTAAATAAATAAATAAATAAACAACGTAGCTTTTTCTTGCGTGCATGGTTGTCCTATTTCACTTTATTGTAGGTAAGAAGAACACTGCAAAAGCACTTATACCTCAAAGACATCTAACCGAGAGGTAGTGGCAGAGTTACCGATAGGAATTCTTTAAAAATATTTGAGGTTTCAAAAACAACAACAACGATTATGAGGCACGCCTCAGTGTAGGGTTACGGAAAATTGTACCATTCGGTGTTATTTAACGTGCACAGACATTGCACAGTAAACAGACCTCGAGTATCTCATCTCCGTAATGCGACTGACGCCACCGGAATCGAACCCGCGACTTTCAGGTCAGCATACGAGCACCGTGAAAACTGTAGCACCATCGCGAACACGAGAAATTATTTTTTAAACTCTCCACTATGGAAGCCACACTGTATTGCCATTCGACGAGCTCACTGACACGTCGAATTTCACCGTGTGAAACGAGGTCTCGTGCATATCAGTGCAAAACAATATCATTGATAATGTTTCTACCCCACTATGCGTCAGCTTGTAAGGTTTCTGAGGTTGTTCAGGGACCGGCAGTAGTAGCGTATAGCCGCGAGATGCGGGAAGAGCGGAAAAATGATGAAGGCTGGAAGCGACCCTAAACCCGGCAAAGGTGATGGCTAAGGCCTGAGGGAACGCTTTAATTGCTGGGTTTTATGGCCTGGGCTCCCGTTTATGGCACGCTAAACAACCGAGCCGGCAGTCACAAAACATGGGCGGCAATCCTCTTTTATTTCCATTATACTTTCCCCTTCTTCAGCATTACCGCTTTTTCGTTTAGCTGACTGACGTTCTTCTCTCCCATTTTTTTCCTCCTTTATTAAAGATCACGTTCTCTTTTCTTCTTTTTTTCTTTTTTGTTTCTTCCAGCTGCCTTTTAATTCGCACTCCCCAGGGAACTTGTTAGAACTTGCGCGAATGCCAGGCTTTTTTTTTTTTTTGCCGAAGAAAATTGAAAGCAGGCGCGAGCTTTCGTGTTACGGGATATGTAACCTAGCGCGTAAACGCCGCCAATCTGCCGCCCTTGCTCTGCGAGGGCCTCGTTAAGCGACTCTCCCTGGAGCCTTCTTGCAAGGGCTCGTTACCGAGGTTTTCGTTGCCTGTGTCCTGAACAAACGTGAGAATTGCGTTACGAATGTTTTCGCCGACGTTGTTGAAATCAATAACCTTTCAATCTGTGTGTGTGTGGGGGGGGGGGGGGAGTAACGTCAGTTGTGGTTTCAGGGCTGGCTGTGCTTTTATAGCAGTTCAATAAACACTACAATTGTATTCCTGTGATTCAGCAAGTTATACGTTAAGGCATTGGGTGCTCGGCATTAAATTTAACATACGAGGTTTTACGTTCAAAAGCCAAGATTTGATTATGAGGGACGTCCTAGAGGAGGCCTGCACAGGTCTTGACCATCCGGTGTTCATTGACTTGCGATGACATTGTTAATACACGGCGGACCTTTAGATTTTCGCCTCCATTGAAATGCCGCGGCCAGTATTGAACCCGCAACCTTGGGGTTAGCAGCGGAGCATCGTGACAGCTACACCATCGCAGCACAGGCTCGACCAGAGTTGAATGCGCTAACGAAAGTTACGGATGATATTGGCATCATCGCACCGCAAATGACACTTTGTTTTGACAATTACCTGCGTACATTAGCTTGAGTGCCGAGGTGATGTCAGGCCACTTGTTACCTTTTAAATGCAATTTGTAGTCGTCGTTCCTGGTGAGCCCTCAACGTGCACACAGCTATCACGCTTACATAACCACGTCGATCCGCATAGTTACAGCAAGATGGCAAGCTGCGCCAGTCGGATTTCGTTCATAATTGAAAAATTTTGTTGAAGCTGACAAAAAAAAAACGGACGTGCAGAATTGGCTGACAAGGACAGCCATCTGCATTTTTGAGTGTGCTTCAACGAAATTCTCAATTATGACGCCACCCGGGTGCAAGGACTTTGAGCGGTCACCTGAGGCACCGCCATCATAATCGACAGAGAGTGGGAAGGGACGGGCGTTCATCCCCTCTTCCCCCACGTCGCCTGGTAAAACTGCCGGACTTTAAATAAAGTCTATTCATTCAATCAATTATGAACCACATCGTTACGCTTGGCTCGAAGGCCAGAAGATGCAGCATAGACGACAGAGAGTTTTAGCTAGTTACGGAAATGCGGAACGCAGATACGGTTCTTTTCTTGCTCAGTGCGCTTTTGCTTCCCTTAATTCCGTTAAAGGCACCCGCACACCACAAAGGCCTTTCCAAAAATTACGGTGGGTTCTCACGCCTCCTTGTTGTCTGTCAGCCTACGTATTGTTCATAATGTAACTGCGCGAAAAAAAAACGGATAGAAACACGAAAGGAAAGAAAAGCTCACTTTCGTCTTGCCGTTCGTTTCAGTGAAGTTAACTCAATGAATTATTACCAACTCGCCGAAATTACATTCTTCTGAAGTACGTGCAGGTAACGATGCACCTGTCGCTCGGGGCACGCACTTGCAGCACGGCGAGCTGGAGAGAAGGAGCGCTGTCATAGTCACGTACAGTATTTGCGCCCCGTATTTCCGTAACGTGTTGAAACTCTCTTAAAACGTCTGCATGAGACCCAATTCACACAAGGCGAGAAATCTGTTTTTTCATTTTTTTTTGTCTTGAACCTGGCCACCGCCTCCGAGATTGCGAGCGCGTGGCTGGGTTCTCTCCGGCCGTCCCAATCGCCATGCTCCCCAGCAAAACCAGCGAGTATTGCCTCACGCGCTCAGCTACCACGAGGGAGCGCGTTTAATGTGGGTTCTTCGAGCAGCGGAGACCACGGCAGAAAGCAAAGCGCGCGAGGTTTCAGCATGCACATGATTTTTTTTTCTCGCGTGTGAGCAAAAGCACCGACAAATTTTTTGACTGCACTGAAGGCAAGTATTCTTCTTTTGTTAATGCTTTTAATTTGATCCGATTGGCAAGTAAAAGCAAGAGAACTGATGAATTTTTTTATATAGATCATTGCAAGGAGGCATTATTTCGTCTGTCACTGAGGCATTCTAGCATTCCCCCTAACTAGAGACGTGTATGTGGGTGCAGATTGGGCTAGTTATAGTCGTTGAATCATATTGCCCTCCTATCGTTAGAGATCGTTTGACTATTTTATCGCGTACCGGTATTTATCAGGTGGTCAACCGAATTCCACTTACGCTCTAAATAATTAAGTGCGCTGATCGTGCCACTTATTAAAGTGATAAGTAATTTTGCCGGAATATTCAGAAAGGCTATTATTTATTTCATTTTATATGTGGGGTTAACGTCCCGAAACCACCATATGATTATGAGAGACGGCGTAGTGGAGGGCCCCGGAAATTTCGACCACCTGGGGTTCTTTAACGTGCAACCAAATCTGAGCACACGGGCCTACAACATTTCCGCTTCCATCGTAAATGCAGCCACCGCGGCCGGGATATGTGAAAGGCTATGATTAGCCGACCTGCATTTACTCCCCACATCCTTTACAGTGAAAGTGTTTGAATTATCATCGCCTCTTTTTTTCGTCATCTGTATTTTGATTATGATTTGGCAGCACAATGGCAATGTCAGTATCGTGTTCATTTACAGTTACCTCTACTGCATTCAAATCAAAGGGTCGCGCGTGCAGCCGAACGGCGTCTTTCAGAAAACCAAGTATTTGTCGAGGTAGACTACTGGAGAATACAATGGATCGGGCTGCCATATATATTTTTTTCGCCAGTGTCTCCCCTTCCCCCACTATACAGTGCGCGAACATCGAAGTATAGTTTCGAACACATGCAGATCTCTTGCACAGGCATCACAAATTTAACTGTTTTAATATGGGCGGCCCCAATCTACAGCAATATAAAAACACCATTTGAAAATAAAACATCCCAGCGTTCACTTTGCCTCTCGTACACTTTGACCCGACATTTATAAATGAACACAAAGTTATATAAAAGCGCTAAACCAATTTTTTCTCGCCACATAGAAGCTTCGCCAACAGCGCGGCAGCCTTTTCGACCGAAAGAAAGAGCGCCGCGGTGCGGAGAAGAGAGTGGGCCACGCCCACCTTCAGAAACACGCGATCTCCGTGTGATTAGGACGGCCGAAGAGAAACCCGCCACGCGCCTGCAATCTCAGAGGCCATGACCTGGCTTTCCTACTGTTCTCGTTGTCCTATCTTAAGGTCTTCAGAGGTCATGAAGCTGCGTTCAAGGCCTGTGTTCTTGTATCGTCTTCCAACAAAATGTGGAATCAAAGAGCAAAGACACCAGCTAAAGGACAATGAAGGATGTGGAAAGCGGTACCGTTAAAACGGCGTTCACACCAGGTCATGAAGAACAAGGCAAACCTGCCAGCTGCCAGTAAGCAGGAACACATGCCCAGAGCCCGAACAACTATTGTCCGGCATGGCCACAAGGAAACAAGGGCAGGTGGAAGAGGTCACGTGCAACTGACGTGTCGATGCCCTGCACCTCCTGGCGTTCACGTAGCCTCACAACGTCGCCTGCAACTCCACTCATATAAACAACAGACCACCCAAACACGATAATATAAAAGGCTAAGCTATAAGGCAAAAAATAAACGAGAAAGAAGTCGCATAGTGGAACAAAGGGGTAGCATACAACACAATCTAGAGCCACATAGCAACAAAAACTGTATAGAGACCGCAGACAAGTTGGTCAAGCCTGTCAGGACAAGTAGCTTTTCGCTCACGCACAGTGTTGGCCTTAGCTGCGTTCATTTTTTGTTTCAATAGACTTCCGTTATTCGACAGCGTTCGTGCTGTGTCTTTCTTGTGCTTTGCTTCATCCTGTTCCCGTTGATTTTTACAAACATGCATGGTTTCTAACTTACCCATCTCTCTACCTTACAAGTAGCTAAGCGACGAATAGACGAGAAAGAATGCCCATAATGGGGTAAATGAATAGCGCACTGCAGAATCGCAAGGCACAGAAAAAAACAGGAAAAAATACACAGAGAAAGCACAGACAATGCTGCCAGGCTTGTCAGAATAAGTAAACCGGGACATTTCAAAAGGATGCCCGTGTTGTTATATTGTTACTTTCTAATTCTTTGCTTTATCGTTCGCTTATCAGTTCCTGGAATCTTTAAGAAGGCACGCATGTCAACGCTAGCCCTGAAGCAATTGACTTTGCGTCTGTTGGACGAAAGGTACTTCGACCGCATACATGTTTACACCGATGGCTCCACTAATTCCAACAGCTCCACAGGAGCAGTGGTTGTTCCATCTGAAAATGTGTTACTTCATTACAAGTTTTCTCACACCACGACGTCGACAGCAGCAGAGCAGCAGAGCAGGCGGGTCTGCAGGCGGCGGTGGACGCCGTGGAGTCCGCACTCTCGAGCATGGGCTTGCGGTGTTCGCCACAAAAATCACAGCTACTCATCCTGCCACCACCTGGGAGGCACAGAAAGAAGGCAAGTCGAGAGGCGGCCGAGAACATCATCGTGCGCACCAGTGACGGTATGCAGATCCCGCACGTCCCGGGGCTTCAAGTCCTGGGGATGTTCGTGGACGGCACCCAAACCAACGCCACGGCGGTCAAGAACATCACAACTAAGATGGGCATCGCAGCGCGCCTGGTCAAGCGAATGTCGTCCCGCTACCGGGGCATGAAAGAGAGGGGGCTCCTGCATCTGCTGCAGGCCTTTGTTATAAGCCACGCGGCATATGCGGGGGCCTTTCACCGCTGGACCGGCGCGGAACGAGCCAAGATCGACGCTGCCATCCGGAAGGCTTACGCAGGGGCTCTTGGGCTCCTACCAGGCACAAAGACAACGGCCTTGCTGTCTCTGGGAACACACAACACGCTCTCGGAGATCAGCGAGGCCCAGAGAGCTTCGCAGCTGAGCCGCCTGAGCGATACAGCCGTGGGCAGAGGATTACTCGATCGGGTGGGATTATTACCTCCTGGAGAACGCCCGGGAGCAGGACCGGACGGGGAGCTAGAAGAACAAGTCCCCCTGAGCGATGAGGCAGCGAGGAAAATCATTGTCTACCCGCTGCCAAAGAACATGGACCCAGAAAGGGATGCGGGCAGGCGAGCGGCGAGAGCAGCGGCGCTGGCCCGTCAACATCAGAGAGACGAGGGCGCAGTCTACGTGGACGCCGCAAGATATCCGGGAAGACGCAACGCCTTCGCAGCAGTGGTGGTCAGCGCTACTACCGGTAAACTACTAACAGCAAGCACCGTGTGCACCCGAACAGCCGGCCAGGCAGAGGAGGCGGCGATAGCCCTGGCCATAGGTAGGCCGGGCACGCGCACGGTGCTAAGCGACTCAAAGCAGGCAATCAGGAATTTTGCCCGAGGCATGGTCTGGCGGGGCACGGAGCGGCTAGTGACGTCCATCACGGCTTCGCGGGCTGCTCGCGGCGCCGCTACAGGGCCAACCATCGCCCTCAAATGGTTCCCAGCCTACATGGGACAACTGGCTCCCGACATTGAGAACCGCAACGAGGAGGCGGACGCTGTGGCCCGTGATCTCATCACGTGCCGGACCGCGGCAGCCCGTCTCCCTGAAACCAGCGGTGAAGAACGAGAAGACCTCGATCCCCTCACCGACTACGGAGGGATCCTGGCGGCCTACAGAGAGGCCAGGAGAGCCTTTCCGCCCCCGCATTGTGAACTGTCACGTGCGGAGGCGGTGAAGCTCCGACAACTGCAAACGGAATGCGTGCTAACGCCAGCATTGGCCCGGCACGTATGCCCCGACATGTTTGTGGACGCTAAGTGTAGCGTGTGCGAACGTGAACTAGCCACCCTCCGCCACATCATGTGGGGTGGGTGTAACAGTGGTGTGAACAATGGGAATGGGCAGTGCCAGGACGCCACGTATCCCGAAGAGGTGGGAGCATGGATACGCTCCCAAGACTCAACCACACAACGAAGGGCCATCCAGCGGCTTGAGGAGGCCCTGGCAAAGCAGACGAGAAAGGGAACCGACGCCCCGGACAACGGGAGCGGAGGAGCCCGAGTATCCAACGCCTAGCCAGAGCACAACGTCCTCAAGATCTAGGGCCTGGGACTATAGGACTATTAGCCATAGTCTTTAGATAGGGAATACCCGCGCCCTGCGCGGCCGGTGACTTCCCGCACGCCGGATGCGCGAAAAATGTTGTTTCTCTCTCTCTCTCTCAAAGCCACGAAAGCCCTCTTGTACTTTTTAAGGACCACCAAACTTCACGACCACTTGTGAAAGAACTGTGCGAGGCCGTGCTGTGTAGTCTCGAGCTGACTATTTATGCTTCTCTTTCTTACTCCTCTTCTTTTCTGTCTCTTTCCGTTCTATTATTCTCCTTTTCCCCCACCCCAAGTGTAGGGCAGCCAACCGAGCCAAGCTTGGTTAACCTCCCTGCCTTTCCTCTCTATTTATCTCTCTCTCTCTCTCTTCGCTTTAGCAGCTAAACTTACATTTCTTTCTTGCCCATCTGCATATGATCACACTTAAAAACACAATCACTTTCTTGATTATTCCCGCATATATAAAGCCAGTGGTGATACAAGATCGACAGGGCAGATAGCAGGAAAGGGGAGAAAACTAGAATTATTGCTTTTTGTACTCACGCCACCAGACCTTTTTGAAGAAGTATATGAGAAATATACCTTAACGTATATATGACGCTTATTCCGCGTGGAGTTTTAACCACGAAGTCGATTAAGTATTTGAAACCACTAAATCTTTCTTTATATATTATTCTACTATGTTTTCTTTCAAATCTTGCTTGGCCTCGTGGCTAGATAGAAACTAGGCGATAAACGCTTTGAAAAAGATCACCGTGGCGTGTTGCACACGTCGCGAGTGACGTGAATCGAATTTCTTTCTTTTTTTATATCTCACTATAGGAGTGTAACGGCGTCGTCGCTTGCACCGTTCAAGTTTCACGCTTTCTATAGGCTTTCTTATAACGATGGCTGTCTGGCGACAAAGCCTTTGCCCACAGAGAGATGTCATGACATAATCTATTGACATTATTTTAAACACGTGTAACTACTCCCGAACATGGAATATTATCGCAACAATCTAAACAAATGTCATTATGACTACTTCTTTCACAAGTGTAATTGCGCAGCTACTACTCGCTGCGCGAAAAAATAATACACGAATTGTTGACAATCGAGTGATTTTTCCTACGGTACCTATTCCCAAATTCCACACTGTATAATAACATGCAGTCGACAGAACTGCTGCTGTGTTAGGAACCCCTTGGAAAAGGCACTTCCGATGAAGCCATCGGAAAACTGAAACAGTCAATGCTATCAAGTCAGGAGGGCCAGTACAATTACTAGTTTAACATCTGATGGAACTATAAGCTGAGAAAACAAATACTTGCTGGCAGTAAAAACTTGCCCTCTCTCTTCTTTGTAAAGCAGTTTTAGTTATTTTTAGGTAAGAAAAGCGGAGAGCTCCAGGTCGGCCTGTCACACACATGTGAAAGTAAGATGATACTAGTGAGAATACTGTGATTGTTCTGCTGCATTTCCGGCCAAATGACAGTGCTGAAAGCAGCGTGCCAGCTGCGCTGCCTGTCGTATTTTCTCTGTGAATAAATTCATGAGAATGGCTCGTTGGGCAAGTTGGTACATACTTAGTTAACTACAAATGAAGCCACAAAACGTCGAAATTGTAAAAAAAAGAGCGGCAGAAACAGAGATAGAGAGCGGAGAGGTGGCACGTCTCTGCTCTCCGTCTCTGTTTCTGCCGCTCTGCTTCCTTCCGACTTCGAAGTTTCGTGGCTTCATTTGTAGTAAAAAAGTATATTTATGACATAATTGCATGAACTCAGATTGATCAAAAAAGCAGTTGTCTTTCAGTCAGCGTTTCCCATTCTGAATGCGATCGATTCCTTAAAAAACTTTTGAATAGAAAGTACTCCGTTACTTACAAATCTGCGAGGAAGTTCAATTGAATTGAATATATTATCAAAACAACACTTCGTCATATTTTGTTATGCACGCGTACACCATCAACGAAGGTATACGCGCGCAATATGACTACCGGACGTTGTTGAGCCTCTTCGAACGCTGCTCTGCTCTTCCAGCTTGGCTGTATGACAGTGGTAACGATCGTGCGCTGTGTTGTGTCTGGTAACGTGGCGTGTCACGTTCTATATCGTGGAGATAGAGAGAGTAGGCTTTGAGAGGGCGTGAACTCTGTTGCACAGAATATGAACCACACCCTGAAGACGAGTGAACAGTCAGAACAATATTCAACCAGCTTCATTTCGCGGATACCGATAAAAAAAACGAAACTAGTGGCCTCCGCTTTCTTAGGCTAATAAGTTTTTTTAATGTTTAATGTCTTACAAGTCTCAAGTATGTTCTGCCATTGCTATTTATTGAACGCTCTTTATTAAGCTCCGGCTTCGTGGTATTGCCACCACTTTGTAAAGCGAGGAAGCATCACGTTTAAGCGGTATGACCATGGAAACTGGCGCACCTTTTTTGAAGCCATGGGTCTGTTGCCTTCTTCCCTCTTAGTTGAAGTTGTTTGAAGGTGTATTCACCCAATGTGCGCGGCGCGTACCCATTTATGACGCCCACAAATGTTATCACGGATCCCAGACACAAAAGGCTCGACTAAAAACAGCCTCACAGTAAACAGTAGAGAAGAACGATACAAGACACGATCACTGAACAGAGAAATGAGACGAAAATAACTGTGCCCAGTGTTGGTATTTCAACATAGACGACGAATAGAATACGAAGAAGAAAGACTGATGCTATGGCTGCTACTATATGTCTTCTCTGATAAATGCGCTAGCACTAACTGTGACGCTAGTCAAAAATACATGAATAAATAAATAAATAAAAATTAAAGATAACAATGTTTTCTTGTTTCGTTTCCCACATCTATGATCGGTGAAATACACATTTGTAATGAACGCGCCTACCTCTGTGTCTGTGAACAGCAAAGTCTTGGCAGACACCCGTGTCATCCGGTTCCGGCCTGTCAAACTTGAATGACAGCGTGAAGCACTGAAAGAGAGAGGCCTCCCAGCGTTTTCGGCATACCGTTTACCAGTAAAAAAATCGAACGATACAACTGTACTACAAAGCCGTTTGCCACTGCGCCTGTCACGCTTTCGACTCATGGCGATGCTGCTGCATTTTGAAAAGAAACGACACCGTCTCCGTTTCGCACCAGAAATGGGGAGTCATGAATTATCCATCGCTACTTCCGCCATTTGAAATCCCATATATATATATATATATATATATATATATATATATATATATATATATATATATATATATATATATATATATATATATATATATATATATATATATATATATATATATATATATATATATATATATATATATATATATATATATCCGAAGGATCTCCGCATGAACGATTTCAATGAGCAACCTGCGCCAACTCGGTGGACGATCTTAAAATGACACTAAATATAAGCGTTAACTCAGTGCGCACTGGCGTACTTATTTCAGTTGAGATTTATCAGCGCTGAACGACACGTTTCACGGTGATCGTGTGTTCACAGTCCGACGACCTTGCAGACCCTCGCTACCACTTTTTGAGGCAACACGACAAATTATGATTATAGTCTAGGCGTTCTCGTAAATGATGAAGTCCAATGCCTGCACTAAATGAACCCAAGGAGGTCAAAATTCCTGCAACCCTGCACTACGGCGCGCGGCATAATCACATTGTTATGACACGTATGGCCCAAGAGTTTATAATACTCTAAACTCGAGGTCAAGCAAAAATGTCATTATGCGAATACAGACCAAAGACGAAGAGTAAGAACCTAATTTTCACACGAATATTATTTGTAATAGAACTGTATCTTGTCATATATATATATATATATATATATATATATATATATATATATATATATATATATATATATATATATATATATATATATATATATATATATATATATATATATATATATATATATATATATATATATATATACAATGGCATTCCTCTTTTTGCCGTCAGAGCTGCACATTTATTCGTCTTATTCATTGCTCATCGGGTCCAGCCAGTGAACGTGTCATTAACAAGCTCATTAAAACAATGCATCCAGTGCAGATAATCTAAAGAGGCAACTCAATAAAAATCAACCACACTAACAAACGCACAGAGGCTGTCGCCAACCGCAATGAACCAACTGTAGTAGCTTCTTTCCTAAACACTGCCTTCACTCCTTTGCTATTAATAACTCTGGCACAAACAAGTATAGAAGCTTCGAGGCAGTTCTCAGCATCGCGAAATTGCCGTAAAAAATAATTTAACGCGGTGTTACGAATGATACGAGTTCTAAGCTGTCCTATCGCCACCGTGCCACGAGTAATCCCTTGCGAACGGAGCAGCCTTATCACCTAATTTGATTATTTTAATCATGATGTTCTGTTTTTCTTTTGGACTAATTATGTATGCAAGGAACAACGCCGAATTCTCGCACAAAAAAAAACAAATATGAACAGCAGCCGCATTAAACACCTTCCAAGGACAGGCTTTGAGAAGCATACAGTCATTTTCAAAACTTCTGTTCATAAAAACTATCAGCAACTGCATAAAACTATTCGTGGGATTCAGATGCTGTCGTTGGCGGGAGCGGCCATTTTCCATTTACGGATCCATTTGTATTCCGGCGGTCGCAGGAGCAAGCTGCTCTTTCAGCTATAAGGCGAAACCCTAATGGAGTGCAGAATGAACATGCAATTTTTTAACGAAGAAAAGTGAATGGACTTCGCTACTACGATATGCGAAAAGCATGCGTGTGTAAAAAATACTGAGTCTGAAAACAAATACAAATGAAGCAGCGAGGACAAATGCACCCGCGTAAGTCAGTAGCTTGTAAAGTGCATTGCCGGCTGCTGTGATTTGTCGCTTTGTTTGGAAGTAAATCAAAATAGAAAAGTGCGCAATCCAAGGTGAAATAATAATTAAGATATGCTGAAGTGGATGACACCACGGATGGTAATGTCGTGTGGTGCGTTTACGCAGAGTTGTAGTTATTCATTTCTCCCCCCCCCCCAAAAAAAAGAGTCAAAAAGTACCCAGAAAAGAAGTTTTAAAAAGCGAAATAAGTAAAATTTCTAAAATGGAATCATTGGACACGTACATGGCTCGGTGGACGTTCGATTTACGCTACGCGTCGAGCTTTTTCTACGTGTGCTGAAAGAACATCTCGCATGCGAATACGGTATTGAAGACAACTTCATTCCGCTTTTCACATTTCTACACGTATGTGACGCAGCATTTTGCTCCGATCTTGTACTTATCTTCTTGCCTGTGTAGGCGATATTGTGTGCTCAGAAAGAGTCGTTAATAATTAAGAATACTTGGGGCTCTTTTATGGGAGAGCATAAAGTCATTCCATGGGCCTCAAACATGATGAGCCCGTGTTTACAAAAACTACGCTGTGGAGACGAGTCCACTTCGACGTTCCAGCAGCCGCCCAGAACATAAAAATGAGGCGAAAGTGACTGCGGCAGATTGTAGCACTGCTACGAAATTTCGTGGCAGCAGAGTCAGTCCCGTACGCGCCAAATCTGGCGTCCATGGTTCCATAGAAATTCAACCCCTAAAAGCGCACTATCCACACGCGTATTTGCATGCGCCGGCCTTTGATGATGTAGTGGGCAGTATTCGCGGATGGTTCATGGTTTATTAATGAAACCCTCCAGTGCTTTGCCCCACTCATCATCATTTACTCCATGAATGTGCTGTGAATTTTTTTTCAATTTTTTTTTTTGGTGCGATACTGTTTAGGGACACTGGCGGTGGGCCACTACGGCACCGAAAACGGCCCTTGTGGGGATATCAAAACAGCTTTCGCTGTAAAACAAACACCTTCCGACCACTTAAGCGCGAGAAAATCCCGTTCCTCTCCACCAAATTTCTCCCACAGATGTTGCGTCCTCGCAAAACAATCGCAGAGACGTTGTCTTTCAGAACAGGGCATTGTTGCACCGAGTCGAACATATATCCGCTCACGTCTCCGACCATAAAGCTTCTTTCATTACATTAAAAGAGTGGCAGACGTGTGTTCTCGAGCGAGAGAGTTGTCGAAAATAATTAGTGGTAACTGTACATACATACATGCATCACTTAAATAGTTTGTCTCAACTGATCGCCAAATCAACACACCTGAACAGTGGCGCTCAATATCCGCCTTATAGCTGTATCGTATATAGTCGTCAGCAAGTTGTTGTTTTTTTATCATTCTATCAATGCTAGCACATAAAATACATTCCCGGATTCTTATCGTGCATCTGGCATGCAGAAACGCAACGCGCATGGTTTACGTGCTTTGCAAAAAAAGAGCACCAATATAGCTTCCTGCGAAACGTGGTGGATAATTTAAACTACAGCCTTAATTACACCGTAAACGTGTATCCTCCTCGTTTGTTCACGAATGTTCGAATAATCAAGACTTCGATGTACGAACGCGAGTCTGAATTCCAGCGAGACCGTGGGGCCAGTCTTCGAAAGAAAACAAAGATACTGCGCCTTGGCAACCGGTTAGAACTGGATGCACATATACTGAGGGAGGAGTCAATGAAAGGGCGGCGCGGCCTAACCTTGCCGCGGAGATCATCAACGGCGTTGCTGCGATACGGGAATCGATTTCCCGTTAGCAGCGTCATATAGAAAGAAAACAACGAAAGGCTAATGTAAACGTCACCTTAACTAATTACTGCCACTCGATGGAACATCACAGTTGCGAGCAAGCCATCCGGCTCACCATGGAACAACACTTCCGACGAGCGGCGATGAAGCGAACATCGTTGCAAACACAACATGCTTAGTGCAGTTAGCGAGCTGCTGTCCTCAATGAGAGCATTGTTTTTGTCGTCATCATGGTCGTTGTTGTTGTAGTAGTTTTGTTGTTGTTGCAAATTTTATAGTTATATAAACGACTCAGTCAGGTTTCCGTCTCATTAACTGACTTCAAAGCGCCATCAATCCAGTCCGAATTGTTACAGCTGTGCGCGTTTGAATGCATATCCGCCAAAGCGCGCAATGATAGCGCAATAAACCCGTTTGATTGTCCGCAACGGTGCGCTTCCCTACGCGGCATAATCTGCGCTTGAACACGCTGTTTACAGTTAATAGCTAGCCGTCATTAGTTGGGCAAACTGCATAGCAGGAAAGCTAGTTTATATTACGAAAAGGGTATATAGTAATTTTTAATATTTATTTTGTTTTCATGTTGCATAAATAATATAGGCCTAGAGTTGATGCCTTAATCACAGGTCCTGTGGTCATCTCTGCTAACAATGGCTTTCGTAACGGACGCAAACGTGAACGTTCAGATATAAAATTCTATTTTTCTTTGTGGTTTCAACGCCGGAGTCTGGGCTTTTGCACGGCAACCAGCAATTTTGTTCTTCGAGAGCACTGC
Organism: Rhipicephalus microplus; assembly: GCF_043290135.1. NCBI lineage: Eukaryota > Metazoa > Arthropoda > Arachnida > Ixodida > Ixodidae > Rhipicephalus > Rhipicephalus microplus. The sequence goes on along the minus strand of NC_134704.1, from coordinate 25,952,323 downwards.
GGCGTGAGTACAGCTTCACATTACCGGACGGGAGATTGAGAAGATGTTTTTTTTTTTTTCGTACACAGCAACATACGATAATCTTAACCAATGAGAGCGCTGACGTTTACAAATAAAATCAATGTGAGGTCGATGCGTGTCATGTTGACTAAAACCAAGTACACACGCCCGCCACACTAGTGCTAATGAAAGACTAAAGGAACGTTTAGTCGGGACCGCGATGCCACGAACTTGTTTGTCTCTATGTTTGTTTGACTGCTTGTTTGTGCCTGCGTGCGTGCCGCTCTTCGTTGAAGTTCATTGCCCGGAGAGCAAGACCAATTAAATCGCTGTACAAAATAGTCCTCGGCCCAGGATAGAATTTAAGGTCAGTGCATGCCTTCGGATCTCAGTAATTCAAGCAAATACTCCGGATAAAGGCACTGATGGAAAAGAGCGCACATTTGTGACAACATTATGAAACAGAGATAAAGGAGCACACATACGAAATGGTGGCGAAATGGGTCTTCCGAGAAAGCATTCAGCCCGCAGTAAAGCCCCAACAGAGAAGTCCTGCTGTGGGGCAACTGCTCTGCGGGAACTGTGCTGACGACCACAGAGGTTGGAGTTTATCTCTACGGGGAGAAAACTGCCTCCCCGACGCATCAGCTTTGTTTCGTTCTCTTTACCCCGCATACGGTCCCACTGAATGAATCGTAAGGTCTTAAAATAAACACACTGCCTCGAAAGGCTGCCCTTCGCCAATACTGCAGCAGCTGCAACATTTCTTTCTGCAAGGCCACAGTATTTCTCGTTTGCAACTTCTTTTTTTTTTCGCACGTGGAGAAAAGGAGAGAACAAACCACTGTTTCGTAAGAAATGGATAAGGCGTTGCGGTGCTTAAATAGTGGATGAGTCATCTATGCGAAGCCAAAATAAATTTGAAGTGGCGTAATTACTCGCTGCATCAAGCTTTTGAGCTTCACCGGCTCTGAAACCTGCTGAGATATGCGAAAAGCATAGCGCTGTGTTTTTTTATGCTTTAATCGTGACCGATACATCTGTGGAACCGTAGAGTGCGAGACCTTGAATCGCGAAAGTAAATGAACATCCTATTATCGAAAGAATGTTAGCGTGAATATTTTGCACAACAGAAGACGCGTAAGAAAAGCCTACGCCTCGTTTCCACATGAACATATGTTTCAGCAGTTGAAGATAGCGAGAGGTGAACGTAAAATGGCAGCATTTTGTCTCATCTCATGTTGCACATTCATTAGTTCAATGCACGACCTCACTTACACGAAGTTCCATGTCATGTGTGATAAACCCGCTGTACACTATACAGAAGGCCATCCCAATGCCAACGTCCAAGAGCTGCCTGCAGTCGTCACACAATAATAACGGACTAGATTGCGGGGTACCACAAGTAAATTCCGCTATAAAGTTATGAAATTTTCTCCTGACCCCCTGTTTGTTCTTTGGCGTCCACCTAAATTTTGGTACATGAGGAGCCATTTTACAGCAGGGCTGTTTTGGTCGAGGTCTGCCGTATATCGTAGATATAGAATGATTGACATCGTGAAAAGGCGTGCTATATCCCCTCCTACACGCTCCATACAAATGGCTAACCAGAGATAATGAAACGCGCAGCCCCTAATCGGTGTTCGCCGCCCGTGCCTTGCCTAATTTTTAGCGGACCATAGCGGAGAATACTGTGATCTGCCCAGTTTCGGTGGCGCATATGCGCTATCAGAGTTCTTATGGTCCAGATTTTTTGGCAGGCATATAGGGAAAGATATAGAAAGGTCGTAACAAAAAAAATGCCAATAAAGAAGTGAGCAATCATATCCATTCATAGTACAGTAAAGAAAAAGTGGTAAAGAGAAGGATGAGAGGGTCATATCAGCCAAGTTAGGACGAGCTTGGTGCCAACTTTGCTCTTCTGTCACCCAGTCTTGCGTGGCTTAGTTCAGGCTGTGTTCATTTTTATTTTATTTTTCATTTAGACCCCATTGGTCAGTTATGGCGAAATCAAGTGCTACCTTGCTACCTCTTAGATGTTCGCTGTCATTCCACAAGGCATTATTCTTGATCAGCGCTGTCTACCAGTATAGCGTATACACACGCGCTGTAGTGGAGAGTTTCGAAAATTAAGCCATCTGACGTTTATAACGTGAACTGACATCGCCAAGAACACGTGCTTCAAGCCATAGAGTTTCTTCCTAATATACACTAGAGGGAACTCTGGCGCTAGTGTCTATAGGAGCTGCAACGCACGGCGCTCAAGCGAGCATGGAAATGATGGGTAGTACACACATTTGTCTAATCTTCGTACTTCTGGCCAGCTTCTGGCTTCGTTTGTATTCGTGTGGCTTGGAGCTGTTTTCTCACGAAACAAAAAATTAGCAAATGTTCAGTGGTTGCACTTCACCACCTTATTCTTTTAGACTTACCTTTCCAAATCGGGTCACGAAGTTCAAAAGGGTTGAATATTTGTTTCAAAACGAAACCGAAACATAGCTTTAAATGAAGCCGCAAGTACGATTCACCGCCCGCAAGTACGAAGACTAGGCAAATGTGTGTACTACCCATCATTCCTATGGTAGCTGAATGATCGCAGTGCCAGAGTCCCCTCTAGTTAATTTTAGGAAACTCTATGCCTCAAGCATTCCACTTCTATCAAATTGTCACCGCTGGGGCCGGTATCGAACCGGCGACCTTCAGGAGAGCCGGCGAGCACCATAACTACATTTCCATAGCGTTGTACTGGTTGCGACAAGCCTGCCCTTTTTTTTTTTTTGTCACAAAATCACCGAATTCGTACGCTAGCACACATGTAATTGGGCTACGACAACACCTGGAGCGACTGCCACGCGCGACTCACTTATCACTCTGCCCTGTGTCTGGCACCATCTGCTGGTATCTTCGTTCATCCCCACCACCACTCCCTCAAGCTCAGTGCCTTCGGAACTACAGCTTCGCGAACCGGTCAGCGGACACCTCAACGTGGCGCTGATGATGGCGGCCACTGGTTGCCGCCCCCCCCCCCCCTCTCGCTGCTAGACCGAGTGTCGTTAATGACGCTGAAGCTTGAATTATGTCCTAGCTGGGCAACAAATGGTGCGACTGGGCCACAGACACTCCTCTGGATGTGGATCGTCTTTACTGCTTCCCGTCGGGCTTTGCAGCTCCTTCGCGTCTTCTCTGTGTGACGTGGAGCTGGCTAAAGCAATGCCGCCACCGAGTCTTATCTTATTTTTGCTAAGCTTCTTAATTGGAATGGAGGATCGCAGACTGAATATGGAAGCACTTCATAGTGAAGAGACACGAAAAAAAAAAAACGACCTAACTCACTCCTCAGTGTTGTTTATGCAATTCCCCCCTCCCGGCACAGATTATCTTGAGACTTGCAACATCGTGCTCCTTAATTGAGAAAACAAAAAGAGCGGTCTTGCTTTTCGAGTTATCTACCAATCTCTGTGACCACTTGTCAGTGTGCGGTGATATCCTGTACGAAGTAACGAATTAAAATATTCAGTTTTTTCAGCAAGTTACAAAGTAGTGAGCATTCTGTAATTATTCTATGATGAGATGACCACATTTGTTCACGTACACTTTTTTTTAGAATCTTCTCACCCCCCCCCCCCCACTTTTTTCACTGTTTTTAATCAAACCCAACAATGCTAATAGCCTATACAGAAAAGTTGAGACCATAACTTCACATCCCTTCACATCCATTCACGAGCGACCAAGTGAGCTAACGAGGGGCAACTCCCTTCGCATCGCCGCGAAACTTGGGTGCCAAAAGCATCCCAGCAAAGTTTAACGCGTCCTTTTTCGGCCGCTGATGAAAGAGTGCACCGATGTCGACGACAGCGCAATTGATTTCGGAGCGTCTGCCCCAGAGCGGGACGCGGAGGCGCCGGCGCGTGTGGCTCGAAAAGGCGCGCGAATATTAGATGCGGAGCATCTTATACTCGCGCCTTGTAGTGCGCCGTCCGCGCCGTCCGCGCCGTCCGCACCGCTTCTCGAACATTCGACAGCTGACGCGCGCGCATGCGCCGTCGCGCCGTCGCCCACTCTTCCACCATCTGTGCATCCCTTCCTCCTCTACACACCGCGCGCGCTTCACTCCTCCACCATCTGTGCACCCTTCCTCCTCTACACACCGCGTTCGACATCTACAATTCTCCTGATTTTCCAGTGGACGCGCATGTGGCGTCGCGCTTCGAGAACATTCAACAGCTGACAGTGCATGCGCCGTCGTGCTGTATATATACTCAAGGTCGGCGCTCGCTCGCTCAGTTGCCGCTCGTCGGTTGGTTTGTACGGCGCGTCGACGTCCAAGGTCGCGGTGAAATGAATTCCAACGAATCCACAAACACAATGATCGACGTCCCTTCGACCAGCGCCGCCCTTTCGCATACGTGTGTACGTGTTCACTCATTTAACACCCCCTCCTACAACCACGTTAACCAATTTAGCCATCGACCCAAGTAAGTCGCACTTTAACACCCCGTTAACCAATTATATGGTCCGCATCCTCCTCAGTGTTCCCCCGAGGGAAGCTGCGGGCAATTTTTTTTATTACGGCCGCACTCGCACTTCGCCTCCGTAATCGCACAGCTTCACTCGTTCCTCGAACGCCTTCTTCCAAGCTGCACCGTTTGAAAGATTGCTCATCGAGACTCACTGATCGCGGAGATTTGCGAATATTGCACTCGATGCGGAAAGCGTTGTAGGTGAGACCACGACGCAACATGTGGGGTGAGTTTTCACTCTATTGACTTTATTGACAAAGAAGCAAGCTTTGTAAACTAGCAGCTAGCTTCTGACGTTTTACGTATATTAGAACATGACAAGTACATTCACAGAAACGGTGAAACACATTCACAATGTGTTTCACGCGCAAATATTCCTAGACATTCAACTTAGTCGCGTTAATATCGAAGTGTTGACTCACTACGTTACTTCGCACAAGACACACCTCAATTGAATTACACTCAGTACGGTCTCCCTCTTACCTTTATTACCATCGTCGTTGTCGTCATCATCAGCCTGACTGCGCACACGTTAAGCAGGGCAAAAGTCGGTTTTATGAGAATGAGTGGTGGCTACGTTATACCCGCAAACTTCTTAAACCCCTTTGTCCCCATATCTTTCTACATTTCTATGTCCTTGTCTCTGTCTTTCTCGGTCGCGACCTCGCAATATATGCGCTAGAAGGTTTGTCTATTGCCCTAGACATCACAACCACACCCATTTCACATCGTTGCTTTAACGCCGAACTTCTCTTCTCCTTTAATCCCCTCACCCCTTCCCCCAGTGCAGGGTAGCAAACCGGACGTGCGTCTGGTTGACCTCCCTGCTTTTCATTTCTTTCCTTCCTCCTCCTCCTCCCTTCATTTAGCTGCACGCGCTTTTCTTGTGCTCGTTTTAGTGCAGCATTCTTATGTAATAATAGATTTCCGACCGAGTCATAGTTACGAAAAAAAAATGAGTGCTAACCGAACATGAGACATGAAGAAGAAAGCTGAAAGACAAGATCAGCACAAAGGGGGTTTTGTCGAAGAAAACACGTTTACAGATATCTAAAAGGACATGTTCACAAACAGCACAAGCAAGGTCACATAGGATCGTGTGCTATCTCCGCCCTTGTGTAAAGAGAGGAAAGACACAAGCTTTCACCTGCTTTAGAAAATTATCTACCCGTGTTCTTCCGCCGTTCGATCCTCGCGACGTACAATACCCTTAGCATCAGAAAGGAAGTGCACCTTCAATCGCATCAAGCCCTAATAATAGCATCCAGAGTTATGCATCCCAAACGAAGATATGAATTTGAGCAATGGCATACTGGAAGGCTCAGGAATTTTGAGCACCTGGTTACAGTGTACTGTAATCTGGTGTTCCTTAATGAGCACTGGCAACGCGCAGTTCACGGGCTTCTAACGTTTAGCCTTCATCAAAACGTAACCGCCACGGCCGGGATCGAATCCACGACCTTCGGGTCAGCCGCCAAGTGCCGGAACCACTGACCCACTGTAGTAGACCGACAATTATAGCTGTTGTCGTATGGTCCTTCTCTGAACTTAGAAGTGTGGCAGCTTGGGCTAGCTGGTATGGCATGACGATAGTTATAGCGCGAGAACACAACGACGACACAGAGACAAGAAGGACACGAAGGACACGAGCGCTATGTTCATCTCGTGTTCTTCGTGTCATTCTTGTCTCTGTGTCATCGTTTTGTTCTTGCGCTACAACTATCGTCACGCCTTCTCTGAACGTCCGCCTGAGATACTACTGATTATCGTTGAAATGGTAGTGATCTACAAGATTGTTCTCTCATTGCCGTGACTGCAGGTGTACTGTACTTCTGTTAAGGCGCTTGCACGTAATAAGTACCGGACGGAATGAGACCGCGTTGAACATTTCATTTAGAAATCAGGTGATAGCTCGTAGATGATAGGCCAAGAAGTGCACATATATATAGATTTGGATGTGCAAGCGACTTGGAAGTGCACACCTGTGAACATAAGTGTGCGTTTGTGAACCCAAACTTTTGGCCACACATTTCATCTTCTTACTTTTGTTCTTCCTTTACTATCTTATTGATTGCTCACCTCCTGCTGCCCCCTCACGTTTAGGGTAACCAACCGAGACAGTCCTGTTCTCTTTCACCTGCAGAGTAGATAACGAGCGAAATCTTCGTTAATCTCCCTGCCTTTTCGTTTGGGTTCTCTCTCTCTTCAATAGTGCCTTAAGTAGTTAGCTATGCGCATGTGCACCCTTACCAGCCTCGCCTCGCGTTAATTTTGCGCTCATTTTCTTCCTGTGCTCTCATTTTCATCCAAAAATTTCGTTTAAGTAAACGGGGGCTGTAGTCAAGAAAGAGTGGGCGGAAAGGGGGGGGGGGAAATTGATGAAATTAGAAAAAGAATATTTAAACAAAAAGACGAGCTTTCCGCAATATTGGAAAGTGTCGTTTGATCTAAAGTGAAAAACACGTGTCCCTTTTCTCCTATTTATCTCTTTGCTCAGCAATCAATATTCAAGCCATGAAGCCAAGCTTCAGCGAGCAGTCTCCTCAAATGACAGCAGAGCTTTCTACATTTGAAAACAAGACACTGAGAACATCCAAGGATATTTATAGACACATCGACGTTCATTTACGACGTGCCTCGCATTGGCAATTGCGCTATCCGGTTAATGCGTTCAGCCAGCTCATAGTCAAACATTTTTGCGGCACGTTAGAAAAAAGGCAAACTTTCTCTCGTGTCATCTTTGGCTTAATTGACTTCCTCTGAAACATTTTCCAATTGTTCACATGCTTTAAAAGAGACCACAATAGCGCTTCAATAAGTTCAGCTGCTTTCCCTCCCCAACCTGTAGTACTCAGCATATTTCATCATCCGGGAAACCTTGAAAATTTGATTCCACGAATAAAAATTAAGTGCCAGCAGAGATAGTTTGAATGTTCGGGTTATTCCATTACGGCGAACACAGATACGTCACACCAGATAGTATTCACGAATAATCAAAAACTTCTGCTGGTATTATCTTGCGCAGATACGTGGGAGGTCGTCTTTTCTTTGGCTGACTCGCAACGTAATGACGCGAGCCTTTTTTTTAAGTTTTGCGTTGTTCGCGCTTGTTGGTTTGTTTGAAATATCGACCTGAAAGCCCTGTATATATTGGAACGAAGTTACCTTTGGTTAGGCTAACTTGATTAGCGGCACAATGTGTTGATATCCAGCGATCACGCATATAGGATGCTTCAGACGACGCCATATACCTCGCTAGGTTTCCTAAGCAAGATTAACAAAAAATTGATACGCACTACGCGAATTTCGAAGAGGAGCTCATCACTTTAGCCCGTATGCTCCGTGAGTGTCCTGCGTTACGGTATGCATCACTCGTCAGTGAGCAGGACTGGGATGAGTCCACGCCAAGTACCGTACTCAAGATCCAGTCTACAGCGTCCAAAGAGCCTTAAATGAGCGGAGAGGTTGCCGAATATCACTCACATTGAATTTGAAGAGAGGCACTCTTACTGTTTGTTTTTTATTTCCGGGTCTGCATGCTTTTTGTTCGTTTTTTTGTTGATTTATTTGTGGGGTTTAACGTCCCAAAACCACCATTTGATTATGAGAGACGCCGTAGTGGAGGGCTCTGGAAGTTTTGACCACCTGGGGTTCTTTACTCAAATCTGAGTACACGGGCCTACAACATTTCCGCCTCCATCGGAAATGCAGCCGCCACAGCCGGGATTTGATCCCGCGACCTGCCGCCGGTCAGCAGCCGAGTACCTTAGCCACTAGACCAACCTGGCGGGGCTCGTTTTTTTTTGTTTTTGTTTAAGCACTGGAAATACATCAAAACTGTTTCAACTAGCGAATTAAACTGTCCTATGTGTTATGAAAGATTCCGGAATAGTATCTAAGAATATTCACAGGTGAACAAGATTTAAAAATATCCTGTCGTACAAATTGAATCTACTCTGGAGCCAATGCACTTTCCTTGTACTCATATTAGCTCTCACTAATGGGATATTATATTTTGGAAAGTAAAGCAATGTGCGGCTGGCGCTTGTGTCTATCAGAGAAAAAAACTAGGGTTCGTTTTCTCTCGTACATCTGTAATAACTTTCCTCGCTTGCAGCTTACAGAGAGAAACGTCGACGAAGTCACACGCATGAACTGCTAAATGCGCAACAATGCAATCATTCGGGTGAGAACTATTTTTTTTTTTCTCCGGAGTTCTGTTTTCTTCACACACATATTCCTCCCGGTCCGCGCGAACCCAGTAAGATTAATTACCCGCTCTTTGTGCGAGCCGAGAGTGAAATAGCGCGGTCGTCGTCTCGTTCGGCGCCGAATAACTTGAGCCACGCTGCAGCGCCAATTACATGCACGCTGGTGTCGCCGCGCAGTCCCGCGGTCAGTGTCATATAGGACTTCAGTGCCACCCCCACAGCCGGAATTAATTAACCCTGCCAGAACAATCTAATAATTCTTTGTTCCGGAAGGAAACCGCCCACATAAAACAATTTTATGGCGCCTCTCAGACAAGCGCGCTTACGACGAAATCCTTGAGATGTGATGCGCATTTAGACTGAAAAACAAAAATACCAGTCTTGTGATGCAGCTTATGAGTGGACCGAATTGCGCTGGCATTATTTTTTTTAAGCGATGCATTTCTTAGCGAACTTCGGTGATTTTGAGCGTATATGTTCGTCTATCTATCTAGCCACCTACGACTTCATGCCGTATCATTATTGAGATTCATACCAAAATTGTAATGACATAGCGGGACTGTGTGGCGAACATAAATGACTGCTCATATAATGAAAATCATGACTAACTTGTCATTCACGGCACAGTTTACATGTCATTGCCAAGGTGCTCCTGCGGCCGTTTCTGTACCTTGAAATATGAAGAAATTAGTATAATGAGACGTTTCTGCCTGAGCAACACAAATAACCAGTGGTAATATGAAAATCACGACGTGCCAGCCATGTACAACATGATTTGGATGCAATGCTAATGGCGCACTGTTGGCCGTTTCACTAGCTTGATATACACCAAATTTCGTATCGGGAGACGTGACTTTATGACGAAAAGAAATGACAAGAGATAATATGAAAATCATGACATCACATGTTTAACGTGATTCACATGTCATGCTCAGTGTGTGCTTGCGACCTTTTTGCTGGCTTGAGATACACCAAAACTGGTATGGAACGACGTGACTGTATGACGAACATAAATGAAAAGTCCTAACATGTAAATCGTGACATGCATGTTATGTACAGCATAATTTTCTCCTTGCAGCTGCGCCGTACTACATCGATTTCCGCAATGCGTGGGATCTGACGGCTTTTTTTTTTAATTTATTGAATTACATATAAACGCCAGAAACGCTCTGTTTGGTTTTAGCTGGCTTACTGGGGAAAGGTCGAGGTATTCGTCGCCTAGGCTTGTCCTTTTCTATAAGTTCTGCATTGGCAAAAAGAAAGTGAAAAAGTAAAGAAATATACATATATACCAAACTGACACAAGTAAAAAAATGTAGCATGTTATTGTACAGTTTGCTTGTTCACATTGCAATAGACACGAGCACATTTGTGCACAAGTTCCCACAGTCATCGGCGTACGGACCAATACGGGAAACTGTGGCGCAATCGAATTCACCCTCCGAAGAGCAACATACACGGTCCAAGAACACGCTCGGAGCATCTTTCTCAGTTGCTCAGCTCCTAAATCATAATTTCAAACTTCTCCCAAAGTCCCTTCACCTCCGGCAGTATCAATATACTTGGATAACCAACTCATCAATCAGGTAAACATCACAGTTCTAGGCATCCACATATCGAATAATGGCTCCAACTGCATAGCTGTGGGTTCGACACTAGGTCAGTGCAAAATATTTCCATCCTCATAAAAAGTATTTCTGATCGCCAGAAGGGCAGGCGTGAAGCAGAATCGTGCCGCCTTGTCCAAACATTCTGCTTCTACCACCCACAACAAAGCAGTTAGGCAGCCATTTAGTAATCCTAAAATACATTCAGATTCTTCTTTTCCACGTGTAATGCCATGAAATAAATTACCAGAAAAAGTACATATTTCTCCTACAACAGAATCATTTGTTCACCTTTTTTAAATAACCTTTCCATTGGCATGTAAAATAATGTCTATAATCTCTAGTCATGAAGACAGCTGACTCTTCCGCTCACTTTTTTTTATGGATAGTGTTGATTTACCCCATGTATTGAATTGCCTGTCCATCACTGTTACACTGCTGTATTACTGCTATACTGCTGCAGCAACTGCGAAACACTTTTTTTCTTTTTGTGTTGATTGTAATCAACATACACTTTACACTATAGGTTAGCGACAGTTCTAATTACTCTTAATAATGTTCCCACACCTGTTTAGGCCAAAGTAAGGCCTGCAGTATTTGTAAATAAATAAAGTAACTTATTACCTCCCTCGTCTAAACCTCCTATCTCTCGAGATATATGAAGTAGATCGCCTGACCCGCACAGCCTATAAAACTGCTATGTATCTTTCCAAGAATACAGCTATAAGAAAACTTCTCCAATCAAGTGTGCATAACACGATTGATGAACTAGTCGAAGCATCACAACAGGAAGACTGCTGCTTGACCACCTCACCATCGGCCTCAATGGATGCACCAACACCACGATATATTATACATGCACCTGCCTTTCATATTCCATAGTTCGTCCATCCTAAAGAAATAATCACTATTTCGTGGGTCACAGTGCATTGTGATTATCCAGGGAACACCACCAGCCACGAGCAAGTCCCTGAATTCGTCAACCGGGCAGTAGACGGTCTGCCTTCCTTTCGCAGCATGCGGTCATATCCCCTCACTGATCAGCAAATTACTTTACACTACCGCAATTCCCACATGATCTACCCACAAGCCCATAAATCACTGCCCAGGCTCAGCGAAATCCTTTGGCGCCGACTCCAAATGGGCGTTGTGATTTCCCACTTAATCTATTCCCAAATTTATCAGGTGGAGGCCTTAACCCATTGCCATTTCTGCTCGAGTCCGCGAGCCGCCTTTAATCAAGTACATTGCCATTGTCCAAACAAGCCGAATCTTTTCTTTGCGGGGATGCATAGGAGCGATAGGATGCCGCTTTACGCAGCTCATGACTGGGTGACCAACTATATGGAACGTATTCTGGGCCAGGAAGGTCATCAACGCGCTAGGATTTTCAGCCACCTTGAGTAGCCTCGGGGTCCATCGTCCTGAATTCTCTAAATTTGTTCGTTCACGCTTATTTTGTGTGTCTTCTTTTCGTGCGTTCTATGCGCTTGAGCAGCATGCCTCGATCTTTGAGTTAATTGCACTTCATCGATCTTGATGGGAGCCGATAGATGGAAACAACGTGGGATAATCATAAGATGAACAGGTGAAGTGCCTCAGACTGGCTGGCAGCACTTCACCTGTTAATGTTATAATTATCTCACTATGCTCTTCTTCGTGTAACACCCAAACTTGTTGTTATCGCATTTGTTGATTCCCCCTTATCAAGGCATTTACTGAGACTTTTTTTTTTGGTCAAGGCAGTTGCTCCAATAATGCGCTTATTATACAACATCACTTCAAGCCTTTCGTTTCCCCTGAAGGAATGTCTTGTAAAAACAGGACCGGCATCGTGTTCCTAAACACGGCGTGTTTGTTTTCTTTGTATTTTTTGTTTCTTCTTTTTACCCCGTTTCCTGAGTAGTAGTGAAAGCTAGCTTTTCGAAACTTCAAGTAAGTTCTCGCTAATACTTCATTTCACACATGCGACCACTCTCACCACCCGAAGTATTGCCTTCCATCCGAAATTAAGAAAAGCGGGGCTGGGCGGATGACTGCTTCGGCGGCCAAGTCATGTCGACGCAAAAAGCAATTACTTCTACCCGATTCTACTCTCCAAGCTCCATTCCGCTCACACGATTCGGTCACCCAGTGCCGCTGACACCTCTGAACACATCTCCAATCTTATTAGCCGAGCACCACCCTAAATACCGACTTCTAGCCTAATGGAGACCGTAGATGTGGCGGCGTTGTGTGTTGAATAGAAGAGCTATTCTTAAAGGGGCCCTGAAATACGTTTTGAGCGTGGCCAGCAAACGCTGCGATGGGCAGTGGAGGCTACAGAGAACATGTGAGCGAAGTATTATAGCGCAGTCAGCGGCGTGGAATTCACAAAACATTCTCAAGATAGGCTAAGCGTTGCTTACTCTTCTCTCGACAAATGACACTACAGGCTCTAAAATCTATTGTCACAGCCATTATGTCCGCCATTAGCTTATTTGAGTATGGCGCGCTCGCTCATTGTTTCGGACACCGTGAGTGGAGCCGACTTGTCCACGCTCCGCTCATACTGGACGGATTCTAAAAATTTTTACAGCGAAAGCTGTTATAAGATCCCAACTCGGGTCACGCACAGTTGTCCGCCGGTGTCCTTAACCATATCTGCGAAATTAGAAAAAAAAACTAGCACCAATGACAAAATGGGTTTGAATACGGCTACGCTGGGTGCAAGCCCAGTATTCTACCACTGAATTACGCCGGTGCTTGTAACTTGCTTTGGGCAGACTCGACCTAGTACCAATGGCACAGTGGGGCTTGAACCCGGGTCCGCTGATTGCCAGCCCAGTATTCTACCACTCAGCTACACCTGTTTTTTTTTTCCTTATTTCTGGTTAAGGCTCAAACACGGGGTGCTAAGATAAAGATATTACAATACACAACGAACAATAAGAAAAATTTAAAAAAAACTAAGGCCAACTAGCATTACTATAACACATCATCACGTCCTAGAATTCCTTCATGGTCAGTAGGGCTTCTACCTTTTCTAACCATAAAGGTACACATTCGTCTGTTCTTACTACCTCGAGAAATGTTGAGATACTTTCATTGAAATACTCTCTTGCTGGTTTCCTGTCAGGGTCACAGTGAAATCCAGCCATTCTGGAGTGCCATATACTGTCCAAGGCAGTCATCATGATAAAATCAAAAATTAATCCATCCTCATTCTGTATTGCCAAATACCTTGTCCCATGAGGGTCTAACGGGAACTCTCTTTTAATTGTCCTTTGTAATACGTCCCAGGAGTAAACTCCTTCTTAACAGTGCAGGAAAACATGGTCAATAGTTTCCGATTTCTAACAGATTAGACAATGAGATCCCCAAGGCATATAAAACCTACGCTCCTCTAGGAAGGTTCTTACAGGAAGTGTCGCGGTGTGTAATTTAAAAAAGAACGTTTTTGCACTTGGAGCTGCCGGCATTTTTTAAACTTGTTTAAGTACATTCTGACCTTTGCGTGCTGTATATAGCGCTCTGTACAGTGGGATGGGGAGCATAGTGTCACATAAATCTTTGTACAGTTTTTTTTTTTCCTTCCAACAGACCACAGGTAGTCAGTTGAAAAACGAACGCCCAAAAACCGCACGCTGGCCACACCTTCCTTCATGTATCCTTGCACAGCCCCTGTGGTAACATTAGTGCTCACAACAAACTCAGACAACAGTCTACGTAGTCGTGTTTGACACACTGTTAGTAGGAAAGGATCTCTTGTCTCGCGGAAAAAGAAAAACATATTTACTCACTGCTTGATAAACAGATGTCCTAGCCCAAAGCCTCCGCACTTCACCCGTCTAAACAAATTGTGCGACTGCACTTTTCCTAGTTATACCCCCACATGAATATTGCAAACACCCGATGTAATTTTTGCACGTCAACCAGGGAACAGTAAAACACTTGCATCACATACCATAGCTTAGACACACGCAAAAAAAAAATAGTTGCGTGCAGTAGCCCTTGCAAACATGGGCAGATAAGTTGCATTCCACCTATTCGTTTTCTCTTTAATTTCTTTCGTTTGCTGTGTCCAATATTCATCAGTACTTTGTACGACTCGACCGGTACTCCGAGATATTTAAGTTGCGTTTTTGTCCATTTAATGGCTGCGAAAAATTCTGGGGTTGAAGGCCAATAGCCATGCCAAAAGCCGAGTGGGCTGTCCCATTACAAAGCTTGTTTTTGTTCAGCTTTACTCTGAGGCGCATACCCACTTCAGCCATAATTCCTCATCGTCGTCAGACACTGCATGAACAATTGGCACAAAATTCCTTGCAAGTGTTTAGCGGATACCACGCTTCTCAGAAGAATGGCGAAAAATAGCATAGCGAATGCCAGCCTACATCCCAAATAGAATTATTAATAATGACCTAGTGGGCATCAAGCAAGTGTACTTGCAGTAGTTACCCAATGAGTGTTTCGAAAAGGCTCTGAGAGGCCGCTCTTCTAGCTTTCGCTGTGACTGTGCTGTACCTTCCGCGCAGGCCTGGTGTTTTTTTACGGCGGTGAATTTGTGAGGCACTAAGCCACTTTAGTGTCTTTAAAGAACGTCGCAAGCAAAAAAGTATGCCATCATGACAAGGTAGTGTTTGTCCGTCTTTTACCCCTGTATTAACGCGTTAGCAATGAATATTTCGTATCGCAGAAATTGCAGTGTGGGCGTTGACGGCATAGGCTGTGAGCGGTTGATCAGCGTTTTCCGGGAAATAAAAATCGATAACATTGCAAATGAAACAGATGATAAAAATCTAGGGCTCCACTCAAAATTGAAGCCAGACCCACGGCGTGGTAAGCGTGTGTTCTTCACTAAAACGACGCCATTGGTTGAAGAGGCTTCGTAGAAAAAAATACTATATGATTGCCGTGCACGTGTATACTGGAAACAAAAAAGCCTCCTTAACGCAAGCAATATTGTCGGGTAGAACCTACAACTGCCCCAGGCTTCAAAAACTGCAACATGAACGAAAATTGAGTATTTTAAAGGGCCACTCGCTATACAAAGCGATCACAACGAATCATCATCTGCAAAACCATCAAGAAAGTGAACAGCTGCGGAGGTTGGTGAGTTGCCTTGTGGACACATAGTGGGCCTTCGCTGAATCGCAAAAGGAAAAATTGTGTGCAGTGGACGCTGTGCAACTGCACTTGCAAAAAGCGCTTTAGTATAGCTTCAAACGGCTAATGTTACGCGTACAGACATTTCTTGTGGTGCAGTTAAAGTATGCACCAAAAAAAGAAACCTTGGTCGCAATTGAGAAGGCTATGCGCGGAGCATCGATTCCACTATCCCGTTTTGCTCTTGAGGGTGAATGGCGAGAGTCCTCCCCCCCCCCCCTTTTTTTGTTTTTTTTTCTTCGAATGCGGTATATGCGCATGATTTTCCTATTAACGGCCTCATTCCAAGTCACAATGACAGCGGCTTTTAAGCCTGCTGGGACGATTTACGTGACAGATACCCTACAGCCGTAAATGAACGGGAAAGCAGCGAACAAAAAAATCATATTTGACAAGAAAAACTCGTTGGCGAACACTGCCCCCGATTATATGTAGAACAAACCCACCGGAACAATCTGGTAAAATTATGTTGTCGCCTTAAACACCGCGTGGGTTCATACAGTGTTTAATATTAAACAATAGGCCCAATTTCTTTCCAGAGGGCAATGTTCTATTGTCCTGGGAAGCCACGCGGTGTGTGTGGCGTAATCTTATAGTGGCTACTGACGGCGCTGACTGAAGCTCCCTCGTTTAGATGCACACGCATACCCATTAACGTGGACGCAGTTATGGCTACTGCCATAGATCAGTGGTAAGACATCGGACGTGTTATTCGAAGGTTCGGATCCAGCCGGTCGCAAGTAACCTTTTTGTCCACTTTTCATTCATCGCATTTACCTTGCGGTTACATCTCATAACAACCTCTATATATTCCTTGGCTTTTTTGTTAGACGTCACTAATATTGTATCTAACAAAGAAAAAAACGGGCCCTTAAATTTGCACTTTTTTCCTTCATTAAACATTGATGAAAGTTGCGTTTCATAATCAGTCTTTGAAAAGACAATATACCGTTGTCTGACACTTTCGTTCATCGGTTGTTGAAAATTTTATGTCCTAGAGCAACTCCGTATTGACGGAAGACACTGTAGCGTAGTGCCCCAGAGTACGTCTGTCCACGTGGAGTAGTCCTTGACCACGCACTCGATGCACCGCTTCATCCCGTTCTACTCCGCAGTCATAACGTGCCCACCATTTCCCGAAACGAATTCTTTTACATCACAAACGTCAGCAATGCAGCAGAGCCTCTAAGCGATAGCGGAAGGTACGCGGCCTTCCTCTATTATTACTTACGATAACAATGTTTAATGTGAAGCTGGGCCTTGCTTAAATTACAGGGTTACGTCTAAGCAGAACCAGCTTGGTGAAAAAGTACAGTAATGAGATTGAAGGAAGACTGTTGCTGCGAGGCACACGAGACTTTTGCTAGCGAAACGCTGATGGCAAATGGGGCGTAGTCACGACACAGAGTACACAGAGAGACTGCGTTCCAATTGACTCCAAGCCCTTCTTGCATTATTCAACGGCGTATACAAACTTCCCCCCCCCCTTTTTTTTCATTGCTATTAATAAATAAAATGCGTACACCAAATGCACTGTTGACGACCTAACCATCGCTACGTTAAGCTAAGCGCTAGCTTGACTGGGGCTGTGTAGTTTTGTTTTCGGTGATACTGTCCGTTCTTCAACCTGTATTATGTCCCTAAAGCGCTGTGTTCTGAGAAAGTAGGAATGTCATCTCACGTTCTTTGCCTACACTTGTGAAAGAAATTGGGGGCGATTCTTAGTTAGACGACTAATGGCGCGGATAAACGGTTAGGCGGGTTTCCTTTCCTGCATTTTCAGTGTGAGTATTAGACGATATAATCCTGCGTGCGACAGGTTGATAACAGCTGAGGCTGAGTGTCTGCTGTTAGTGATTCAAGTTTCAAAAAAAAAAGCTTTCCTACTGCGACGTTTTCAAAAATTCACGCCATCTCTTATGACTTTGCCTTAAATAATTCCAAGACGAAAACCATCTTGTTCTTGTCATTCAATTATATTGAAATCTCGTCCCCCGTCCTCTCCCCACGCAGAGCTTTATGTACCCAACGTAATTTTGCATTGGCTCCGAGATCAAAGACATTGGAAAGTTTTTGTGCGACACGTTGTTTTATTGACCTGCCTCCGGAATCAGTCCACCTTTAATCAAACGCCAATTTGGTGTGCTGACATTACGTGATGCCATGTTATGTGACAACATAGAAACGTCTTGATGACGTCACAAATTCGGCCTGTGCTGCCTTGATGACGTCATCATCTGAGGACCTTTTTTTGTATCAGTTGAGATGACGCCGACGCGGACGGGCCCTTCTCCCGTTTGATGGGGAGAAGGGCCCATCGAGAAGGGACGCGCATGTCACGAACTTCTATTCAAAATCTCTTGCTCTGCATTTCTTTTTTTTTACCTATAATTTCATAGGTTAGTGGAGAGAAGCTTTTTCTCAGCAAATTCTACAGCATCCTACCAGAAAAACCCATAGCTGCAGACCCCCTCTCTTACCCCGAAAACTATACACACAGTCTACCTCTTTTTTGCTCATTATACTACTTTATTTCACCCAGTGTTTTTTTTTACTAATTTCACCTTGCATTTCAAAAGGAGCCCGTTGAACAGACCCCACGTCCAATGGCTACCACCGTCTTTCAACACGGGCTTTTCAGTTTTGTCTCCGAGCTGAATGATAGATCAAGCGGTCGTTGCTTCAAAGCGCAGAGTGAATACCTAGCTAACGAATGTCGTCTTCTGGCCTTCCATTAGTAGCGACACAAACATAAAGAGTAGAGTGACTATATACAGTTACTCTAGTGAAGAGAAAAGCAGCGCGCCACTACCGGCGGTCGCAGTAAACTGTATACCCGGGCAAGCACTTGGCGTGACCATCATAAGCCGAAATACCGGAAACATGCATTCCTCACTTAGGCATTGTTTTTCGTTTAAGCGGTTATTGCAGTATTTTTAAAGAACACATTTGCGCGTGTATCAGGTGTGAATTATAGAGCGAGTTTCCCAACTGCATTATTTCTCCAGTCCGTGCAGAGATTTTAAGCAACTCCTTCCTTGTAGAAAAGAGCGCATGGTCCAAGAGCAATACGGATACCAGAAATGAAAGAAGCACGAAGGAAGGGTGACCTTTAGGACTCGTTTTTCTATGCTAGTCACAACTTTAATTAAAACCAACAGGGAAGAGCGACAAGGAAGGAAGAAATAAGTAATAAAGTTACTATATATATCATGCCACAACATAGTTATAGTATTGAAGGTAATAAAAGGAGATTAATCAAGAAAGTACGAACATTAACCAGACAGGCATACAGTTATATATCTTGCGCTATGGTATTGGGGATGGTTAGTGTAGAGATGTGCGAGAAAGGAGAACAGAAAAGAAATAAACGAGCAGTGAATATAAGTACTGCACAAATACAGTTATCTATATTGCCACAAGAAATTACCATTGCTCCGCGCAACGCGGACGCTGGGAACCAGAGAAACGCTAACGGCACGACTACAAGCGACGAAGCCAGCCGCAATGCACGAGCCGGCCCTGCATGCGCCCGGTACTCCGCCTAACAGCCAACGCGCGTGAAGAAGAAGAGAACGAGGGGGCTCGAGGCAGAGGCTCACGAGGACTACCGCCCTTGGATATTCTTGATTGCTGTGCGTCGTTCGCTTTGGGCACAAGTTCGCCCTTAATAAACCGTGTAAATAGAACATCGTTGTTGTGAGGCTGCTACATTCGTTACATTTTCTGGTGGAGGTGCTGGCCATCTTTACCGGTTTTGCCGATATCGTCAAGCTGGTCTTCGAGGATTTGCGGTCAACGCACCGTGCCCGCGAAACGGCGAAAGGCCGTGCATTGCGGCTGGCTTCGTCGCTTGTAGTCGTGCCGATAGCGTTTCTCTGGTTCCCAGCGTCCACGTTACGCGGAGCAATGGTAATTTCCTGTGGCAATATTATTAGTTATCGGACCTTCCCAAATTCCACCATTGCGCATTCTTTTTGCGGTTCCTGTTGCGCACACCTGGCCCATCAAGATGGGAATTCTAATAAAAAAAAATAAAGTCGTTTGACTTCTTCTGTTAATCCTCACTTTGCACGGGTATGACTTTTTCCATATAGGGGAATACAACTCCTTAGAAATTATTAGACGCTCTTAAGAGAGTAGTGGGAAGACTTAACGTGTCTCTTCGAGAAGTTGTAGACCTGGCAAGGCAGGACTCAGCGAAAGAAAGTAATGCATATTGTTTTTGTTTATTCTTTGTTGGTTTGTTTGTTTTAGTGTAGAATCTTCATCTAATCATTATTATTCATACCAAGTGCAAGTGTACAAATAAAAGCCCAAACATGCACTCAGAATGAACATACACACCACGATTCATATAAACGTAGGGAAAGAGAGAATGCCTGCAAGGGAGGTAACTCGAATGATGATGAGCATACGGGAAAGATACGGAAAAAAAAGAGAGAGAGAGAAGAGGCGGTGAAGGAATACGCAAAGCGCTTGAGCGAGAAACCACGAGAGCTCAAGGTCCGAAGCGCCGTGAAGAAAATCTAAGCGGGCTTAATTCGGCAACTGAAACGCCTCCCATCAGCACCAGTCGTAAGTGTTGCTCGGCTCTTGGAGAGCGTCCTTTATTGCGCCCTCGCTGAGCGTTTCGCCACCGTCGAGGTAACAGCTCGGCTTAAGCGAGAGTGCTGCTCACTAAAGAGCTGCTGGCCGGAGACCGTATGAGGAAAATGAGTAGCGACTTGGGGCCCACTCTAGCGTTTTGGCCGCGAACGCAATTTGCAGGCACGGTTTGCTAGAAAGCGCCATGCGCCATTAGTTCCACGTCCTCCGGGTGTGTTTTATTTGACGTATTACGAGGCAGTGAAGTGTAATCTACCGAGAAAAGTCAAGCGAGGTTAACCGCAGGAAACACTTCATTTAGCTTGTATATTATTATCACATATTGAAATTCTCTATGAGCTAATACCGGTGCCATTAAAATACTACTGCTGCTTATGTGCGTACATGCGCGCGCAGATGCGTGCTACCACTCTGAAGTACTGACTTCTCTCAATAAGACTGAATGTTTGAGATGTGGTATACCAGTAATTAGTTGCGGGATAGTAAACCCCACACAGTGGCACAATGCACCGAATCGTAAACTGATTGATTGATTGATATGTGGATTTTAACGTACCAAAACCACTATATTATTATGAGAGACACCATAGTGGAGGGCTCTGGAAATTTTGACCACCTGGGGTTCTTTAACGTGCGCCCAAATCTGAGCACACGGGCCTACAACATTTCCGCCTCCATTGGAAATGCAGCCGCCGCAGCCGTGATTCGATCCCGCGACCTGCGGGTCAGCAGCCGAGTACCTTAGCCACAAGACCACCGCGGCGGGGCGCTTCGCCTAAACTGACGCCATAACATGAGTCGCCTTGGTGCCGGGCGAGAATTTATGTGGACTGAGCACTTCGGCGAGCGATAAAGTAAAAGGTAAGCATTCAGGCGGTGAAGTCGCTTAAAGGGTAACTCTGTCAGTTTTTCGATATTCACCGATTTCAATAAATATTTGAACATGTGCTCAGGTCGGTACCGTTGTGATATGTGCCAAATTATGAAACCGCAAGCCATTTAGTTTTTTTTATAAAAACAATTCTAAAAATTGGTAGCCAATCGAAGAATCACACTTGTGAACGCTGGCCACCCTGTGCATGTGACGTAAATGCGTACTCTTTTTCAAAACCCCGCCTTGTCCAGCAAACGGATGCAGCGCGTGCTTTCTTCTATGAGGCGATGATGACGCGAGCACAGTTGTTTCGTCAGCTGCATACAGCGTGTTAGTCGGCGCTGACGTCGGGTCTTACGCTATCATGCACAATATTGCAAAACCATGAGATATATTCGGGGCACGTTTGATGCTTCGCGTTGCGGGGGTCTGAAATCAAAAGGCGGTGCTTCCGTGCTCAGGATGTAGTAACTGCAATCATCGACGAACTTGTCACTGGTAAGCTCTGACGAGCTGGCACAGCTCGATTCCGCGTCGGATGACATCGCCTATTTGCTGTTCGCGCGTCAAAAGAGGCAAATGAGCAATGTTTACACCCTGGCCAGCAGTGGCGGTGTGTAGCGGATTTCGTGACGTCATCAAATACGGATTTTGTGACGTCATTTGTTGCTCAACATGGAGGATGGAGCGCAGCTCCCCGTTTCGGTTTGTGTTTATACTCATCATTCACTGCTTGATTATAATTATTGGCGAGTGTCTGGGCCGAATGAACCACCCTAAAACTGTTGCAGTTATAGGGTCGCTACAGCCCTTCCGAACTCAAAGACGAGAGAGTGCACGGTTTCTTTGTTGCCTTCACTCTTCTCCCACTGCAGCGTGGTGTACAGGTGCTATCTCCTCCTTGCCACTAGAACACGAGGAAAATATCAGCACCAAGTGTTGCGTCTATCATGATGAGATACTTTCAGCTGCACACTGCAATTTTTTCTGCGCTAGCGCAGTCGGAAACAATCAAAACGAAGTAACATAACTTTATCGCGCACAATAGTCACTCGCCACAAGGCTGATATGCCGTGTGATTGCATGACAAAGTAGAAACAGGAAACAATTATCAACTGACATTCCTCGAAATAGATCAACCGACAGCTTATTTCCAAATTACGTCTCTTGATTGATATGTGGGGTTTAACGTACCAAAACCACCGTATGATTATGAGAGACGCCGTAGTGGAGGGCTCCGGAAATTTCGACCACCTGGGGTTATTTCATGTGCACCCAAATCTGAGCACACGGGTCTACAACGTTACCGCCTCCATCGAAAATGCATACGCCGAAGCCGGGATTCGATCCCGCAACCTGCGGGTCATCAGCCGAGTGCCTTGGCCACTAGACCACCGCGGCGGGGCAAGTTACGTCTCTAGAACAGACGGCTGGCATCATTAATTGTGGCGAAAAGACGGGAAACGTCAGGATGTAACAGCACGCTCTTTCATGGTATTTTCAGAAGTTGTTTGGGGGCCATTTAAGCACGTGTTGACATCAATTGGATTTGCACAATCCCTTTCAACACCACTTTAACCACAACTGCCTACTTAAAAAAAGCAGCAACGTTGCGTTCACTCACTTGAGGGCGAATCGCAAAAGTTTCAGTGAGGCGTAATCCAGTCTTGTCACCGATGGCGAAGGCGCTTTCCTCTACCGCACCACAAACGAACCGGGCGACTTGTTCGCTGTCTCTCGAATAGTGTACGCGCAAACCAGCCGGCGAAGCTCACACTAGCACACAACACAGCTTGGTTAGCCGACGATGAAGAATCCTACGAACGAAGTTGGCGAGAGAGCGCTTCTTCTGGGACGAGTCTGCACTGTACTACACTGCACACAAACACACTCGCGATAGAACGCACGTTCAGGACTGTGCTTCAACGAAGATCACGTTCAAACACAGTGGACCAAAAAGAGCATACGTTATGGAACACTGGTCACCGGTTAACCAGGATAACTTCAAAGTTTTCAAAGGTGCCGTGATGCTGGCCTTTCGCTTAACACGCGTTGCGCAGAGCGAACAACCAATGTGACATTTATCCGGTCATTTCCGGTTCCAAGGACAGCGTCCCTGCGGAGACGCAACCTATCACGGATACAAGAGCACACACCAGCCTTTGGTCACTTCCACGGTCGAAGGGGAAACCGCACTGTGTGTGTAGAGGTTTGGCCTCGCGGTAGCACGCCCTCCCTGCATGCGGATCGAAGCCGGTCCAAGAGATTCCGGATCTCTTCGTGACAAGAGCCGATTCGGTCGCGCTCGGTTCAGCGAGGGCGCGGCGATCCGCACGGCATCACGTGGCCCACTCGCGGCCCATCGCGAGAGCCAGCGTGCATGTGCCGGTGTGGCCCCTCAGTTCGAGCGTATAGCGCTCGTTCATCGCGGGCGCCGGCACCATCAGCCGCGTTTCGTCTGCACCGGCATTGTATACGCCGACTGCTCGAACGAAGGCATTCCCGAGCGCCATCTGCGCGAACGTTCGTGAACGCATACAGCGCTCTTCCGATGATCTCGAGCTCTGCGGCTGTCCTCTCTCGGTAGCAACAGACGTGGCGGAATATGGCGGAGTGTGCTATGAACAACATATAAAGAAATCTGCAATCAAACTCACTCAGATCGAACGTGCAAAATAACAAAAGTTAGCTTGATGCATCGCATAACGCGATATAACGTTTTCGAAAAACTTACCGTACTTTAAGTGCGAATTTTGGTGCAGAAGTTTTCTTCATGCCACTTGACAGTAACGCATAAACTTGGCATTATTTCAAAAGGTAACAGAAGAATTGTTACAGTGCCAGAGGAATCGTTCTAGAGTAATAATTTTTTTTGGTGAATGCCGAACAATATTTTTGTTCAACATAGGAACGAGTAAACTGAGGAAACTTCAAAATGATTAATTTACAAATATGTTCTTGTAGAACAAAGTGGCCACGGCGTTTTAAATACGTAGTCTAGATTACTAAACTTGCGGGTCACTGATTTTTGAGGTACTTATAGGTTTTCAGCATAGCCCCCTACTAAATGGTATACAAAAGGTCATAACACCTTTAAATATGCGAATATCGCTCCTGATTGATCTGATTCTGCAGCATTAAATAGCTTGTAACAATTATTTTTTTTGGGGGGGCCGTATGCCTCGCAAACAAGTAAGAAAACCTTGTTTCGGCAGCCGACAAAAGCTGCATCAATTCAGCGCAATAAAAGTTTACTGTATGGCCGCTGCGTCGATCTTCGGAAAAGTACATAAGCTACGCCACGCCTCATGGACACGTGATCAATCACATCGCCTGCCTCCTTCGCTTTCACCTTATTTTTTACGTCGCTCCTTTTCCGCTCTTCTCTGCATTCCATTTTCGCTTCTGTGAACGAGGACGTGCGCACAGGGTTGATACGAAAGCACCCTCCTTCCCTCCCTCTGCGCGGCTATCCTGATCATATACCGATTCCAGAGAAAAAGGTAGTGTATAGCCTCGTACCAGTGCCTTTTGTTCCCTCTGACTTTCTACACCACGTATCCGGCAGTCCGGCCGCGGCAGCTTGTGTGTCCGGATATCCGCGTTTTACATTGCGTGGCGCATGAGAGGTCAATGCGGTTCGATTCTCCGACGCGCCAACGAAATTGGAGGCCGAAAACCAAAATGTCGCGAGAGAACAGGTCCGCGGGCTAACGATACTTATAGCGCGAGAACGGAAGGACGACAAAGATACAAGAAGGACACGAAGGACAAGAGTCACTCGTGTCCTTCTTGTCTCTTTGTCGTCCTAATGTTCTCGCGCTTTACTATCGTCATGTCATACCAACTAGCCCAATCTGCCGCATTGCAGGCTAACAGTTTAGCTGCGCCAACGATTATGGGAAGCGTAAAAGACTGGCAGCCGAAGTATGCGAAGTGCAGCGTGCTTGAAAATGACTTGGCTTCATTCGGGTCCCACGACTGCTTCTTCAACAAATAATATACTATGGTGGTGTCGCCACTTGTGGCTGCTCTTTGTCATGACGCCAGGTTGGTATTCTGCTTGCGTTCTGGTGTACTGAATCATCTGTACAAAAAGAAACAATTTCAAAGCTTACGACCAATATGGGAAAATGCCTGCCGAACAGTATTTCTCTGATAACACGAAAGTGCCCCGTTTCTATACAACAATACGAGATTCAAAATACCTTCGACTAGTGAAATGTTTGGAGTGCCTACTATTTCGAGAATCTGGTCAACGTCTCGGCCTTCCTCGTCATGTCTCGCTCCTTTTTTCAAGTGATTCTGACAGACTTTGGCTAATGCATGTGAATGAGAGAAAAATAAAAATTGAAAGTCGGAGAGGTAAACAGAAAAATTCTCGCTTAATACTCATTTTTAAAAGGAAGAAAAAAACAAGTCATGATGTTAAAGCGATACAAAAAAGAAAGTGAACGTCGGAATGTAACTTGATATAGAAAATGAAAGCGTTACATCTCACTCCCTGAGTGACGGTTCGAAGGACGGTCAATCACGGGAATCAAACTGAAGTACCATCGCACTCGGTGCCTCTAACATATTTGATTGTTGAAAACAGTCTAAGTGTCCAGTGTTTGTATAGAAGCGCCTCTAACACCCTGTAACTTTATGTCGGAATGTGAAACACGCTTTGAAACGCTATGGTACAATAACGCTTAAACACAGCAATAACAACGAAACAGTAATGAGCATGTAGAGCTCTGTCATCATCCTCATCAATCATCGGCCTTGCTACACCTATTGCAGGGCAAAGGCTTCTGCCATGTTGCGACAATTAACCCAGCCATGTGCTTGCTGCTGCCATATTGTGCCCACGAACTTTTTAATCTCATCAGCCCACCTAACTTGAAGAGCTGTATCAGTTCTTCAACTATTAAAGTACTATAACATATAGCAATGCATTCTCAGAAAAGTTCGCAATCTTTGCACACGTCTTGCCCACCCTCCTCCCCAAAAAAAAAACAATGGTCGTCGTTTACTGTGCATATCTTTCAAAAGTGGAAGATTGGGCATGTTTGTAAATAATGACTATGTTATGTGCATCTTCCTGTGTCCCGTCGATCAGTTGCGCTGTACAATGTAGTCACGCATCTCTTTCTTTTCAGTAGTGCTACAACTATCATACCTGCGCGTCACGGATGGCAAAGCGTAATTTGAGCGATGTAACCGAAAACAAGCAAACAAAAGTTTTCAACAGAAGAAGCTCACGCCATCAACAACGACTATTGTTCGAAAACAATATACGTCCGAACTTTGCTTTCGCATATATCAAAACCAATAAAAGAAATCCGCATACTCCGAGCTTTCATTCATTATTTCAGTCATTCATTCGTTTCTTCATTCATTCGTTGTCACGTTTATTTTCATCCATTGACGTTCGCAAAAGACGTATGTCTGGGCACGGATATGACCTCTCCCTTGCAACGCAAGCTTAAGGGCAGCCGTCCTCCGAAATCGTTGCCGAGGACAAATTTTCGAATGTTGTGGTCAAGCCACTGCAAACACAGCATAGCTGTGATCTGCCTAACCTCCCCTTCTGGGTTGGCTCAGGCTGTCACCATCAGGCTGTCGCCACATAGCTCTGCTCTGCTTAACCTCCACTGCTAGGCACAGTCAGGCTGTCGCCATCACGCTGGGAGATCGTTAGGTCTCCTTCAAAAAAAGAAAGGGAGACGAAGAATAAGCCAACACGAGACTGCACTTTGCTCCCACACTGCGCGCCACAGTGCGGTCGTTAATCGGGGCGCGAAGATGCCCTCGTCTATTTGCAATCAGCTTGCGCTGCAAATGCCGCGGCACCGCTTCGTAAGGCGTAAGCGATGGCGGAGTCTTGGATTTCGACAACCTGGAACCAGTTGAGAGTAAATTGGGCGCCCCTGCAAAGCTGACTAAGCGGAAATCAAATAAGTGCAGCGTAAACGAGAGAAACTTAGCTACCAGCCTAACGAAGATCAATATACGATCGAGCATTGTGCAGTAAGCGATGGCCTCCGCCTGAGAAATACAATCAATAAAGTTTTAACCCACTGCAGTGCAATGAAACTGTATACATTGAAGGCGAACAATGACATACCGCTATCACTCCAGCATAAGCCTCTTGTGCGTAAATCTCAGCTCTGGTCACGAGGATGGTATACAGCAAAATATCGGAGGCACAGAAACACTCACCACAGGTGCTACTTACAACTTGAATGGAGGGAGCACGTGAATAATTTTAAAGTGGACATGGAAGCGCATCATTCTGCGCAAGTGTGTGTTCTAACACACAGCCACCCATCTGTCTGTTAATACAGTGAAAAGACCTTCATGTGCTTGGAAATGCAGTGAAAGTAACTTTAATGCATTACGAACGCACATGTCCTGTATACATGATTCACAATACAACAGGAAATATTTCAGTTGTAATACGTGGTACAAGCGTACATTATCATCAGTTGTCAGACAATGTGATTATCATAATGACATTACGGTTTAAAGCCGGTAACACACTACAAAAGGCACATACGTTACTGCACCTATTCCCGTAAGGCCACGTAGTGGGTGCATAGCAAGTTCCAAAGACATTTCACGCACTAGGTGTTTTAAGTACGCACTAGGGACAAGGTATCGCAATCACGTTGAACTCTTACAGGCGAAACTTAAGGATCCTTCCATTTTCGTCCCTTATATAAACGCGCTACAGAACTCAGGAATCTAGCCCACATTCCATAGGATAGTAACGCAGCATCAGATCCGCTAAGCTATAATTGTATGGCGCTTGATATTAACAAGTGCGTCCCGTTAATCGAACTCGGAAATACACTATAAAAACGACAAACACACCCTCTTAAACTTGAAAACTTTTCAAATGTTTTCGACCTCTGCTTACAATGAACAAGCAGATACAAAGCAGATACGTCAAAGTTGTTCCTTGTCGACTCGCGTACAGTTGGCTCGATTGCATTTCTTGCTCGAACGCTATACGAACAGGTAATTTACGGGGTGTTGAAGCGCAAAAGGAAATCCCCCTTTGGTTTCATGAGATTTCTTTTCTACTAATAAAAATAAGCACACTGACTCAACAACGTATATTTGGAACAAAAAGAAAGCTCTTCAAAACCGAAGCTACATTTGGATTCTTCGAAGGCCATTTCGAAGGTTACCGTAAAGATAGAAAACAACAAGTTTCCGCCGAGGGAAAGGGTAGGATAAGTATAAAAGGGCTCGAAGCCTCCAACAAAATTGATCGACAGGGGAGTGGCCTGTCAGGAGCAAGACGACGACAGCTCTCCCACTCCGCACGAGATGAGCCACTCTCTCTCTCTCTCCCAAGGTACCTGCTCCACCAGAGCTTTTCCTCATCCGTCAAAAGTGATCCGGCTGCACCGCTGCTCCCAGAGTTCTCTTACTCAACTCTTGCGCACTAAGAGTTTTTTTTTTACGAGATATATTTAGTACGCCGTCAAAGTGTGTTAAATTTCGGTTTTCTTAGAAACATGGATAAATTGCCGAGCACGCATGTGTTCTTAGAAATACCATCTCGGACCAGTTAGCTGTGTTTGTTTCTTTTTTTAAGTATTGTATTTCACGAGCGCTTTTTCGCTAAAGGCATACCCTAAGTAATCGCTCTGGTTCACCGCTGTGTTCTTTATTGTGTTTGTGATTTCAACCTTGTCTCTGGTTTACAAGGCAGAAACTGACTGTAGAGCTTCCCTACTCCCCATTTTCTAAAGAAATCAATGAATAAATTGAAGATAAAAGCGTCATTACCTCAGCGCTTTTCTTCCAGGTTGTGAGTTGTATTGATGAAGCAACGCACAAAAACACATCCACGAACTCATGAAGAAGACGCAAACACAAGCGCTGGAATTCAACTGACACACTTTTGTCTCAAGACACACCGCGTACAGAAACACGCACATGCGCTATGAAACCAATGATGTATGATCAATAAAGAGAGAAAAATAAAATCAAAAGAAAGGCAGGGAGCTAGGTTAACCAGGTTTCACCCGGTTTGTTGCCCTAGAAAGATAAATGGGAGAAAAACAACAGAGAATGAAAGAAGGAAAGAGTGGCAAAATAACACAAGACAACATATAGAGGAACCGGAATGCATGCGCTACCATGAAGCGGGTATTGATAGAGTATAGCATCAGTTGCAGTCTAACACTTGTGTTTGAGTCTTCTTTACGTTAGCGTGAATGTGTTTTTTATAAGTTGCTTCATCTGTATCGTGCCTCACCCATAGCAGATAGTATACTTATGTGACCGCACTACATAGTCACTTATGTATATGTTAATATTGACAGAACATTTTCACACACATACAATATTTGACAATGACCATAGTATTTCAAATCTTAGTTAAGACATTAAGATAAGTTACTCGGCTCATCATCTGGTCCGAAAGATGCGGTAAGCAAGCATTTAATGAAAACTTTTCTTACTTGTGCATTGTATCTAGCTTAACTGTGTCGATGTCTCGGACATTTGGAGTGATACAAATGTACCTCACTGGTTAGGTGTGACAGCTCACAACCATGCAGCATAAAGCTGAGTCCTGAAGAGCAACCTCCCACTATTGAGAAAATCATAGCATATCCACGGAGTGAATGATGATGAGTGAGACAAAGCAGCCTTCAGCCTGTCCGACCTTTCGTTCTTGCTTCCGTCCGTACGGCCATCCATTCGTCCGTCCGTGCGTTCGTTAGCCTGTCCATGCGTCCGTCCGTACGTCAATCCACCTGTCCGTCCGTTCGTGCATTCATCCATCCGTCTGTCCGTCTGCTAGTCTGTCTGACCGTCCACCCGTGCGTCCGTCTGTGCGTTCATCTAATGGACGCACAGACGTAGTACCACCATCTCGCATCCCCTGTGGCACATACCCGCTCTAGAATAGGTATGTGCCAAGCGTGTCCTCTGACGGACAGGGGACATTGCTCAATCATAAGCACCTTCGCCCCTAAAGTAGTGCACGGGGCTATCAGTTTATGCTCAACTACTCATCTCAAACGGCAAAGATGGGTCTGTAGGCGTACCACCACGCAAAATGTGTTTGCTAATGGCTGGCCGAAAGTCGCAGAATAGTTCCCATAAGTCAGTCAAGTTGAAAATCGCATTGGTTTCTTCTAATAATTTACAAACAACTTCATGGGCAAAATAATACTCTTATCAGGAGTATATTACTGTAGTAGTGAATAGAGACAGGAAGGCCATCCCTATAGCGTTAAATGCGTCGTGAATGCGTCAACGTATGGGTATTTATTAAACTGTAAGATGCGCGGTGGGACAATAAATTTACGCGCCAAGGAAAGAAAACGATGTGGTTTTCGGAGGGGCACCTCTCTACACTATTTGCTCACCGAAAAAAAAAACAAGTAAAATATTAAAATACTGGAAAAATGCTAAGTCGTACTGAATAGGGATAGTGTATCCAACATTTTTTTCGAATGACACTAATTACGAATAAATAAATAAATAGACCTTCAGTGATGAATGACTACTAGTCAAGAGGATTTTCAGTGATATCAGAAATTCTTAGAGCGAATTTTGTCATGTGAATTCAGGACTCAGTTTTCGTGGATATCATGGAATAAACTATTCTCACAGAATATTGTACGGGCCATATTTTTCAAACAACCTCCTAAACTAGCCACCACCCGTGCTGTTACGCCAGCGTGGGGGAGGGGGGTGAGAGGCAAAGTCAGACCCGTACATTGACCTAATAGGGAGGAGGTGCTGCAATGAACCTTCCGCCACCTCCCCTTCCCCCCTTGAAGAGAAACCCTGTGCGTGCCTATGCTGTGTCTGGGACGTCAGTGCAGATTTTGCCCTTGGTGTATAACGCTGCTCCTTCGGTGAGAAGCAGCGACAACGCGAAGAAGAGGCAGCGATGGCCCCGTATGTTTTTTTTTTTTCATAAAGGCGTAGGCTTTGGCTGCTTGGGCACGTCCCACATCGTGTTATGGGTGCGAAAAAAAAATACCCAAAAGAAAAACCGGCTTCTGGTGCACAAGTGAAGTCGCGAAATGCTTTATTCCTTATTGGGCACGAGTTTGTGTGAATGAGTTCACAAGAGGCTGGTATACGATTGCTGTTGAATGAGGGAGAGAAAGAGAGAGAAGGCATTACAAATGGCCACTCGTTTGAACCACCCATCCAGGGTCGTTATCATCCGCGAACTCGCTTATGTGAATGACGCCGCGACGACGGGGTCATATGCTACACGCCCTGCGAAATCTCTGTGATAACATGGCGGAAGGAAAAATGCAACGATTTTAATAAGAAAAAAATGAAAAGCGATGTTACGGAACAGGGAAGAAGCGCCGTTGCGATCGGTCAGAAGGAAGCTTTATCTCATGGATGCCATGGACTAAAAGGAGACCCGAGGTTTCTCTTTTTTGCACGGCTTTTTTTTTCACATTTGGAGTTTGTGTTGGCACATTCCGTATCGAACATTATTTTTTCGGTGCGTCATACTAAGCTTGCATCACCACGTGTTCAGCTCTGAAGAGCCTCGAACGAATGAATAACCACTGGAAAAATCGAGACGTGCGGTTTTATACGACAAGTGAGCGCGGAATCGGTGATGTCTTCCTGTGCAGACTCGTCAGCGTTCCTCTAGATGATGAGTTTCGACTAGGTACGATGTCGTGCTCGTGGTTTAGCTTAGAGTGTACAACATGATTAGAACTTAGGAGAGACGATATGCTACGAACCACAGAGAAGCCCTGCGCGGAGTCGCGAGGAAAGAGGACTGACGCAAGAGGATGGCTTTCGAAGTATGTACTCGAACGCTACAGAGCGCCAGACCGAGGTGCAGTAGTCACGCATTGAAACACAGCATGATAACTTTTATAACGACTGGTAGGAGCATTTGCTCGAAATAATCTCGTCACATTGTTGCGGATCTGGCGGCTAAGGGCAATTTTTCTTCTCGTGTCAGCGTTCGAATCAAAATTACGTAGATGTAACACAGTGTAAACGAAAGAACGTGCATTGGTTGAACCTATACGTGATTCCTCACTAGAATAACCGAAGCGTATGGGTGCGTGCGTGCGCGTGCGTGCGCGCAAGTGCGATGATATATTGATTGATTGATTGATTGATTGATTGATTGATTGATTGATTGATTGATTGATTGATTGATTGATTGATTGATTGATTGATTGATTGATGTGTGAGTTTAGTGCCCCAAACCCATCATGTGATTATGAAAGACGCCGTAGTGGAGAGCTCCAGAAATTTCGATCAGCTGGGGCTCTTAAACGTGCACCCAAATCTGAGCACACGGGCCTACAGCACTTTCGCCTCCATCGAAAATGCATCCGTCGCAGCCAAGATTGAATCCCGCGACCTGCAGGTCAGCAGCCGAGTACCTTAGCCACTAGACCACCGTGGCGGGGCAAGAGGCCTTGCGAAATATCTTCAGGTAAGGAAAGATTCGGAGGTGGAGAAGGGGGAATCATTACATTCACTGAGGAAAAAAAGAAAATGGCTGTCACCTTCAAAATGTCTGAGGCAAACTCATGAGGGAAGGTGTGAGTTTTCCTTTTCTATTGTTTTTTTTTTCTCTTTCTTTCTTTCTCTCCCTCTCCCTTTTGGAGGCCTTCCAGCCTGGAAGAACACGATAACACTTCACGCATGAACCACTCAGGCGCGTCAATACCATGGCGGTGACGGTGACGACAACAGCACGAATGCACGTAGAGTCCTGCATAATTACTTGAGCAGATGAGAAACAAAAATGTACTAAAAGCAGAACGTGCAAAACGAGAAAGACGAAGAATATTATAAAGGAAGCCGCGAAAGTGTATCCCCACAGACAAGAGTTTGCACTCCGGTTGCAAAGCCGCTTGTGATGCGCGTCACCCAAAGGAGAAAGACCGCATCTCCAAGCGTCAACGCTAAGGCACCGTAGGCTGCATGCGGTGCACTGAATCGAAAGAGAACGCAGAATGAAAGGAGAATAGTGAGGGACTTGTAAAGACAAGGATTCTGGAGGATATAGGAAAATAAAGTTGTTTCTCACTCTCTCTCTTTCTCTTTCTCTGGAGGATAAAGGACGTATACGAATAAAAACACGTGTACTAAAATAGAAGCGGGGCATACAACACGAGAGAGAGAAAAAAAACATAGAATGTGCCGCTAGGGGAATACGGGCATCACAAAGATAAGGGGAAAAAGCCAATGTGTGCACAGTGAGGTTGAAGAAGGTGTTGTAAGTACATACACAAATAAAACAAGCGGAGAATGAGATGGCAGAAATGGCAAGGCGAAAATGGGATGCCGATTTCCTGTGCTCATTTTGAAGTTGCGCACGCTTTGTTTTTGTTGTGTGAACGCGAACTCTATAAAAAGAAAGAAAGAAAGAGAGAGAGAGAAAGAAAGAAAGAAAGAAAGAAAGAAAGAAAGAAAGAAAGAAAGTAAGAAAGAAAGAAAGAAAGAAAGAAAGAAAGAAAGAAAGAAAGAAAGAAAGAAAGAAAGAAAGAAAGAAAGAAAGAAAGAAAGAAAGAAAGAAAGAAAGAAAGAAAGAAAGAAAGAAAGAAAGAAAGAAGCGGCCATGACGACGGCGGCTGTTCGTAATCAGAAGCACGCTGGGCGCCATTAAGTCTGATGAGACGAGCCTTTGAGCTCCCTGGTACACCCTTCCCTTGTCACAGCCCCCACCTCCTTGTACTCATTCGCATCTCTCTCCCCAAAAGTGACGCTCCCCCTCCCCCCCCCACTTCCCTCCACTCTCCACGAAACGAATGGTGTCGGCTTGCAGATTGAACATCCCGCGAATCGAGACCGCGACAAAACACCGGTTCTACTTGAGCTGCCTTCAGCGCTATTTCTTTCTGGCTCCTTTTTAGAAATATCGTTTACGTTACTGCCTTACTTTGAGAACGTTGACAGTTTTTAGACAAGAAACTAACGATGCTGTTTCCCTCCTCAATTAAAATCGCACTCCTCTGGCGATTTTCCTAGTCGACGGCTATGAATTCGTCGATTCATGATAGGTGGGGGGGTTGATGGTCAAATACTGCACGTTTTATATCATCTCTAAATGTTGTTGCTTCTATATTGGTAGCGCTGTAACCGTATGCGAAAAATAAAGTCTTACGCTTGTTGAAACGTATAGTATTGATCAAATTTTGTGATGCAGTAAGATCAAATTTTCTGATGCAACCATACGATTATGAGAGAGGCCGTAGTGGAGGGCTCCGGAAATTTCGACCACCTGGGGTTCTTCAATTCAACGTGCACCCGAATTTGAGCACATGAGCCTACTTGATTTTTGCCTACATCGAAAATCCAGCCACCGCAGCCGGGATTCGATCCAGTGAACTGGGGGTCAGCAGCCGAGTACCTTAGCCGCTATAGACCACCGCAGCGGGGCTCGCGGCGCTCAAGTTCAGAGACGGTCGCGTGTCTCTAAACCTTGCACGGTAGTCAGGTCACAAGCACAGAATTGCGCGTGCATCTGCTAATTTGCGATATCAATATGTTTGGTGTACCAATACGGTCAGTATTCACGCTTACTACTTCGTGAACTCTGTGAACAATATTACAAGCATCATGCTGGCCGGGAATCAAAGACTTGAACCATACAACAACAATAACAACAACACCGACCAGTTCACAGCTTCATCGCATGTTCACCGTAGATACGATTACGCATAAATGTAGAAGCATGATAAAAACTACCACTCCGTGTTCTATGGAAATGGGACCAGCACCCACTTTGTCCAAGGAGCTGTTCCATAAAACACGCTCTCCCTTTCCATGACATAGACAAAAACTAAAAGAGAGTATACATATACTGCACGTACACTGCATAGTGCTAGCTTCCGTCTCTCTCTCTCTTTCTCTCTCTCTCTCATTTCTCGTGGTGCCTGGCGCATCAGCCACAGCCACAGCTGCCGCACAGCAAAAACCTCCTTGAGTGCCGCTAGCACGATCGACATTTCACTGTCGGCCAGCTTGCTGAGGCAGCTATAGTCACATACAACGTTTGTGAAGTATAGAAAGGCGCCGCTTTCAATGCGGTGTTCCTTCCTAGCACGACAATGAGAGCAGGAAATCGGGTTTCCGCGATGCAATGCCTACGCCAGAACGCAGTACCTCAATTCGTCCGTCGGGAAAAAAATAATCACTATTATGATCTGGCACGCACTCTTTGACCTTCTTCATCCTCGTCTGCATCACCCCCTTAACAAGTGCACAGGTTTCTCCAGCGTTACCTGTGACAGCCCTAATGGTTGACAGAACGAGTGCAAAGAGAGAGGAATAAATAGATAATACCAATAATATTTGTTGGAGTTTAACGTCCCAAAACTACCTTGTGATTATGAGAGACGCCGTAGTGAAGGGCGCCGGAAATGTCAAACACTTGAATTTTTTTGACGTGCACCTAAATCTAAGCACACGGCCCTCAACCATTTTCGCCTTGACGGAAAATGTTACCGCCACGTCTGAGATTCTATCCCGCGACCGTGGCGGGTAGGAATGCAAAGAGTAACAGGAAGAGAAAGAAGCAAATGTTGGCGATGAAAAAATTCCTTGACGACGCAGAGTTTCAACCCGCGTATTCACGATCCGAAGGTGAGCATCTCAACCGCTCGGCTATCTAGGCCCGCTAGCAGAGCGTAGCGTTAAGTTGTATATTATAGTATACCATATATTAGTACAGTACAATACAGTAGAGTATAGTATTGGTATAGTATAGTATAGTATTGTATAGTTTGTGTAGTAGAAAACAGGTGGTAGAAATTCCCGGAGCCGTTCACTATGGTGTCTCTCATAATCATATGGTGGTTTTGGGATTGATTGATTGGTATGTGCGGTTTAATGTCCCAAAACCACCATATGATTATGAGAGACGCCGTAGTGGAGGGCTCCGAGAATTTCGACCACCTGGAATTCTTTAACGTGCACCCATATCAGAGCACACGGGCCTACAACATTTCCGCCTCCATCGGAAATGCAGCCGCCGCAGCCAGGATCCGAACCCGCGACCTGCAGGACAGCAGCCGAGTACCTTAGCCACTAGACCACCACGGCGGTACAGGTGGTTTCGGGACGTTAAATCCCAAATATCAATCAATCAATCACGGTTAGTTTGTGGACTAAGAGGAACGTGGACATGGATCGTGATCTTTATTACTGTTTCTTTTTGTAGGAACATTACGAAACATACGCATTGTGTGAGCTGCTACTGTGTCAAAACTAATTTCTATAACGAAGCACCGAAAGCTCCAAGCGTCGATCGATTCGCCCTGTGCATAAATTAGAGCAATGTGTACTCTAATTTATGGAAACGATGCGTTGGATATCGCTTGATGAAAAGTTCTCGTTTAGGCCAAAAACAGATCTTTAGTAATTTGGAAAGATTTGGGACGTTTTTCTATCTGCTGACTGCGCTACGGTTGTCTATTAAGTACACTCGTAAGCCAACCTTTTTCCGACCATTAATAAGCCAACCATTAATAAGTCAACCAACCATGAATAAGCCAACCATTAAGCCAACTTTTTTTTTGACAGTACAGCTCTAGTTCAAGAACTCGTCTTTGCGGATGGCATTCGACCTAGTTCTTTCTTTTTGTCAGCTGAGCTGCCTCAGCAGCAACAGAAAAGATTGGTTACGCCATGTAGCCATAAAATTACAACAACTATACGACAGCCGATTCAAGAAAAATGGGTGCGTCACAGCGGCGCACAACATACTTACACTGAACCTTAGAAGTAGCAACAAATAAATAGAAAGAAACGAATAAAAATAAAGAAATATAGTTAAAGGAAAAAAATAACTAGCCCCGTATCTGCATGTTACATTGCAAATGTCGTCGAAAGACGATAGTTTTCCGTATGGAGAGAGTGAACAAAACGTTTGTTTGATGTTCTACGCAAGAAAATGGGTAAATGGTATTCTGGACGCGCTTTGTTAGAATGCCTCGAGTGTGCAGCGGAGGTGAACAAGCGCATCAAGTCACGTCACACGAGAGACATGTTAGCTATCTGGCAGTTATCTTGGAAACGAAGCGCGTGGCGTGCGCGCCCGTCTCGGAGGCGATAAGGTGTAGAACGCAAGGCGACGGGTAGGTGCCACCACTTTCCTTTTCGTGCAAGCGTTGCATTGCCAGCGCAGCGTGATAAACGCTACGGTCCTTAGAATTACTTATGTATGCCTTTTCTAGTAAAAGGACACACATACAGAATATTGACATTTTGTTACGGTGCCTCAGATATGCGCAATAATTGCTTTTTAGTTGACCATCGCACAAGTAGAAACGCTGAATCTTGACCAATATTGGTGGGCACTGCGGATGGGGTCGACCGTTCGGTGTATCATTTGGTGCCATTTGGGGTATCATTGAGAGCGGACAAACAGACAAACAGACCAAAATTTTTGCGTCCAAGGCCCCCAAGAAAGACTATCGTCTTTAAAAGAGAAGAACAAGAAGAAACAAAGAAGGGCACCAAGCTCTGCTCTTCCTGAAAGCTTGGTATTATTAGTGTGAAGCGACCATCATTTAAGTTCTTGTTCTTGTTGTTTTTCTGCCATTTCCGTCTTGGTCTTCCCAGCTCTCGTGGTATTGTTACAAACGGCTTTGCTGGTGTCGAGCTTCAGGGATAGGCTATACAAGGGGGAAAAAAGACGAAAAAAAGAAAGGAGAAGGCGGGTTACGTTGCTTTGGCTCGACGCACCACTTTGGAGCCCTAGTCACGGTGCGAGCAGCATTGACTCTTTGATCGACCTCAAAGAGGACTGTGTCATCCTTACGAGTTGACGCCGGGGTGAGACTAACTCAGAGCTGCTCTACATGAACTATTACCATGAGAAGAACAACTTGCATACCTTTTTCTTATTTACCATTTTGTTTTTTATCCCTTCGTTGTAGCCTGCACGAGACTTGACAGACAAACGATCACTTCAGGCCAAGTCACAAGCGTGTCGTGGAACCTCGTGAACGTAGTAAGACGATTTGTCTCAGGCGTCGTCTCATTTTATATCCCGTGCTTCTCGCTGAGGCTTTCCTTCATGTTTTCCGGTATTTATAGAGTCTCGTCTAAATAACCGACTGTTTCAAGCGCATTTTCTTTCGCGCGATAGAAGAGTTGAACCACTGCAAAACAACGCAACTTTGTTTTTCTAATGAAGCGCCACATTTCTTGTGGGAATATGGCTGCCAGGAACAAGGTCGCCTTGGGCCAAATTTTTTTTTACACAACGTACACTTTTTCCCGCGGTGGTCTACGCAAATATGTCACTTTTTACTACTGTTCTTGCTTTTTTTTACGGATGGGCATCCATAAAACAAGAGACGGTGGGCATGAACTGTCTCGGTTTTGTCGTTTGTTACTTCGGTAATATGTACCTTGCATCCTCGTATATAAATTTATTACGAGTGAAAAAAGAATACAATGGCACATTCACCTTTAAGCTGTACATCACTCTGGCGACTGTTGTTGCAATGTGAGTTACGTAAGAGGCACACCGACTACTAATGCTATGGATGCACATATATTTGCGCAAAAGCTCTCGTAAATTCACGAGTATAATGCTTATCCAGCGGTGCTGGCACTTCGTACAACAATAGGCAGAAGGAGGTATCACAGGGAGAAGTCACAGGGTGAAGGAAAGGTCACAATAATAACAGCAAAATATATAATGAATCCTGAAAAGAGAACACTCATGTCTTTTTACTATATTAGCTCACATTTATTTAGCATAACAGACAGCATAACCTCTTGCATCACTACTTCACTTAACGACCAAAACCTTTCATTTACGAATACTGAAGCTTAAGCAAGAATGATTTAGCAGGTTGGCCAAGACATAGTTCAGTTGTTAGGCAGCCTAAAACAAGAAACCCGTATACCCGACTGAAACTTTGGAATGTGCACTTTCCCTGGCTCTGCTTGTAGGCGCTCATTTAGGCGTGCTTGGAAGCCTGCGTGAGCTTTCCGCCAAGGCAACAGTAACAACAAAGAAAAAGTCGAAGCGAATTTCGGATAAGGCTTAGAGTAAGCTCAAGCATCGTAACAAGATTAAGCAACATGACACACCCAGGCGATGAAGGTGGAATCTGCGGAGCAGATTGCACTGGCAAGGTGTTAAGATCGCCCCCACATTCATTCGCCATGAGCAGTGTGTATACTCTGCCTCAGACCGTTCTTCGAAAATTCTGCCAGCCACTCGCTATCCCGTCATTCCAGGCTTTATTGACGACATTGTGAACTCAGCTTCCGAGATATTCATTGGCGTTGCATAAGCGTTTCGTTATTTTCAAACAGCCGGGTGAAGGCGACGTATCACGTTCATAGGACCTACTGATACCGCTTATTCTGAGGCACAAAAATTTATTCTCATCGATTTTACAAAACCACAGTGTTGCCTGGAAGCTGTCAGAGAGTTACGACCATCGGTCAATTATGGTAACTGAGCTTTTTGATAAAAATATCATCTTTATTCGTGCGCCGACACTCGGACGCAATAAACCGTGAGGCTCCTCCATGGCTTGCGGTGAATGACGCCTTTTGCCTACAACTATAGCGCAAGACTTGTTTTCTGAGCTTAGATTTTTTTTTTATAACTCAGCCACGCGCGTCTATACAGTGTCTCATATTTACGGGGCAGTTAATGCAACAACAAATATTGAGGCTTGATCGGCTATGGCACAATTTCAAGCGCGGACCATATTGCGCCATAAATTTCCGCCACGATAGGGCGAAGTGCTGCTTCGCATAATGGCGAACGTGCTTTGGATACGTATCAAAACTAATATCGAGTAGACGTTTCGACATCACGCACACGTGACAGATATTTCAGAATCACTACACTATCGAAATGTGTTGCAACGAACGTCACGTCTCATTTTTTAAACACGAAACTGTATTATGAGGGGGGTCATGAAAAACTTTTATGACATACTTCCGTCACGGAAACACGTCAGCAGACTGAACGTCCTGAGATGATCACGTTAAGTCTCCTGGCGCCATCATCTTCACAAAAAAAAAACAATTAGTGTTCCACAGTCACCGTCATGGCTGGGAGTAATCTCTAAGTGATAACTCCGAATGCGAAAAGAGGAGGAACGGCTACAAGCGCCAGAACAACAAGAAGTAATTCCTAATTGCTCCGATAAGGCTAACCACTGGTCTGTCGGTTCTGATTTCGCCATTGCGCATTGCTTGAAGTTTTCCGTTGACGTCCTTTCGTCTTTATTTATTTTTATCATTCTGTAGTGTGTCTATACTTAGTAATTCATCGTTCGTCTGGCTAATTCTCGGCCGATATGGATCCTTGTCGTCGTCGTCATCATCATCATCATCATCATCATCATCATCATCATCATCATCAGCGTCGTCGTCATTATTATGACGCAGTTAGTTTTCTCGGTGTGCACCCGTGTTAGTACGCTCGTTGCGCATGAACAGCGTGGTACATAGGTAGGTCACAATATGTGAATGGCACTCTTGAAACTGTTTTCTCCCATAAACCCAGTGCTTTAACGGCTCGTGGCCCAACGCCACTTCTTCCGCTTTCTACAGTGAGTAAAACAAATCCAAGACCAAGGCCGAAACACGGAAAGTGAATCGATGCCTGTAGGATATAGGGAGAAAACAAAGGAGAGCAGCCAAGTGTATATAAACTGGGAATGCGAAATTGACTTACCCAAAACTCAGCCTAGCGACCCCGCAGCATTTCCCGCTGTGCGGCGCAAACTGTCCGGCGAGACGAAGAGTGCCACCGTGTGCCGACGGGCACACTTGTGGTCTTATCTCAGTGAAAAAGATTGTGTCCCCTGTCGCGCTGTTATTTTTTTTTCTCCCTACAGCCTAGCTACACTACGAGTGCAATGGGCCAGCTTTAACGCGCGCAAAAGGTTAAGAGAGACGCACCATTCCGAGTGATTACCCGAGACTCTGAGTCTAACAGAGCCAGAATGCTTGTTTTTTTTTTTCAGATGTACTGATTTTTGTGACGCTGTTTTACTGCCGGTTTCAAGAGACATCGCGAGCAGCGTCAGTAACGAACCAAAACACAAATTGAGAAACGAGAGGATGGACGCAGCGGGAGGTAGGCCCCTTCCTCCGGCGACAATTTACCCTTAAGCCTCCATGGTTTGTGGCGGTCCTCTCCGAATCTTCCGCCGTTCATTGATAAAGTGTTAGGCTTAGCGCTTAAATGGGCGCCATTGTCCGTCTTGTAGCCAATAACTGGTGAAGCTTCCTTCTCTAAGCGAGCAACCAGGATTCCAAGTGTGGAGCTGATTGATGTCATCACTGGATCTTGTGTCTTGTAGATCCTACAATGTTATAAGGATTTAATATACTCTATGGGTATGTATAATTCTCGTTGGCTTCGGGGCTACCCCGAGAAAATCTTATCTGTCAACCTTCTCTTCTCGCGACCAGTCTTCGCGCCTCTACGGTTACGTGCGCTATTCTTAGGACGGCTTCCATTCAATTCACACCCCCAGAACACGTCAAAAGCGACTCCTAGAATAGTTCTGGACACTGTGCCTCAGAATTTTGTTATCTAGGGGAAAAATGCAAACCAGCTTTGTTGCTCACCCTGTCTATACATTATATTATTGATAAATAAAATAAATTAATAAATAGTTTATCTTTATGAACGACCAAATATACATACTACATCTTCATACATTCGGCATCAGCTTCCCGGAAGCAGCTTTCGGTTCACTTCAAACATGTGAGCCGCTCACGCTTGCCTAAACATAACACAGTATATGTCAATAGTATTTCTCGCGACGAAATATGAACGAAAATCTTAAATTCGCGGATAAAGATGACACTCTCCTAGAACCTTCGCAAAACCTCAAACGAACTTGTGTCGAAAAGCTAATGTAGTGATTCAAGCAGACATTTTGCTATCTCATGAAGTGTATAAGCTGAAACCTCATTTCTAGTAATGCTAGTCCCTCATGAACTTCCCCCTTTCATCTTACCTTTAATGTATACGCTTTTTTTTTTCGCCGCAGTACAAAACTAAATCTGAAGCCAGTGTTCGTTTCTTTTCTCATCCACTCCCTTGCAAGCATAAATATCTCGCCTAGAGAAAGCTACTGCAATACCATCGGGTTTTGAATAACGCAGAACATTGTTCTATTTATGCATCGCTTTCTACATCTTCCTTGTACTCTCTATAAGCACAAATAAATCTCTTCATTGGTAGATTGTACTCGGCAAATGAGTGCGGTACCCACAGTCACTCATTCACAGCTTTGCTGACAGCTTCTGTTTTCTCGTAAGCCTCAAACATCGTCCTACGCTATACAAAAAGCAGCCGTTTCTTGACAGCGCTGTACATGCGTTTCGATTTCTAGTGAACCTTTGTTGTGTAGGCATTTCTTTACTGGCCGGCTGATGACAAGGAAAGGGGATAATATATATAACTGCTTAAAACAAACATGAAAGGCATTCTTTTACCGAATGACCAACGCCACTAAAGCGGCAACCAGTGACATCAAGAAAATGACTGACGCAGATAGTAAGGCTTCACACGGCTATTCGAAAGCATCGCCAAAGCCATTCAGAATCTTCCAGCCGATGCAGAGACCCCTGCCACATTTAGTTTCACTGCTCCAATTACGCTGCAACTTTACAATTACCGAACATATTCAGGAAAGGTAGGGAGACCAAGTTCCAACCACGGTCTCAGACTGAAACAAATGAACCATTGGTCAAGTTATTCAGTGGCGATCCCATGATGCGCTTCCACAACACAGCAGCGACCAGAGACGGCAGTGGACGGAAGTTAATGGCGAAATAAGGGGGAATCTCGGGACTGAAAGTCGTCCAAAGGAAAAAGAGAGTGACGGGAAACAAGTACGGCGTACATCGACTGATTGTCCAAGGGACCTTCATCACGGGTCCTATACTGCGTTCCCTTTCACGATAGAATGAAGTGAGCTTGTCGTGCAAAGTCTTGTCTCTTTTCTTACTTCGTGTATGCAGTGTGCCTCGCTAGGAAAAACACACTGTCCTGTAGCCCTGCCCCACGTTCAAAAAGCGAATAATTGTCCGGACCCAGTAGGCGTGGTTAGACTCCTAAGCAGTAGCCTTCGTCCTTACGTCATCCACTGCCAGAGTCGGGTGGCGACAAGAGACAATTACGCACCGCCGAGGCTCGAGAACGAAAAAGCACCGTGAAAGAGCTCGCGTCTTTTACGTCATACCATGCAGGGCCTATAGATACACAAAAACGCCACATGTATTCAAGAAAAGAACAAAAATTGAATGGAGTGCATGACTACTAGGCCAAATACATATGCCGACGAGTCATATTTGCCTATAATAATGTTTTTATTTTCTTTTTTCGGATGCAGTCACTTCAGTTAATACTCTGCAAAGCCTTGGTTCGACCGAAATTAAAGTACGCATACGTCATATGGGATCCAACGAATTGTCAGTCATACTCTTGAAGCCATTCAGTGCACGCTTGCGCACACGTGTGTGTTTGGGTGAGGGGGGGGGGGGCATTTCTTTATCTTCGCATTCTTTGTTTTTCTGTCTGACATTTTTGCCCCTGAACTCTTTCCGAAGGCAGAGCAGCCAAACAAAGATTCATATTCAGGTTAAGCTCTCAGTCGGTCCCTTCAATTTTATTTCTCTCTTTCTCTCTCTCTGTCTATGTGGCACTACAGTTTCCTTGATGAACGATAAGTTAGAGAAAAAGCAAGATGAACAAACCAGCAGAGCGTGGAGGGGGCGAGAGTGAGCCATTCCACAAAAAGAAACAAGAGCACTTAAGCAAACAAGAAAGGGAGAGTGAGAGAGAGATAGGGGAGAGAATGAGATAAAGCAAACAACAAATGGGTCGCAATGCATAGATACATAAAAGAGGCTATATCAATCATGCACGCTAGCGCATACAAGTCGAGTCAAAAATCGATTACCACAACACGTAACACAACACTCGCCAGCACCAATAGCATCGGCGTAAGCATCCGGCATTCAGAGAGTGAAAATGCGGCGAAAGGG
Source organism: Rhipicephalus microplus (assembly GCF_043290135.1). Classification (NCBI taxonomy): domain Eukaryota; kingdom Metazoa; phylum Arthropoda; class Arachnida; order Ixodida; family Ixodidae; genus Rhipicephalus; species Rhipicephalus microplus. Next base: position 25,908,342 of record NC_134704.1, on the reverse strand, counting down.
ACACGAGAGAGAGAAAGAGTTCCCGCGCCTCCGGCATGACCAGAAAGTGGAGACAAGCGTGAAAGTTTGCATTGTGTCCACTGCGGCCTTGTTTCGGACAAGTGAAGCCATGGGAAACAGATCTTGCTCTCGCTTCCCGGTTTCATATATGTTAAGTTCCTATATATCACATATACAGGAAGTTCCTCTTCCTATATGTCGATCTTCCTCCAGCCGGAAGTTGCGGAAATTTGAGCACTCGCGTTAGTGTTACTTCCGTAGTCATTACTGCAGCAACGAGCTTATTTTGACCGCAATGTTCGCGATTCACTCTACGCTATTCCTGAACTCGGTGAGAAAGAACGGCGAACAGCTCTAGAGCGGGCAACCAGCTCCTCACGCTCGAAATTGCTGCAATTTCTCCTCCCATCAACGGGTAGGGGTGAAAAAAGCTCAACAACAGAGAAAGGATAAAAACAAGCCCAGATTGTATCCGGCCATCTCGATTACCAGGGCTAGCGCAGTGTACCAAGAATCATAGGGACATCACTCTGGACCATTCTCAAAGACTCGAATGTAAATGAATGGAAGAATCGGCTACTACTCAAAGGAAAGCATCTCAGCTTCGTGGAACGAGTTTCACGTGCTTCGAGAATAACGATACTTTTCGGCTTCACGCGGAATCGCCACTATAACTTGCACGAAAAATAGTCATAACGCTGCATCCACCGCGCAACGTGTGCGTTCATCATCTCGCTGTTCTAGTTTCTCTCTGTGCAGAGGTCCCAGGCAGCCACTTTATCTTCTTTGAAGAAGCAAGTCGATGTTGATAACGACGCGCGCGACTGCAGTAACTCGGCACTGAACACTGAAGCATATGCGCCCGCAAAGTGCTCGACTGCGTGGCTCGTAAAAAAGAACGTCAGTATTTTATCACCCACCCCGAGCAGCTGGAATGCCGCCGAAGTCTATGACGGCGGACCTCCTTGAAGCCGCATTCCGAACCAAATTTTAAAAAAATAAAAAAGTTTGGAGACGCGCATAAACATTTTTTTTCGTACTTCCTTGACTTTTCTCTCGATAAACTATGCTGGCGAAAGTCAAGAGTCGAAGGTCATCTCCCTCGGCGTTCTTTACGCTTGCGTAAAAGCCCGGTGCGTTTTGAAACAGCAGAATTCAAAGTAGTTGGCTGGCGAAACATGGCAAGTGGAACCTATTTACAATTCAATGTTAGCAAACTAAATTTGCCTTTACGTGAAGAAGCTCCGACATATACACACAAAACTTACAACGCGCTTAACCAGAACCTGTAAGTTCGTGCTTTATTGATCGCCCTAGGACGCTGGCTGCTCATAACTGCAGTTTACTTTAATATTTAAATGAAGCGATAGTAATAACAACTTGGAACGTCCTGAAACTAGAACAGTGAAACAGAAAAAGTAACATACAGCTTCGCCATCCGAAAGCGTGCCAGGCACTGCGGCTGTACTGCTCTCTGCGATAGCTGAAACGTTAGCGTAACAGACGAAAAGAGGCTGTAATCTATAGGTCCAACAAAGAAGTAATTGACGTGAAAGACCCATGGTCTTGTCATTAGTGATCACACCACATCGATTAAAACTGACCAGATAGTTAGTGCAGAAGTTTTCTTTTCTGCACCGAAGTAGCTGCGTCGGCATCGTAAAGCCGTCAGTTCATTTCATCCGCGCACCGCTGTCTCTTGTACGAGGCCCGAAACGCGGATGCGATTCTTGCCTTGGGTTGCGGGAGTGATTTATTAGAATCCACCATTCTGTGGGTAAAAGTATACGTTGAACGAACGAGCCACTGTCCTAATAAAATGCTTAAAATAATAGTATTAAATGTGCCCAATCACTTCAGAACCATACCTCCACTACGGCGTCTCTAGTAATTGCATCCTGATTCCAGGACCTAAGACCATATTATTATTATTATTATTATTATTATTATTATTATTATTATTATTATTATTATTATTATTATTATTATTATTATTATTATTATTTATTCGTTTGCTATTACCGCTAAGGTTCCTTTTTAAGCTTAGTTGCCCGCTGTTGTTTCCGATGTGCGTGATTTGCTGTTCATAAAAAATTCAAGTATTCAATCTACTTTTAATTTCTTCTGCGGACCCTTTCACGGGTGACTTGCGGTGCCATCACACTGGGCTCTTTGTCATTTTGAATTGTTAATAAGTAATGATTGATTGCTATGTGGGGTGTAACGTCCCAAAACCACCATATGATTATGAGAGACGCCGTAGTGGAGGGCTCCGGACATTTCGACCACCTGATGTTCTTTAACGTGCACCCAAATCTGATTCGATTCCCCGACCTGTGGGTCAGCAGCCGAGTACCTTAGCCACTAGACGATCACGGCGGGACGACGTCAACAAGTAAGCGAGCAGTGCTACAGCTGACGCGCAAACTTGAAAGTGTTGATGCATTCGACGTTTCAAGACCTTATCAATTCGTAGCCGTGAACTACAAGAACGATAAAACATTTGTTTAACAGCCTGCTGTGGCCATCTCTCCATGTCTTACGTAAAGTAGTCTGTATACTGGCTCAAAAAAAAAACACGATAAATTTTTATCTCACCGCACAGCTCAATGTGACGCAGATACGCGTACAACGAAATTCCGTCAACGTTTTCGCGCCGTTCGCCGATAAGAGAGCAAGCAGGTAAGACGCGCAGAGCAAGATGCCATAAAAAGTACCTGATGTAAGAAAGTAGGTTTCTTTCTTTTTTTTCTTTCTTTGCTTTCTTTTTACTTTTAAATAGAGAAATAATAGAAAGCTTAGAAGATCGCTTTCACATTAGTGTCAATTCTCGCATGCAAGCCTGCTCACCACAGCCACCTCCTGGTCGTGTTTAATAAATGAAGCACGCTACTGCTCCAACAAGCGACGCTATTTTACACGCCTCGAAATTGTGACAGCTTACAATCACTTAGCGTTCCAAGGACAGGTTTTCTGTAGCGAAAGGTTAAGTTGTTTTTTTTTACCTTGGCCAGTGAGCCTTTTGTGCTCCCGCTTTCTTTTCTCTTCTTTTTTTACGTTTGTGGATTGCCTACTTTCATGTAATGGCGTTTCTCTGCCTTCGTCCGCCATCAGCTGAGAAAAATATAGAAACGTCGGAGAATATAACGCGAAGAAAGAACGCGGCCTATTAAAGTGCCAAAGTTGAAGCTTGAGTGGGATATTCTGAATGAATAATGGACATCACGCTCTTTTATTTACCCAGCTGGCTTCCCCGCATAACAGAGAAAATCATGCTGTGGCCTTCTTCAATGTGATCGGCAGCTGACGTCGCCCTTTAAAGCGCAGTCTTCTCTGGCTCTTACACCATCACACGTGCGCTGAATATATTCGTAGTTTTTTTTATTGAAATAGAAAATAAACGAAGAAGTTTTTGTCGCCGTTACTTGGCGACCGCTACCCCTTTCCACTTAATTGGTACAAATAAAAGTATGAAAAAGAAACAATAGCATATGTACATATATACAGTCGTACATGAGTGAGAGCAAAAGTTCTCCTATATGGGCAGAACAAGCACGTAGACGACACGCTCACATTTAACTTTTGTCCGCTCAGTATTCGTCACAAATCTTCGTTTATTCGAAGAACTGTTGCAGCACCTTCATTTCTTTGCCGTTTGTTTTGGATGGCCATGGACCTAGTATTTTATTCAACCCGAATGGTCGCTCAGGATCTAACCTATGCAGTTCTTGTTGTAGTCGCCTTCGGTGTGTGTCGTGTATTGGACAGTCGAGCAATAGGTGACAGATATCCTCGTTGTCGTGGCCGCATGGACATGCTGACGATGTTGCACGATGAATACGAAGTAGGAAGTACTTTTTGTATTTCTACACGTTGCGACGTAATGGAAAGGCTTGCGACACTCATACTCAGTTTGTTTCTAGGTGTTCCAACAGCTCCAACGGGGCGAGAGTTGAACTAAGCGCTGAATGCAATAGTCGACTGCTTGTCATATGCTTGCCGTCTGCTCCCCGGTAACTATACATGCGGTCGATGCGAATCCAGAAATATTCAATACTTTAGATATCGTTTCAATTTAAACGGTTTATAATTTCATTTTTTATAAACATCTAGCTGTTTTAAAGCGTTTTTATAGAACTTTGCTCGATTTTCTTGCTTATTGTGCTTTCAACAAGCTCAACTAGGAGGTGCAGACGGCAGCAAAATGGCGATCTCTGAGGCAGATCGCGATGCACGGATAGCGATAGTCTTGATCCAGATTACACCTGATCGTGATTAAAAGTGACCGTGTATCAGCACCTAATCTGGATCGTGGTTAATCTGGATCAACACTGATCGCGATTAAAGGTGCCCGTGTGACACCAGCAATACACAATTACGTAGTGCGAGATTAATGTTGAAACCATGATAACGAAAGCTTCCAAGCGCGATTGATATGAAGATGCTCAAGTTACGAACATCCACGCACACACACTTGGAGCTTCGATGATGACACTGTAATCATCATCGGCCTATCTATGCCCATTTGGAAAATGCCTCTCCCCTGTTTCAGCAGCAATCCCTTTGTGTGCACCCGGCGACCACGTAATACCCGCTTCATCAGATTGTTGATTGATATGTGTGGTTTAACGTCCCAAAATCACCATATGATTACGAGAAACACCGTAGTGGAGGGCTCTAGAAATTTCGACCACCTGGGGTTCTTTAACGTGCACCCAAATCTGTAAACACGGGCCTACAGCATTTCCGCCTTCATCGGAAATGCAGGCACCGCAGCCGGGATTCTTCATCAGGTTGTTAATGTGATCTGTTTAATTGTATGTTGCCGTTCGCGTGAACTATGGGCCAGCTACAATTCTTCGATCATCTGGTTGACTTTTGCGCGCCGTGCATTGTCGCACTCACTTGGACCTCATTTAAATAATAGTGAGGACTGCTGCATGTTTTCTGCGCTTTATTTTTTAATGTGTCATGGAAACAGATCAACGCTCATTAGCGAGAAATCTCATTGTAGGAACACATTTCACCGCTAACGTCCCAAAGCGCGGGCATCTTTCCGTCCGATTTTCGTCGAAGTAATAGCAACGCTGACAACAACGAATGGGAGTATGCGGCACATTTGCTTTTTTTCTAAGCTCTCTCCAGATCCATCGTTGCATCCATTACATTCCTTCGTGTAGGCGGCAGTTTGTGACAGGGGGAGCAACCGTCACAAGTAACGATCGCGGCAGGTACGTGACAGGACTTTAACGTAATGGAACGTATGAGCAGGCAGAAATCCGAAAAGTCCTTCAGGGTTTCCACGGTATCGGCTGTGCACGGTACTCACAGAAACATTTCAATTGATGATCGACTGGCAATGTAGTCAACTCCGGTCACCTGTTTCATGGAAGAGACAAGTACTCTTGCAACAGGTTGCTTAATTTTAGTAGCTTCCTGACCAAGCTTTAAGTTTTCTCTTCATCTCTCTTTCGCTCGCTCGCTCGCTCTACTCGCACAACACGTACTGATAATCACTGAATATACGTGCACGTGATATGCGGCGTCTCTCACCTCGCGGTAGCGGTTTCAACACTGGTTGAGATCATGAAATCTCAACGGCAAATAATTTAATACAAAAAGCCGGGAATCAATATATCAGTACGTGACCAAAAAGAGTAAAAAAAACGTTTTACAGTAGCACACTAACAGTTCACTTACTGTTACTCGTCAGTCGTAATGGAGGCTGCTTTGAAATGGCAACCTTATTGCTGACTTGCTATGCAACGTAAAACACACCAGGCATTATGTTGCTGAAAGCATGCCTGTAGGCCACGTTTATTTATATAGCCCGGTCACTTACCACAGCGCCCACGATGGACGAACATTAAATAATAAACTGGCAAACGCAATGTCATCTTTTCGTGAAAATTTGGCACCAAAGACAGAGTACACATTTTGAAGGCTGCAAAGAGAGAGAGAAAGAGAGAGAAACAAAAAAATGAGTAACACACATTTGGGCAAGCTCATTATGACAGACTTATGTCAAGCTGATGTCTTTCTCTCCTTCACTCTTTCTGACACGTAATTTCACGCTCATGGCGCATGCAGCACTGTGAAGATAGCCAGCCAGAGGCAACGAAATGAGCATCAGTAATTAACTATACTTGCGGCCCGTTTTATTATGCAATGCTCAGCCTTCGTGCGCCGTTGTTTCTATTTTCTGCGGATGTTGTGAACGCATAGCCGCTCGGGGGAAAATCAGCGGTCTCTGGCCGGCTGAACTCGAACTATCACATGACGCAGAAGGGACCAACCTACTTCGTCTCTGCATAGTTCATCTCGCCATCTTGCTCAATCTCGTGCGCCGTGGCTCGGTGCTCGTTTAAGAACTCGCGCAATTAGAACAGCAAGTAGAGTAAAAAATATACGGTGCCTGCATTATTCTATATTTAACTAAGAGCCAACGCCACATGAAAAACCAGCCAAGAAAACCAACCTAACTATCGTATACACCAGATGTAAAATTTGCTGTCTGTGAAACGTTGAAATACTACACAACCAAGAAAAAAAGTAAGGAGAGGAAATGCAATCAATTAAATATAATCGAAGAATATGCCATCACTCGTCTGAGATGTAGCCTGTTAAACACGATACTTAATCAGAACACGCTTTGTCGACCACACGCGAACGTCCAGCAACAGCACCGCCAATTACCAGAACAGCCCATCTGTAGTCCAGACAACAAAAACAAAGTAAAACATTATACGCATCGAAGAACAAGCATAGGAGGCATGCGAAGACAGCTGTTTCCCTGTGTGCATCTTACACTGACAAAAAGTTCGCGTAAGTTCGAATCTCGCGACTATTGTTCATAAAATCTCTGTACATAAATACGCCAAACGCCTGCCCTTCCAACTACGATGTCATTTTTCAGTAGACGATGCTATCAGCCAACGAGAAACTAAATACACCAACTGAACAATCTACCTGAACTGTTCTCACAGTTTGTAATGCATTTACTACGTGCTAATCATGTAGTGTTAAAAGTATAATATGCATGGAACGTTATGGAAGTGCCAAATTCGTTTACTGAAGCCTCCAAATTGTACTTGTGTGCACAACAGGGCATATATATATATATATATATATATATATATATATATATATATATATATATATATATATATATATATATATATATATATATATATATATATATATATATATATATATATATGCAATACGAGTCCAGTGACCATGTGACCATAGGTGTATGAACTGGCAATGAACTCCGCTCTACGCCCTCTATTCCCAAATTTTCTGAAAACTAGAAGTTAATAATATGACTTCCTGTGCCACTGTAGTTGCATGCGCTGCTTGCTCCTTACTTATAGAGGACGTCCTCATGCCAAGGCAAGTACACAAGCTAATCGTACTTTAATCATCATTTAGTGCGAATCGGGTTTGACAAGAAAAAGAAACGTTATGAAAAAAAACTTTACCTTCTGTGTCAGGACGAGGGCCAAAGTACGCTTCTGTTTCTGCCGTTTGAGCTGCGAAGTATCGAGTGCTCCTAAGCAATCAGGGCACGTTAATAAAACGTCCCGCAAAAACAAAATCACGGAAAGGCGTACATGAGATTAGAATAAAGGAGTGGCACCGATGAACAACATCAATTTTCTACGCTCCAGCAACTTGCGTTTCTTGATGCCTACCTATTTAGTGCAAAGCTGCTGTACGATTGCTAAAAGTAACGTTTGAGAGGCGCAGCGCAAGGAAGAAAACAAAAAAATAAAAACTGCCAGGCATGCGCGGAACGCGCAGCACAGTCACGGTGAAAGAGCTGGAACAGCGGCCTTTTTTCAGAGCCTTTTCAAAACACCCTTTGGTTAACTGCTACATTACCCACTACGCCATAAATATTCATAATATTTGCTTAGTATTACGGCACTCGTGATGATGATGATAATGATGATGATGAGGATTCCTTAATTTATGGCTCTTACCCATTTAGAGGAATCGGCCAAGATTTGATGATGCGAGTTAAATATTTTCAGTATTGAATATTTACGAAAAAAATTGGGAGTGCAAGAATTGTTTTTCTCCCGGCATTTACTATGCTATCCTTCATCATTCTTCGGAGAAGCGTGATACCTGTTGCACACTTGCGAGGAATTCTCTACATTTTTACGTAGTGGCTGGATCACGATGAAGAGCTATGCTGGAAGTGGGTATAGGCTACAGCTAATAGGAGATCAAGAACAAGCTTTTCTAATGCATTGGAGCATCGGACGACCCCCTCGTTGCGCGATTCTCATATTGTGACGCCAGGTTGTTGTTGTTCTGTGTAAAACATCGTTGGCGCAAACTTGAAAGAAGACGACAGAAAAGGCACGGAAAAGCGCCCACGATGTTTAACACAGCTACACAGCAACTAGCCCGACAGCATACGTTACTGGTTGTTGTTCCTTTGCTGTTCTAAAACGCTTTACTACCCATACTGAGGTGATTCTTTTTCCGACATCAAGCCTGCCTATAAGGCAACTTTGAAATGGAGCTTCAAGCAGCAGTGTTGCTTTTTTTTTTTCAGCAGTGGTAGAATACTGGGCAGTCACGCAGGGGACACGGGTTCACATTCCGCTGTGTCCTTAGTGGTTTTATTTGCTTCTTATTTCATGCGATAGTGGTTACGGACTTCCGCGGTGGCGGCGGACAACTACGGTGCCGCACGCGACTCTTGTTGCGATCTCGTAACAACTTTCGCTTTAAGAGGGGGAATAATACGAGAGCCCAATTATTGGATGTCGTTATTTGTTTAGGGTTAACCCAGCCCAGCCTTGTCACTCATCAAAGTTGCTCTCTTTTCTCGGAATTGTAAAAGAACTTGTTGTTGGGCTAGTTGGTACAACATTTCCCAAAGTTATTTCAAGTGCGAACACGCGACACGATCACCCACACACGCACACACCCAGGCATCGAACACACACACACACAGTTTGATGCCTGGGTGTGTGCATGTGTGAGGGGTCGTGTCGTGTGTTCACGCTTGAATTAACTTTTAAAAATTTCTCAGGATGCCTGGGAAAAGAGATACGACTAACCACAATAACGCCGGGTTGCCGCAATGAAATGCGGTGCATAGGGCTCCACGCTCAGAAGGGTAGTGCAATCACGTACGGCCCCGTTCTGGGTTGAGCCTTTCTCACGCCCGATTGCCCCCATGTTCCTGTGTGACCGTAACAGCTTCGTGTTTTCATTTCGCCAGGAGTTACTACCTTTGTATCCGATTAAGAGGAATATAACCTTTAGCGTAAAACGAGAAGTCACTCAGTTGCCATTTACCTTAATGAACAACTGTGCAAAACACTAGAAAAAGCAGTACATGCCATTGCACGCTGCTATGTTCTTGATTGATACACATATTTAAGAAAGCGAGATAAATGAAGAAATGAAGCAACATCACCTGTCCTAACGTCGCGAAGACTAGTTAAGATGTTAATTTGTTGCCATAATACTGCTATTTTATTGCTTGTCTTTACTTAGAAGTAGTTTATCCAACGTTAGCACTGTATAACCAGTATTCGTAACGTTAAGTCAATGACGACGTGTCTAATTTCAAACTCATGCCAATATGTGGACCGAAGGTAAATAGTGGTGCTTCTTTCATTTATATGGCACTTGCCTGCTAGGCTATTTATAGTCACCATCCTCATTTTTTTGTGGACTGGACCTGAGGTGTGGGTATTGCCCGATTGTTTTGCCACATAACCGCTATAGGATTACGTATATAAGATTTCTATTACGCGTAACCAAGTAAGCATAGCTCCTGTCATGCCCAGCTTGAGCTGGACCCTGTCAGGAGGCTAACCACATTCGTTTGTCCCGACCGTGGTCAATGCCTCGTATTGTCAGAAATATGAATAAATGGAGTGACAATCAGCTGCGTTACGCTCCGCCGGAATCGAACAGCTACGTTGTTAAACAAAGCTGGTACCTATAAATAAAGAATACAAGTTTTCACTTCTTCGATAAAATGAGCAAAATCAACTTCAATTCACTTCAATAATAATTACCTTCAAAGCATGCCAAGATGACGTTTTTTTTGACAAATTTAAGCGGTTTATTCTACCAACGAGAAAAAGTTGCTTGAAAATTGACTCAAGAACCTCTTGAAAAATCTATCCGAGACGAAAGAGCCAGAATTACGCCGGGTAGCACCGCCTCATGCGACATCAATCAACATCAACATGTATACTTGAGGGAAACACACACATTCCATGGAAAAAAAAAAAAGAAACAACGACTGACACGAAGTCTCCATTTCAATAACGATCCCCTCCCCCATAGTCATTTTCCATCTAATCCCGAACAGTGACCTAGAACAGGCCGCTCAATCAAACAAAAGTGCCTAATTATTCTTTTCTGCGACAAGTCTGAAGATACGTTTGGCTTTTTTTTCTTTAAATACCGTCGACAACAGCTAACTTCTGACACGCTAGGCGTGTGGGGGGTTGAGGTGAAGCACATGGCGTGCAGTCTACTTCCGCACTGTTCAAGTACTTCATCGCCACAACTATTCCCTTACGTTGCGAGACACCCTAACCTTTACGAGACGCATTTGCGTTACCAAACATAACGTGATGCACTTTAGACCTACCACACCACTTCGGGTGAAACTATACCGTTGACTGTTATTGTCAAGTTTAAATCAAACTAAAGCAACAGACCCACTTTCCTAATGAAGTTTTGTTCCGCTTTTTTTTTTCCTTGTGTTACGTGCCACACGTGCGTTTTCGCTTTTATCAAACTAAATCTTCCCCGAAGTAAGTGGCCCGTCTTGCCTCCATATCTTTTTCTCTCTCGCCGCTCCATCTTTCCTCTATCCTAACCTAGTTACCTAATCTTGTGTTCAAGCGACCGCGTCCCTTTAAACAACAACATTGCAGATGTTGTTGAAGGCCACGCGTTCTTTTTTTTTCCACACCGAAACTCAGACGCCGTTTCGTTCGTTCCTTGCCTCGCGGAGACACCAACGGAATATTTAAGCCAGGTCACCCAACCAGAAGCAAGCGCTGCCTTTGTTTCGACTTTAACGACGTTAGCACTACACAGGATCTCTTTTGCACCATCTCGTCGCTTTCCCGGATGGGATTACAATCCAAAGACACGCTGAAAGCTGCGATTCAATATCAACGCGCGAATGCTATTCCGAGCTTGTTGAGCTTTCTCCCAAGGGTGTATAAAACTGCTTAGACGACTTTGCAGCACAAACAATACCACCCTTGTACTTTCCAAGTCCTCTTTCTTTCGTTTTCTTTTTCCAAGATTGCACGCATACACTTAACTATGGTCGCTTCACCATGCACGTGCGTGCGCATCATGATTTTCTCTCACTTCGCTTTTTTTTTTACTTTCGCCTTACTCCTTCGTAAGCAAACGGTAACCCTACATAGTTAAGCTTCTTGTCTCTTCTTCCTAACTCTCACAATCGCTTCGAGGACCTCGTCTTAAGGCTTTCTCAAGCAGTTGTTGTCATTATGTTCGCAATGACGTGCTCGTTTATCACAAGCATGCACACAGCGGTGATTTTCATTAGCCAGTCACAGAGGGAAGATTAAGAGCTTAACCCGTGTATTAGGTACACAGTGTTCTACGGTATTTTTCGCGGGGCGATGCAGCCTTCTGTATTTCGTTCATCTCAGGATATTTTCATTCGAATGATGCACAGTAAAAAAAAAAACCAGTTCACACGGATTCAGATATTTTGAAGGGATCAACGTAGCTTTCATCAACTAGGCAGCAAACAGCTTCGTGTGCTGTCAATGCAGCCCCTACGTCGAATTCCCGCCTTCAAGCGCAGCCTTTATTGACTTCGTAAACCACTAAAAAAAGTGCGCAGCTTCTACTAGTACCATAAAGCTGGATCCATACGCGGAGCTGGTGTTCGACCTAGCCATTGGCGTAAACCATGAGTGGGGGGGGGGGAGGGATACAGACCCCCCTCGGCTGGGGCGGGACACTCCTTGCAAGTGTCCCCCCTTGAGATTTAGCATTAGAACATTGCAAGTTTGAATTACTTGACATTTAAACATAACGTATCTAGCTTTTTTATGATTGTTTTGTAACATGTAGCGTGTAGCATGTTCAATACCGCTCAGCTGTGTGAAACTATGCGAATCGCTGAAGCCACTCTGTCGGTTCAACGGCAACTGAACAGAACAACCCAATTGTTTGAGCTTGGACACCAAGCTCATTCTTTAATTTTTTTATTTAAATAGTAATCCAATTCCTATGTTAATATAACTACAGCCACATTTTCAAAAATATAGGTGGCTGCCACGGTCTAATTTGTGCCCCCCCCTTGTGATATTTCTTGATTTACGCCACTGGACGTCGTTAAATTTTGGTAGAATTTTTGAACTTTTGTTATAGATGCTAAGCTTTAAGTAGTACTAAGTATGGCTCGATTTCGTTAGGTATGTTACGTGACTATCTGTCACACGATGTCGCGTGTTTAGTCACGTGAACAGCTGTAACGTAGATTGCGGCAGGAACGTGTCACGCGATGACCTAATACACGATGTTTCGTGAATTCAGTTACGGGAGTACCATCACGTGATTTTTACTCATGTGGCTACAGTTGCTACGAGCATTTACATGATATAAGTTAATCGACTAGACGTTAGGTGTCGTTACGTGATAATTAGCTACGTTACTAGTGGTTACGTAGCGTTACGGGATCTTTAGCTATGTGTCAGACTCACCCATCACAGTTACTGCATTTCACGCAGGACAAATTGGCGCACAGGCTGTGGGAGATAGACTAAAGCTGAGGAGAAAGACGAGGAGGGCCCGCACTGGCTCGTGATGATAACAATTTTCGTTCGCCCTGCCCGGCGCAACAAAAAGCTAAAAGAGCCCCGCTCTTGAAAGAAAATTGCTCGGAGTATAGTGGTGCCTCTGTACAAAAGGAAGAATCCCTCGCCTCCGCGCTTTATTTTCCCCTTAAAGCAGTGTACAGGTTGCGTTTCTGAGAAAAATGATCTGGGTGAAATTATCTCTTGTTACCAGCCATTCAAAACGGAAAGTCAGCGAGATACAATGTTCTACATTCGTCACGATACAACCAAAACTACCTCGCTTTGCCATCGTAGTGGTGGTTGTGGTCGTGGTGAAGGAGCCGAAAATGTAGCAGACAGAAGTGAACACAAGACCTTCGGTAACAGGAACAAGAGAAAATAAAAAGAAAGGTTTATTCATTATTTGAACCCTGGGGTCTAGTCCCCAATAAGAATGATCAAAATAAAGACCGTACTCTGGTCGAAGCATCAAATAGGCCTCTCCTTGCTCTGGCTCCCAATTCTTACTTCTCTCTCTTTAACAGCTTCGCCCTTGAAGCTCGCGGACAAACGTCCCCACTTCACAAAAAAACAGCTATCGACATCATGAAAGGGCATGTGCCACTACTCACACTACTCACAACTGCGGCATGCTTTGCAATAAACTTGGTGGATGAGTGGACGAATACAGAGAGAGATAGAGAAAGAAAGGAAATTCTTCACGAGGGGAGATTCAACATCGTGTAGCCTCGTACTGAAGGTGAATGTCCTAACCCTTCGACAATCTAGGCATGCTATAACAGAGCGAACTGTAGCCGTATATTATAGTGTAGAAGGAAGTGCTACAGGTAAGTGAGCGCGAGAAAGACAGGTGTGCTTGCGAGGAGGAAGGAAAAGAGGAAGGGTGGAGAGAATTAAACGTAGCACAGAAAAAATAAGAACAAGAGAAGTAAATGTACAAAGAGAGAGAGAGAAATAAAGAGCAACAATAATAAAAGGAAGTAGAGAGAGAAAAAATAAAGAAAGAAAAAGGAAGCGGGCCTCTCGCCGTCTAGCTATCAGGTACTACACCATCCAGCCAAACAACACATGCGCAGTCGCTAAAGCGCACCCCACAAAGAAGGCGTCATGCGCAACCCCCGCTCTACAGTGCAAACTCTAGCTGCGCCCGATCATGCAGAAAGGTTCATGGGTGTCCTAAGAGAGTGCACGCTCCCGAGGAAGAAACCACGAATCCGTATGCAGAAATGTCAGTCGACGGCAAGTACTAGCGGTGGCGGGCCGTACTTCACTGTGCCAAGCTTTGCGCGGCTTAGTTCAAATTGCCTGCATCTTTTATTGTGATAGCAATTATATAGACACTCTCGGCTGAATTTTGCCGCCGGCGTTAGCGTCGATGTGGACATCAGCGTCGTCATCGCCGTTACTCACCATATATTTATACATATTTATATATATATGAAAATGCAAGAAAGAAAAATAACTCAAAAAATGACTCCGGCGCACGGAATCGAACGTGGTTCCTATGAAGTGTGAGTGCGAGTCGTTAACCAATGAGCCACGAAGAAGCACCTCCCTCCAACGTTCAAACGGCAGGCTATTCATGTCTACCATTTACCGCTGGTGACGGGCATTTCGGGGGGAGCTAGCGTGTTTTCAGCATTACTAGAAAAATGACGCAATAAGCGCGCGTCGCTAAATCGTCACGACGTGGCGGCACGTGTTGTCATCTCCCACGCGTACTTTGCCGCGCGAAGAGGGAGCAGGTTGGACGCTAACTGTGCGCTTATCTCGCAGTGGGGACAATCGTACGTCTTGACTGGCCTTCGGCTTTCACCGGAACGATTCTGTTGGAGTTGCCTGGCGCACCAAGGTCACTGCAATCATTGCGCAGTCTCCGTTTGCCAAAAGACACGCTTTTCAAACAGAGCGAAATAACAACTGAGACACTTATTCGCGTTCATATGTACCTGTGAGTACGTTTTGTGCGTCATTTGTGCATGAGAAAGACGGGGCACATTTTGATCTGCTTGCCATTCTGCTTTGTTGCTATCACGTTCATAGCTTCCCCATTGCGGCAAAGCTGTTACTTTTATTTTTCTCGTTCTCTGTTGCGCCACAAGAGAGAGAGAGAAAGAAATAAAAGGAAGAGACAGGGGGGTTAACCTAGAAGAACTGGTTTGCTACCCTGTACGGGGGCAGGGAAAAGGGTCGGAAAGAGGATAGAGATAGATAGATATAAAAGAAATTAGAAAAAAATCACATGTGCACACATTCAGGGAGTTCCGATCACATTCGTTTGGACAAGCCGGTTGAACGCGAGAAGCGCAGGAGCGCCTTCACAGCCTTCTTCTGCGACATAAAGTCTGGTCGGTAGCGCAGGATTCTTTCTGCCGAAAGTGGCTGGTTGTCCAGTTTATCTAGTGCATTGCAGAGTGACTGTCTCTGCGAGCAGTATTGTGGGCATTCACACAGAATGTGCCAAGTTGTTTCGTTTCTGCCACAATGGTCGCATGCAGTAGTGTCACCCATTCCTATGCGGAACGCGTACGCATTGGTAAACGCGGCGCCCAACCATAATCTGCACAGCATGGTAGCGTCTCGTCGGCGTAATTCTGGAGGAATTCGAAGACTGAGAGTTGGGTCTAAGGTATATAACCATGCATGGATGAAATGTGGCTCGTTCCATTGTGACGTGGTGCGCTTGCGAGCAAGCATGTGGAGTTTCCGTGCAGCATCAGTTCTGGAAAGCGGAATTGATATTTGATCGCTTTCAGTATGGGCAGAACGGGCAGCTCGATCGGCCCGTTCATTGCCAATTATTTCACAATGACTTGAAAGCCATTGAAAGGCTACTTCATGTCCTTTCTCGATGAATTGGTGAGTCTTTTCTGCAATGTCAAATACCAGCTGTTCATACGGGCCATGGCATAAAGGTGATAGAAGGGATTGCAGTGCTGCCTCTGAGCCACTGAAAATTGTCCATTTTTTGTGGCTGTTGATCGCTCATAAATTGCAATGGGGCACGAAGAGCTGTGAGCTCTGCTCCCGTTGATGTCGTAAGGTGGGAGGTCTTGAATTTTCTTGTCGTGTCTTTTATCGGTATAACAAATGATGCCGTTGAACTCTTTACATAGTTAAGCTGTGCACCTACTCGCCCAACATTAGCCTATGCATTCCTCTCCTGTTGCTTTATGGAGGGTCTTCTAGTCAGTTCCACATATGTGTATATATGAAAAGCAAGATTTCCTTCCCTCACACTTCACAGAATAAAAATTTTTTCTGTTCGCTTCTCCTAATTCTACCTTTCGTGTTCGTTTCAGTCAAACATTATATTAGGCTAGCGCCCGGCACGCCCATAACCTCAGGCTGATGTTCGTTCCCAAGGAACCATTCCTTCCTCTTTCCCCTTCACTTCTGGAAAATTCCGCTCATTTATCAAGTCCCAGGAGGATAATTCGCCGTTCCGACTTCTTCGCGTCTTGGTCTCCACTGTTGCCAGACTACTCCATAGCCATTCCTTCTCCCATAACAATTGCCGTCTTCACATTCTACGAGTCATCGGATCGACGCGCCAAGAAAGAAATAATTTGCTCAATTACGGAGCCTATTAAACATTTCCTCGCCATGGACGCCTCTGGGTGTTTTGTCGTTAATCTAGCTATCGAGGGACCGGGACGTCAGAATTTCGAGAACGCATAAATTAGCGGATAGCGAAAGGCGAGAACATTTTTGCTTAAGTCGTTGAGTTTTCTTTTTTTTTCTTTCCGCAACAAGTACACGCACGCAAGGTAAAAAAAGAACGTAATTGGTTTTCCCCACTTCATTAAATAGTCCCTGAACAGCATCTGCAAATGCAAAGAACAAGCGCGTATTCTCTTATGGCATATACCGTCTTTCCCGCACCATTCGTGACGCCTAAACTCTGTTCACGAGACGTCACGAATAAATAAGGTCTCAATTGATCCGTACTAAAAGCAATATTTGAGGCTAACGTTCCAAAGCCAACATATGTATATGAGATACGCTGTAATGGAAGGCTCTACAAATTTCGACCGTGCGGAGTTTATTAGCGCGCTTGTGATGTCACACAGAACACGGGCCTCCGGCATTTCGCCTTCACGAAAAGGCGACCACCGCCGCCGGGATCGCACCCGTGACCTTCGGGTCTGCAACCGAACATAATAACCGCTACACCAGCGTGGTGGACGCTTCACACTCTAGATATGTCAATTGCAAATTGTCTCGCACTCTGATCTGACATGCTGTCGCACGCAATCTCTGGCTTCACTCGCATGACGTCGTTATTGTGCGTGATCAACCGCTTTCACTTCATTTTGAGCGCTTGTGACTGCGCAAGCGGAGATACCAGCGATGAACAGCGTGTAGACGAAAAGCGCGAAATTCTGATAGGTTCAACGCCTAGTGCTGATATTGTCTACTTGTTTTGTGAAGAAATAAGTGACGAGCAGAAGATACCGCCAGTAGAAAGTGCAGTGAATGCGGGAAAGGAACCGCTTGCTCGTCTTCGAACAATAAATTGTTTAGAGCTCTCCATGTTTAAATCAGTGCAAACAAAACTATGACTAACAATCAGCGAGAAAGAGGGTTGCGCCGAGTTCATTATTTTTTACAGCTAATGATGTATATGGCTACAAAACGCAAAGCCATTCGATATTGGTGTCACGAGCACTCTCCAGTGGCTGTGCTATCAGTTACGTCGTCCTCAGTGTCATGCCCAGGCACGCGCGCGATTGGCTGCGCTGTGAGTGACGTCGTCTCTCCCGTCGCAGCCGTGACGCCGAGCACGCGCGCTTCAGCTTCGACTGAAAGCTTCCACATGGATAGGCCACGGACAACTCTAGAAGAGCATGTGCACCGACAGGGTAAACGTGAGAGAGCTCGCATTCGCCGGAACGATGGTGCAGTCCGGGCACAAAAACAGGCCCTGGAGGCCGAGTGCCAGCAGCAACTACGTACTGATGATCGAGCAGCCTTCTAAGCCGCTCTAAATCGCGAACGGAAACGCAGGCTCCTGTAGCGGGCGGATCCTGCAAACTTCGCCGCCGAGTTAGCTCCCGATGTCGAACTTTGGAACAACGCCGCGCCGAACAAGCGGCGTTGCGAGCGTTGCGGGCACAACAGCGCTAACGAAATGATTGCGGCAGAGCGTTTTCCGGGGCAAACGGCCGCTTTCGGTGGGAGTTACTCCACGGGCATTTTGACTTCGGCTACGACGTCTCCATCCGCCGTGGAAAATAAGCACTGTGGTAAGCCCAAGCCAAACGTGTGTCCAATCTCATTAAGAAGCACGAACATGCAACCAATAATACGAAATTACGGAATACTAGTTGGTTTTGCTGCATATCAAAAGCTTTAGCACACACACAAGAGGACACAGACTAAAGGGACACGGGGACTAGCGCTGACTAACAACTGATTTTTATTCCTTAAAAACAAAATATATACTCTTTTCAGCACACCATGATCACTGCGCATGAGCAAAAACGGCATCGAACAGAAAAATAAACCAATAAATTCTTTAACAAACGCAGTGTAATATCACACGTGCTTCCGCAATTTAATTTTTGTATTCTTCTTCTACTTCTTTTATTTCATGTAAGCTTTTGTTTAATGAAACTGAAGTTCTGTATGTTAACCCTAATCAGACCACAAGAAAAATTGTAGAAGCATGGAATATCTCTAGACTTAAAACTTGTGTGTTGGTCACCTTTCAGTATTGCTGAATGAAAAACGAAATTGAATCAGAGAAGAATAAAAAAGACAGATTTTGCCTTGCAGTGATCCTAAGTGACTGCAAATTGAACCCTGTAAGTTTTGTATTTTACTCTGATCTTAAGTTTACACTCCGCTACTTTGACAGTCCAATTAAGGCCCACTCCCGACAGTTTTCACCAAAAAGAAAAAAAAAACGAATGTTGACTGAAAGTTTAACACCAGACGTGACCTGATATTTATCTACTTTAATCAGGAAGAAAAAACGCAGCGCGTCTCTCGAAGCACCACCTTGCTTTTCTCCTAAACTTGCCATCTCTTCTGCAAAAAAAATATCGAAAAATTCTCACAATTTTCTCAACAGAACAAGGGAAATTTTGCGAAAGCTTAGTCTCTAATAGCCGGCCCTAAAGGTTAGTTTAGTATATAATCTTTCATTTACGCACAGTGCATCAAATGGTGAGGCGCGCGCATTCGGCTGTACAGATCAGAAGAAACGGAAGAAACCGAAGATGGAAATAAAAAAAAGCTAAGATAATTTCGAAGTCGAGCGAGAGAAGTTCAAGCATGCGTTCAATCTTTCGGAAAATTTACCATCTCGTTGGCGATGCACTCCGCGCGCTCAAAGCTCTCATCAAAGCGTGCTCTTTGAATTACCAGAGCGGCACTGGCTAAACGTGAACAAGAAGTGGTGTCAATGGAGAGCTTTATCAACGCAAGTGCGTTGTGAATCAGGCTTTCCGCCCAAAGCTGAATGTCAGAGAGCGCTTGAAGTTTTTTTTTATTCTTCTACAAAGGGACATGCAAATCTGAAGAGCGTTGGATGAATTACAGAGTTCAGTGAGGCGGCATCTAGTGAGCGAGGTACAGAGTCCTTCATTCGTTCGCGCTCCTCATCTGTCGCAGCCAGTTGCCAGGTGCGCACCAGTGAACTTCGATTAGTTCTTATATGCTTGGTGGCGCCATCCTGGTTCTTGTGGAGCGTACCGCTTACTGTGACCGAAGACGGACGACTTGGCTGGGAACGTGTACAACCACGTGCAATCGAATAGTGGCGCGAATACACTAGAGCAAAGCAGAACAGCCTTACTTTTTTTTTCTTCACTGCCTTGCCGGCCGAGGCGGCCACGTTTCTATGGAAGTGAAATGCTACGAGAATCATGTGCTTGGATTTAGACGCACTTGAACAACACCAGATGTTCCCAATTTTAGGCGCGAAGCTTCTTATAGCGGCACCCATTAATCGCTCGTATCCGTTGTAGTAGTGTGTAACAAGTATAGCATTTTGACCTCCAAGGTGGTGCCGGTGAGAGATTTCTTCTGGGCGTTGTTGAACAATAAACGATAGTGCTCAATGTATATGCCAATGGCTGCTAAGGGGGAATGAAAGACAGGAATTTTCGGCTTTTAGTTAACGAGCACGCTGCGAATTTTTTATTGTTCAACAACGCACAGAATACAAGAAAGGGTTGCTACGTTATACTCACTGGGCGTAACCTCCTAGGTTTTAGAAAGGTTTAGCGAGCGTTGGGCCGCAGTGCCACGAATACAGTGAACTAGTATACACCATAAACTCGAGGTGGTTAAAGGTTAGAAGTAGACACGAAGCGCAAGCCGTGAGAAAGTGTGCATGTGCCTCCTCTCGTTCAGTCCTTGGAATGTCCGCTGGATGGTGGTGCTGATTGATTGATTTGTGGGGTTTAACGTCCCAAAACCACCATTGATTATGGGAGACGCTGTAGTGGAGGGCTCTGGAAATTTTGACCGCCTGTGGTTCTTTAACGTGCACCCAAATCTGAGCACACGGGCCTACAACATTTCCGCCTCCATCGGAAATGCAGCCGCCGCAGCCAGGATTTGAACCCGCGGCCTGCGGGTCAGCAGCCGAGTACCTTAGCCACTAGACCACGGCGGCGGGGCCTGGATGGCGGTGCTTCTATATGAGGAATACATGATGAAAAGATGCGAGATGGTGGTACTTGGAGTGTTGTATAGGTGGACGAACGGACACACAGACAGATGCATGGACGGACGCACGGATGACTGCACGAATGGATAGACGCATGGACGGATGCAGGAGCGGATGCATGGACGAAAGCAGGGACGGACGCACATGAACGCGTGGATGCACGAACAGACGCACGCACGGACGGGCAGATGGACACACGGGCGGCCACACAGACGCACGCATGTATGGACGGAAGCAGAAACGAATGGACGGACGGATGCTTCGCCCCACTATCCATCATTCACTCCGTGGATATGCTGCCATTTTTTGACCATTCCACCAAGGTGCTTTACACTATCATAACGTGATTATCAGGCTTAAAGCACCAACAGTTATTATTATTATTATTATTATTATTATTATTATTATTATTATTATTATTATTATTATTATTATTATTATTATTATTATTATTATTATTATTATTATTATTATTATTATTATTATTAGAGTTAATTAGGCCAATAATATATTAAATGTCGCAGTAAATTGTTTGTCCTAGAACGATGATATGATTAAGGAGCGTTGCAGTGGAGTGCTCTGGTAATTTCGACCATCTACCTTGGACTCTTTAACGTACACGCATATCTGAGCACTCAACTCTGAGTTCTGAGGAATATTGCGTCCATCGAAAATGCAGCCGCCTCGGACGGGATTTGAACTCGCGATTAGTAGGTCGTAAATCAAGCACCATAAATATAACACCACCGAGGAAGGCGGTTTCGTTAGCCTATAGAGTAATGCATGTAGAGCTAGCTGTCACACGATGTGTACTCTACGTGAGTCTGGTCGCTCATGTGGAACAATGAATATCTTGCATATGAATATCTTGCATATGATTGATTGATTGATTGATTGATTGATTGATTGATTGATTGATTGATTGATTGATTGATTGATTGATTATTAATATGTGGGGTTTAACGTTCCAAAACCACCATATGATTATGAGAGACGCCGTAGTGGAGGGCTCCGGAAATTTCGACCACCTGGTGTTCTTTAACGTGCGCTCAAATCTGAGCTCACGGGCCTACAACATTTCCGCCTCCATCGGAAATGCAGCCGCCGCAGCCGGGATTCAAACCCGCGACCTGCGGGTCAGCAGCCAAGTACCTTAGCCACTAGACCACTACGGCGGGGCTATGAGATGTTCCATGAGCAACGTTAGCCCTATACTCCTTAGCATGTCTGAATTACAGGAGTATCACGAACTCCTCTAAACATTTATATACAGTCTTACACGAAACAATCGTTAGCATTAAGCTGGTGCTTCTGCACGATATGTTGTGTATAGTGAAACATGATTTCCAATTCTATCCACTGTCCTGGTTCAGCACGTGTTGCCAGGTTACAGGATCGAGTTCACATAGCGGTCTTAAAGTGTACCTAAAGAAACCCATGTCACCTAAATATCCCGGGCTTGAAGTAGACGTAGAGATGTAGCCGGCTTGCTTTAAGTACGGTGGGTCATGCAATACGAGTAGAACAGCACGCTTTTCACGAGCCACAATTCGCTGTTGTTTGATCCGTTATACGCCTACGCAGTGCTGCCCGCTTTTAGAAACATACTATGGAAATGATCAAGTGACCCTTTTACCGGCTTGAGTATAGAAATGGCACCACCGCTTGGGTACATCAAAGAGTGCAGGCAGAGCAAGAAGCGCAAATAGTACATTGAACTCTTTCATTGCAGGAGTCTACCTTTTCAACTGATATTGCATAGACTCCTGGCAAATACTGCAGCCTGGAGTGAGGGCGCGTAGTTAAGAGTGGAGAAAACTATCCGTACCATCATAAGTGAGCGCTTTCAAAATGCAGTCTCGCTACGAGAATTCCGAGGACATCAATATTGAACGGGGCATTTGTATGCCGGAAATGAGTCTAATACGTGCGGCAGGTTGGGAGAGTTCGTAGATATGGCGGGACTTCGAATGGGTGGCACATATAACACAGATGCAAGCGATAGAGACATAGACAGCACAACCTTTTCCACTCGAAGCTATGCCAGAAAACCTACCACGTTCAAAGATGACGCGAGCTCCGGCGGGTCTTTCGGTATTGGGTTATCATTCTCTGAGACAAAAAAGCAGCGATTTAGGATGAAGATTTCATTTTGAACACATAATATAGACAACTCTGCCTAGCTGCTCTTATATGTATTTTTGTCCTTTTCTGCCATTTATACGTACCCTATCAGCTGTAAAAAAGTACAAACTTTTTTCAACATCATATATTAAGGAAATGAAGCCAGTTTAAACGAAGACGCACTGACGTCGAACTGTGAAAATTTCCCGCTGAGTGGGGATTGGTAAAGCGAAGAATGCGTTTCATTCACCAAGAGTGATTCGCACATCAATAGAACAGTTGAAAGCACCTTGAACTAAAGCACTGATTGATTGGTGAATAATTATTGATTGATTGATTTACTGAAATTTTAGAGAAAGACATCTAACTTCCCGTCACTCCTCTCTCTGAGTTTTTAAAGTAGGCTTTGTCACAAGAACTCTTAGAAAAAAAAAACCTTTACAATTGGCCGAAAAAGTGTGACAAGGCTTCACCTCAGCATTGGTATTATTGCCAAGAAGCACGCTTTACAGTGTTACTCGATGTGGCAGTGTTACGCCTTTGTGACGAACCACACCTAAAATTTTTGCATACTGCACAGCTGGCCAAAAAAAAAGTGGCAAGGCTTCCCCTCAGCTTTGGTTATATTACCACGAAGCACGCTTCACAGTGCTGCTTGATGTGGCAGTGTTACGCTTCTGTGATAGACCACAGCTAAAATTTCTGCATACTGCACAACTGGCCAAAGAAAGAAAGTGGCAAGGCTTCACCTGAGCAAAAAAAAATACTGCCAAGAAGCACGCTTTACAGTGTTACTCGATGTGGCAGTGTGACGCTCCCGTGACAAACCGCACCTAAAATCTCTGCATACTGCACAGTTGGCCAACAAAGAAATGGCAACGCTTCAGCTCAACAATGAAATTACTGCCAAGGAGAACGGTTTACAGTGTTACCTGAAGTTGCAGTGTTACGCTCCTGTGACAAACCACACCTAAAATCTATTTGCATACTGAACACCTAGCACAGAGTTTAGCAACACCAGGCCGGACGTTACGTTGCATCAAGATGCCGAATAATAGCTTCATCTTTGACATTCAACGGGCGCTCCATTTCGTCCAACAAAAATAAAAGTATTACTTAGTTGGAATTTGGGCAAGACAAGCGAAGGGGATTTTACCTACGTCAGGTAGTACTCACAGCATCGCTCGATGCATGCTTACAGCTGGTTCCCACTCTGCATATCTCCTAAGTAGTTAGCGCACCTCGTAAGGACAAACTAAAAAAACTCGATAGAAGCTAGTCAACGTGCAAATGCAGCGCTACACTATGTTGACAGCGTGTGCTGTGTATCGCGCTTACGTGCACACTTCACAAATTTTTTACGACGTTTGCTGGCAACGACTTCATTGCACTATGCAGCTTCTTTCCGTGAACGCGCGTGGCGTGGTTAAAGATACGAAGGGCATGTATGCCCCAAAGGGGCCCCGGGACAAGTATTTCCTACCAATCAATACTCGAGGCAACATGCAAACGCAAGCAAGAAGTCCTAAGAAATTAAAATATAAAATCAGAAACTCTTCATTGAAGCAATAAGGCTACCAACAGATATTCTCGTGCCTTCGGCGTAGCGCACGGCTGTAACATTGCTGGGAGGGGGGGCAGTGGCTGTAACTTGTGCGAAATCCTCACGTAGCCACATTTCGTTCAGCGAAATGTTTCGCCTCCTCCGTGACATCATGTCGCCTATGTGGCGAAATCGTCGCTCGCGAAGAGCAAAATAACACAGTACATAGCACCGTCAAGTATCAAAGAATGCCTCTTTCACAGTGCACCGGCAGAGACCAGTTCAAGGCTCCAGCGACGAATGTGAGTAATGAGTATTTACTTATTTTACTAAGGCTTCAAGAGCAAAAGGAATGAATCACGTTTAGGTGCACCTCAAAAACGAAGCAATTTTTGTTACTGTTTAGCTGAAGTCTTCTTTAGATGAAGCAAATGGTGTGATGTATGGCTGCTTAGAGGACGCACGCACGCGGTTGAGCGTGGCCGAAAAAGTACAGTGGTGCTCGGTGGTGATGCGTAAATCCACCTTGCGAATAAATGGCGAGCACAAGGCAGCTGCATGCGTGGAAGGGTTAAACGACAATAGCGTAGGTACGTGCGCTGCTGTTTGAAGCACGTACGAAAGTGCTACGTACGCTTACGTGTCATCACCGTTTTGACGGAACGCCGGAAGTTGAAGCCGCCATCTGTCGCTGTTTCGGAGAAACAAGCGAGACGACCGAACATGCTGTATTGTGGCCGTATCTCTCCACACCTGGTTGAGCACACCACTCACATCACAAGCACTCGGATGCCGCTGCAGTGTCGAACACCAAAGCATGTCTACATATGTGGTGGAGGACCATGGTGAACGGAAATCAGACCGGTCCGTTCGCTACGCTTCTGGAGCGCAGTGTGTGTGCACGGTTATCTATTCGCAGCGCCCCCCCCCCTTTTTTTTGTATCCGGCTCGGATACAGTATATGCAACCACCCGCTTCAGATGGAACAGTCACCTATCATCATCATCACGATCTTCTTCTTCTTCTTTATTTATTTATTTATTTTCAAATACTGCAGCCCAATGCAGGGCTATTGCAGGAGTGGGGTACATACAGTAGGAAAGAATATGAGTAACATCAAAACAAGTTCTTCATCAAAAAAATCACAATTATCGCCACATTCTAAGCACGAAAAAGGACAACAATATCATTCCAGTGCCTCCAAAAAAATCTGACATATTCATTTCACAAACCGAACCTGGTAGTTCGTTCCAGTAGACAATAATTTTCGGAAAGAAACTGTATTTGAACATATTAGTAGGCGCGAAGAATGGCCTTATGTTAAGATTGTGACCACGTCTAGTTGGCAGAGCATTAGCATACACGATGTAATTATCATTAGAAAGCCGGCATGATGAGTGAACCTAAGAGTGTAAATGTTTCAAAGAATCAATATCACGCCTAGCGCACAATGGAAATAACTTCAAAGATTTGATTGCAGATGAGGGCGAAAAATCATGGTCATAGCGATGAAAAATGAAGCGAACAGACTTCCTTTGGATAGATTCAATTTTATTCACGTCACCCACTTAGTATGGATTCCACACACACGAAGCGTACTCTAATATAGGGCGGATGAGTGTTTTGTACATTAGTAATTTGGTCGAATTTGGCGACTTAGATGATGTACATCTTACTTTTTAAATGCTTTAGACGTAATGTAGTCTACGTGATGCGACAATTGCATGTTGTGGGTGAGCATAACGCCAAGGTATTTGTACGTCTGTGCTCGGGGAACTGCGATGTTGTTGAAAGAGTATGCATATCGCGATGGTGAATGGCTGATAGTAAAGGACAAAACTACTGTTTTTTGAAAATTTATGCGCATCTGCCAGTCCGAGCACCAAGAACAAAACTGCGAGAAAGAATCCTGAAGTATGGCATGATCATTAGGAGAACTAATTACCTGGTAAAGTACACAGTCGTCGGCGTACAGGCGAACTTCGGACCTACTATTGCTGGGAAGGTCATTTATAAAAATCAGAAATAAAAGTGGACTCTGAACGGTGCCCTGGGGGACACCAGATGTGACTTTTACGGCTGAGGACGACTTGGAATTGAATGGGACGAATTGAGAGCGCGAGTTTAGAAAGCTTGCTAACCAGTCAATCAATTGAGGATTATTTAAAATTACCTGTAGTTTACCTAGAAGCTTGCTGTTGTATGACGGTGTCGAAAGCCTTAGAGAAATTTATAAATAATGCACCAATTTGATTACCAATGTCCAAATTACTAATAATATCAAGCGAAAATTCTACCTGTTGCGTTATTGTGCTGAAGCCGCGACGAAATCCATGTTGTGTGCAGGACAGAAGATTATTCGTTTCAAGAAACTCAGTTATGTGTTTATGAATGATGTGTTCGAGCAGCTTTCCAGAATTGGAGGTAAGTGATATGTGTCTATAGTTGAAGAGGAGTTGTCTGTTTCCTGATCTTTGCAGAGGCAGGACCTTGGCTAACTTTCAGGACTCGGTAACTGTACTTGAAGACAAAGATTTGTTAAAAATTATGGTCAAATAACGTGAACACCACAAAGTATATCGCACCAGAAAGCTATTTGGAGTATTATCGGGGCCAGTGCACTTCTTCGAATCTAAATTGAGAATCAAGTTTAGAATACCATCTGTGCTAATTACCAGATCGTCGACGGACAGCTCTGGATTTGAAGTTCTAAGCGAAGGGAGAACATTATTGTCGTTCGTGAATACTGACTGAAAATAGGTATTGAACGCATTGGCTATCTTTATGGGGTCTGAAACTGCCTTGCTGTCTAATATAAAGGAAACTGTATCGGTTCGAGTGGGGTTAATAGAAGACCAGAATTTGCGCGGGTTAGATTTTAATAATGCTGGAAGTTCAACTAGGAAATAAAAGTTCCTAGCACATTCCATTTGTTTACGCAGATCTATCACAGCAGTGTTAAAGCGACTTACAACGTCTGGATTACCTGTCTTTTTCAAACGGCGCAGACGACGAACACGACGTGAAGTTTGCAGCAAGCTGCGATTCATCCAAGGAATCTGCAGATTTCTTTTTTTTTTTGGTCTTGAGAGGAATGAATTGATCAATGCATGACTTCACGACAGGCTCAAATGCGCTAACTAAAGTGTCAACATGACCGTGACTACAAAGTGCCTGAAAAGAATCAAAGTTCGAAGCTAGCACATCTGTGATAGAGGCGTCATCAGCATGAACGAAATCATGAAACTGCGTAACGCTAAGCTGCTGTTTAATTAGACGGGATGGAAGCGATATGTGCACAGCTTTGTGGTCAGAAATGCCATCAATGACGTCGCACTGAAATGCTGTTTGAACTAAATGAGAACTGAGAAAAACGAGGTCTAGGAGAGCATTCTGGCGAGTTGGAGATTGTACAATTTGAGTGAGGCCCAGGGTTAAGGACATAGATACGAGTTCCCTACAAATAGAGATTTCTTGCCCAGTGCAACTTTTTGTTTGCCAGTCAATACCCGGTGCATTAAAGTCCCCCATAAAGACAAATTCTGAGGCACCGAAGTCATGTTTGTGCATAAATGTGCTAAGCCTTTGTAGATATTTTTAGGAAGAACCTGGTGCACGATAGCATACACCAACAATTATTAACAGTTTATTTAAACATAGTTTACACCAAACTAGTTCAACATCAGGCGTGTCGGGGAGCACAAAAAATTTAATTTCTGAGCGAATCAGTAGTGCTACACCACCACCTTTGTCATGTTATCGGTCATTGCGTACTGCTACATAACCGGGTGGGGTAAATTCACAATCAAACACTCCATCATGCAGCCAGGTTTCCGTTATGGCCACTAAATGGGGAGAGTACGACGTAACAAGGGCAAGTAAAGGCACGAGCTTTTTAACAATGCTTCTGGCATTTAAATACAAAATATTTAGTTTTTGAAAAATTCCTGGCAGTCAACGAGAAGGTGCTTTAGTTTTTGAAGCAAACGATTCTTTAATGGCGCCAATGGGCTCATGCTTTAAGGAATCTGTACTATTGCCCAGATGTAGCGCACGTCATCAATATAGGCATGATCATACCGTAGTTTTACTCTGGATCCGCTTTCTCGATAACTGGCAGTTGCGTCCCACAGTTTCATTCGAAAGGTGCGCACATTCGGGGATAGATCTTCAGTTATGTACAGAACAGACCCTTCTAGTTTCGAAACAAATTTCAGGACGCGCATTTTTTCCCTGTAATCAAAGATTTTCATTATGACTGGTCGTGTTCTCCCTTCACGCGATCTGCCTATGCGATGACATCGCTCAATATCTGGGCATCGTATCTGAAGACGCTCAGATAGCACCTGTGTTACAGCATTCAGCAAAAAGTCGGTATTTTCATCACGAGTTTCCGCTAAGCCATGTAAAAGACTATTGTTTCGGAGTGAGCGGTTTTCTAAATCGTCTGACGTTAAACTGAGTTTGGTGACAGATTCTTTAAGCGACGCGATTTTAGAGTTAAGCGTATCGTTTGTCACATCACAATTAGCAATAGCTGTGTAAGATTCTAATGCAGATACACGAGTCTCGAGGGCTTCGAACCGCGAGTTAAATGCTTCTTTGATATCGGTAATATCGCTTGCAATTTTTTTCTGGCCAGCCAGTGGTTGTGCAAGAAGATTAGCCATGTCGGTTGGAGAACTAGTTGAACTGCCAGTGCCACTCGCAACGGGGGAGTTAACATCGGTTGTCTTAGCCGTATTTGCTGAAGGGACACCTCTAGGACCGGGGTTAAGTTCGACGTCACCACTCAAGAGAAGGCTAGAAAAATGCAAAACACGAGAGCAACAAGCAACAAGACTGTTCGGGCAGAACAGCAGCAATAAGAAGCGGTCGTCGGAACGATAGCTATAGGCATCAGGAATATAACATACCTGCGTGAAAAACAAGCAGCGATTTAGCGACATTCCGGTGATGCCGCTGTTCTGCCCACTGATGCGAGGAGCCGCCGCGATGGCCTTTATAGCGTCCCGTGTTGACGTTGCCGACCACGTGTTAGCAATGCATGGCTTTGAGTAGATGACGTCGGTCACAGGCGGAACACGTGGGAGTCCATCGCTAAAGCCGTGCAGTGTGCCAGGGTCAACTTCAAGCGGTGTGGCAGGATAGACCAAAGGCACACAATCGACAGCATCGTCGTGTTGCAGAAGAGGCAGCATGGACGATAAGGCAGCGTCACCGCTGAGCAATCCATGGTAGAATCCAAAAAGCTGCGTGAAAAACAAACAGCGATTTAGCGACATTCCGGTGTTGCCGCTGTTCTGCCCACTGATGCGAGGAGCCGCCGCGATGGCCTTTATAGCGTCCCGTGTTGACGTTGCCGACCACGTGTTAGTGATGGATGGCTTTGAGTAGATGACGTCGGTCATAGGCGGATCACGTGGGAGTCCATCGCTAAAGCCGTGCAGCGTGCCAGGGTCAACTTCAAGCGGTGTGGCAGGATAGACCAAAGGCACACAATCGACAGCATCGTCGTGTTGCAGAAGAGGCAGCATGGACGATAAGGCAGCGTCACCGCTGAGCAATCCATGGTAGAATCCAAAAAGCTGCGTGAAAAACAAAGCGATTTAGCGACATTGCGGTGTTGCCGCTGTTCTGCCCACTGATGCGAGGAGCCGCCGCGATGGCCTTTATATCGTCCCGTGTTGACGTTGCCGACCACGTGTTAGTGATGAATGGCTTTGAGTAGATGACGTCGGTCATAGGCGGAACACGTGGGAGTCCATCGCTAAAGCCGTGCAGCGTGCCAGGGTCAACTTCAAGCGGTGTGGCAGGATAGACCAAAGGCACACAATCGACAGCATCGTCGTGTTGCAGAAGAGGCAGCATGGACGATAAGGCAGCGTCACCGCTGAGCAATCCATGGTAGAATCCAAAAAGCTGCGTGAAAAACAAACAGCGATTTAGCGACATTCCGGTGTTGCCGCTGTTCTGCCCACTGATGCGAGGAGCCGCCGCGATGGCCTTTATAGCGTCCCGTGTTGACGTTGCCGACCACGTGTTAGTGATGAATGGCTTTGAGTAGATGACGTCGGTCATAGGCGGAACACGTGGGAGTCCATCGCTAAAGCCGTGCAGCGTGCCAGGGTCAACTTCAAGCGGTGTGGCAGGATAGACCAAAGGCACACAATCGACAGCATCGTCGTGTTGCAGAAGAGGCAGCATGGACGATAAGGCAGCGTCACCGCTGAGCAATCCATGGTAGAATCCAAAAAGCTGCGTGAAAAACAAAGCGATTTAGCGACATTCCGGTGTTGCCGCTGTTCTGCCCACTGATGCGAGGAGCCGCCGCGATGGCCTTTATATCGTCCCGTGTTGACGTTGCCGACCACGTGTTAGTGATGAATGGCTTTGAGTAGATGACGTCGGTCATAGGCGGAACACGTGGGAGTCCATCGCTAAAGCCGTGCAGCGTGCCAGGGTCAACTTCAAGCGGTGTGGCAGGATAGACCAAAGGCACACAATCGACAGCATCGTCGTGTTGCAGAAGAGGCAGCATGGACGATAAGGCAGCGTCACCGCTGAGCAATCCATGGTAGAATCCAAAAAGCTGCGTGAAAAACAAACAGCGATTTAGCGACATTCCGGTGTTGCCGCTGTTCTGCCCACTGATGCGAGGAGCCGCCGCGATGGCCTTTATAGCGTCCCGAGTTGACGTTGCCGACCACGTGTTAGTGATGAATGGCTTTGAGTAGATGACGTCGGTCATAGGCGGAACACGTGGGAGTCCATCGCTAAAGCCGTGCAGCGTGCCAGGGTCAACTTCAAGCGGTGTGGCAGGATAGACCAAAGGCACACAATCGACAGCATCGTCGTGTTGCAGAAGAGGCAGCATGGACGATAAGGCAGCGTCACCGCTGAGCAATCCATGGTAGAATCCAAAAAGCTGCGTGAAAAACAAACAGCGATTTAGCGACATTCCGGTGTTGCCGCTGTTCTGCCCACTGATGCGAGGAGCCGCCGCGATGGCCTTTATAGCGTCCCGTGTTGACGTTGCCGACCACGTGTTAGTGATGAATGGCTTTGAGTAGATGACGTCGGTCATAGGCGGAACACGTGGGAGTCCATCGCTAAAGCCGTGCAGCGTGCCAGGGTCAACTTCAAGCGGTGTGGCAGGATAGACCAAAGGCACACAATCGACAGCATCGTCGTGTTGCAGAAGAGGCAGCATGGACGATAAGGCAGCGTCACCGCTGAGCAATCCATGGTAGAATCCAAAAAGCTGCGTGAAAAACAAAGCGATTTAGCGACATTCCGGTGTTGCCGCTGTTCTGCCCACTGATGCGAGGAGCCGCCGCGATGGCCTTTATATCGTCCCGTGTTGACGTTGCCGACCACGTGTTAGTGATGAATGGCTTTGAGTAGATGACGTCGGTCATAGGCGGAACACGTGGGAGTCCATCGCTAAAGCCGTGCAGCGTGCCAGGGTCAACTTCAAGCGGTGTGGCAGGATAGACCAAAGGCACACAATCGACAGCATCGTCGTGTTGCAGAAGAGGCAGCATGGACGATAAGGCAGCGTCACCGCTGAGCAATCCATGGTAGAATCCAAAAAGCTGCGTGAAAAACAAACAGCGATTTAGCGACATTCCGGTGTTGCCGCTGTTCTGCCCACTGATGCGAGGAGCCGCCGCGATGGCCTTTATAGCATCCCGTGTTGACGTTGCCGACCACGTGTTAATGATGAATGGCTTTGAGTAGATGACGTCGGTCATAGACGGAACACGTGGGAGTCCATCGCTAAAGCCATGCAGCGTGCTAGGGTCAACCTCAAGCGGTGTGGCAGGATAGACCAAAGGCACACAATCGACAGCATCGTCGTGTTGCAGAAGAGGCAGCATGGACGATAAGGCAGTGTCACCGCTGAGCAATCCATGGTAGAATCCAAAAAGCTGCGTGAAAAACAAACAGCGATTTAGCGACATTCCGGTGTTGCCGCTGTTCTGCCCACTGATGCGAGGAGCCGCCGCGATGGCCTTTATAGCGTCCCGTGTTGACGTTGCCGACCACGTGTTAGTGATGAATGGCTTTGAGTAGATGACGTCGGTCATAGGCGGAACACGTGGGAGTCCATCGCTAAAGCCGTGCAGCGTGCCAGGGTCAACTTCAAGCGGTGTGGCAGGATAGACCAAAGGCACACAATCGACAGCATCGTCGTGTTGCAGAAGAGGCAGCATGGACGATAAGGCAGCGTCACCGCTGAGCAATCCATGGTAGAATCCAAAAAGCTGCGTGAAAAACAAACAGCGATTTAGCGACATTCCGGCGTTGCCGCTGTTCTGCCCACTGATGCGAGGAGCCGCCGCGATGGCCTTTATAGCGTCCCGTGTTGACGTTGCCGACCACGTGTTAGTGATGAATGGCTTTGAGTAGATGACGTCGGTCATAGGCGGATCACGTGGGAGTCCATCGCTAAAGCCGGGCAGCGTGCCAGGGTCAACTTCAAGCGGTGTGGCAGGATAGACCAAAGGCATACAATCGACAGCATCGTCGTGTTGCAGAAGAGGCAGCATGGACGATAAGGCAGCGTCACCGCTGAGCAATCTATGGTAGAATCCAAAAAGCTGCGTGAAAAACAAGCAGCGATTTAGCGACATTCCGGTGTTGCCACTGTTCTTCTTCTTCTTCTTCTTCTTCTTCTTCTTCTTCTTCTTCTTCTTCTTCTTCTTCTTCTTCTTCTTCTTCTTCTTCTTCTTCTTCTTCTTCTTCTTCTTCTTCTTCTTCTTCTTCTTCTTCACGAGTCTATTTTATTTATTAGGTTACTGAACTGAACTTCGCACTTTATTAACTTCATTGGTATTGAGCATCTGGTAACCGGATTATTTGAAAAATGATACAACTCACGTGTGAGAGAGATATATAAATAAAAGAAAGAGACAGGAAAGTTAACCTAGAAAAACTGGTTTGCTACCCTGTACAGGTGTGGGAAAAAAGGGTCGGAAAGAGGATAGAGATAGAGAGACATAAAATAAATAAGAAACGAATTCACATGCGTACAAATTCAGGGAGTTCCGTTCTGATCACAGTCGTTTGGACAGGCCGGTTGAACGCAATAAGCACAGGAGCGCCTTCACAGCCTTCTTCTGCGACATAAAGTCCTGTTGGTAGCGCAGGATTCTTTCTTATGAAAGAGTGTGGTTGTCCAGTTCGTCTAGTGCATTGCAGAGTGACTGTCTCTGCGATCATTTTTGTGGGCATTCACACAGAATGTGCCAAGTTGTTTCGTCACTGCCCAATGGTCGCATGCAGGAGTGTCGGACATTGATATGCGGAACACGTACGTATTGGTAAGTGCGATACCCAACCATAATCTGCACAGCATAGTAGCGTCTCGTCAGCGAAGTTCGAGTAACTCGAAGACTGAGAATTGGGTGAGTTTAAATATATATCATCCATCTCGTTCCTGGTATTTTCAGATATCTCTAAGAGGTTAAAATTTGGCCATGGTGAACAATTTCAGCCTACTTCTCGAGCGGGAAACAGGATGAAACACACAAGTCTATTTCTGAGAACAAAACAGTCTTTAAACAGAAAGCAATCATAGATGTTAGTGTTACGTTGGTATAATGTTGTGAGCATAAAAACTTCTACTCACCGAATGGTGTCTCCCTGAAGTTTCATTCTTCGGTGTAATCTGGTTCTTGAAGCAGAGATCCTTCATTCCATCCTCACTGCATCTTAAACAGACGGAAAGTTTTGACGTGGCCTCCTTCCTAATTAATCCTAATATGGACTGTTGCGCACAAAAACAGGAATGCAAGGAGGAAATAAACAAATGAAACACAAACTAACAACAGTTTATTGGCGAGAAATCTGACATTACTTATACCAACGGCTAACACTCGTAACGCAGTACGAAGCAAAGCAACGACAAAATCCGAACACAGATGTATCGTACCTGAGAGATATGCCATTTTATGGCTGATGAAGAGATGAATGAAATGCTGATGCAATTGTCTTTCAGACATGAAATCCTGCCAGCTTCTATTATTACGTAAGTTTCCTCTTGAACGAATATTAGCGCGACAAAAATGAGGACGAGAAAAGGAAACATAGACTACAGCACTGTTGTTATTTTGCTTCATTTCTGTCCTTTGCATCTACAGTAAAACTTCCAATTCAGCTTCGCAACCACATTTCTCGCAGTGAATTATAGCCACCACCTGTCCCTTTTTTTTTTCACATTTACGCATAATCGCAGAGGTGGTTGTTAATACAGCGGCCAGTTTGGCCGTTATACACGAGGTTACATCTCAGCACAGTACGATACACGCAAGCCACTCAATGCAGTTTACGTTATCTGGTTTCATCATCTTTATTGCAAGATTTTTCTTCACAGTTTGCGTCGGTGATTCTGCCCACCAAAGTAAATATGGCTGGCGCAAAAAAAAAACAGAAGTTTCGCGCGATCACTTCCTGTGCGGCAATTTATAATGGGAGGGATCACAACAAAGTTTTCTTTTATTCTTTTTCTCGAGTGCGGGAAGCAAGTTGGAAGCAGAAGTTTTGACATCCCTAAGCATCTTTTCGGCTTCGAAAACAACCATGCAGCTCACCAGGGTAACGCGTCTGTTTCATACCAGTCTTATCTGTTCTATCGTCTCATGAGGTAGATTCACCTGTTGTCTACGCTGTCAGCGTGAACATTTCTTGGGTTGGTCTTGCTTCCAGTATGTTTTTCCTCAAAATCTCATCTCGAAAGAGATATGGCGAAACTCCGTGGTAAGTTTGTCATCTAATCACCAGACACTTCAAGCAATACAACGAAAAGAAGATGCACCTGAATTCAGAGATACATGAGGAAGAGAAATGAAAGAACATTTTGGAGTTCTATGTAAGCTTCATAGCCCTACCTGTTGTTTTCTTTTCCAAATCTGCACAAAACTCAATCCCGAGGCAGTACGAGCTCATCCCGGCAAAAATTCGATTCTTCCGTGCACTACATTCGAAGGCGCGCAAAATAAGATACACATCTAGCCCGGAGTTAAAAACGACCAGTAAAGTACAGGAAGCAAATAAGGCGGAATCAATACGTGGCCGGAGGCTCATAATAACGCTGCCACACGAGGGGATGTGGAGAGAAAAACAAGCGGGAAGTTTGAAAATAAAAAAAAAACAAAAAACATGGTGCAAGCGACATGCATAGATCAGGCGCCATGTTCCTGACCCGTCGCAATTTTTCTTCTCTTCGTAGCGAGCGAAACAGCAATCTTCGTTCCACCACACAGTGCCTCACGTCGTGTTTTTACAATATTCTTTTCCCTGTTGCCTCAGTACTTTCTAGTTCTCTTACTCTCCCAAGCTCCAGCTGTTCATTCCTTTCTCACGTTTGCTTTTTTCCTCATATACTTTCCCTTTTTTACACTCTCTGTCTCAGTTCCTCATTCAAACGCTCAACTCCTTCCTCCCTCCTCTGCCCATCCCTTTGTCACCCTGAGTCTTTCCCTGACACGCTGCTCTTTTTTACGCTTCATGTCATACTTTCTTTCTCAATACTGTTCACACTTTCTCTATCCCTTACCCCTACATCCTCACGTTCTTTCTCTCTCTCTTCCCTTTCAAGCTCTCAGTTACGCGAGCGTTATGCCGCTACCCTCCCCAACCACCATCACGAGCCCGGCTATCTCCTCCGTAAACATACCCACTTTTCGGCGCCATTACTGGCCTAACGCGTATAGCACGAGTTGTTTTCATCCCGCATTTGCCGAGGCGTCCTTTACCGGGCCTATTCAATTGATGTTCCCGATTGCTGCTTCGTGAACCGACTGCCGCTTCTCTGAAAATTCATCACCAACCCGACAGCAACGCGCTTCGGCCTGTTATGGTTCTTTTTTTTTTTTGCGCTTGTAGGGACCAGGTTAAGGCGTGCCAGCTTGCAAGTCACTCGATTTTAGCCATTTTCTTGGCTTTTTCTTTATATTTATTTTGATTAGTTTGCTTTCAGCTCTCTCAGCAAGTTTTGTTCACCAAACTCGCACCTGGAGCCAGCGTTCTTACGCGTCGAGTGCACGGGAAAACTTTTGATACCACTCCATCTTTTCACGTCCAAGCAGCCCCTTCTACATGGATCGTGTATATGCAAAGATTGTGCGATGCGGTCCGGCTGTCATTGTACTTTTCAGCAGTGAATTGTAACCGATCGAGTCATTTCTGAAAAAGTCGAAGTCAGCAGGAAAGTAAACTTGCAATCTGCCGAGGCAAACAGCGTATCGTCTGCTGATATACCACTATCAGGAAAAAGGATCCTGGGGCCTTCGCCCATGGTTTCGTGCATGCGCAAAACCACGAAAACACTGATGAACTACCTGAAACTCAGCAGACTTCACGACTTCACTAGCGTCTGTAAACTACTAACATGAGTTTGTGCTGTTCGTGTTCTTACTAACTGTTTATTTCTTGTTTTTCTTTCTCCCGTTCTATCTTTTCTCGCTTGTCTATTGTTAACCTCCGTGCCTTTCTTCATCTAACTTTCTCTCTCCTAATAGACTTTCTTTATTAGCTCGAAGCCCCGCCACAGAGGTCTAGTGGCTAAAGTACTCGGCTACTGACCCGCAAGTCGCGGGTTCAAATCCCGGCTGCGGCGGCTGCATTTCCGATGGAGGCGGAAATGTCGTAGGCCCGTGTACTCAGATTTGTGTGCACGTTAAAGAACCCCAGGTGGTCAAAATTTCCGGAGTCCTCCACTACGGCGTCTCTCATAATCATATGGTGGTTTGGGTACGTTAAACCCCACAAATCAATCAATCAATCATTTATTAGCTCAAAGGGACTGTCGACAGTCCTTCATTGCTCTCCTGTTTTGTGTCGCAATAAAAAACGTACCATGTGAAGTGTCTAACCTTGCAATGGTTTCGCTGGAAAGTGCATAGAATGTTTTAAAACAGAATTTTTCGGTCCGCGTTATGCCTCCTTCAATCGGTGGGATGAATGCCGGCAACACTGGTAGGTGCCGTTGAAAATCAAGAACTGAAACCACATGCGGTTTTCGCAGACTTCATCAAGTTTGGTTACTGATAAAACAATCACCCCAGTGGCCATTTTAGGCACGCACACAATTTTTTCGTTCTCATGAGCGGCGGCAGACGCCGTGGTCGCGTTTCTCCGCCGTTTGCAGTCAGGCATGCAGGTAAGCGAACACACCGCCGGCAGCGCCACCAGGCGCCCATTTGAACGCTTGGGGGTAAAAAAGTGAAAATCGGTCTCTGGCGCAATACAAAGCTGCTTAAAGTGCACAAAATACAAATTCAAGTTAAACATGTTTGTTTTCAAGCAAAATAATTCTAGCTTCGACGATTTCTCGTCCTACCAATAGATTGTCAATTGACCACATTCACTGTTGAGTGACGCTAGTGGTCACTTTTCATAGACTTTCAACATCAAGTTAATATTATGATTCTTTTTTTCTGGCACGAAAGCATGCTTGTAGCCGCCAATGTGATGAACGAACTTTTTATTGGCGCCACAATCAGAAAAAGTTTTCCGAGAGGTAGACAGTCCCTTTAAGCACCGCAGCACCCGAGAAAATATACAAGCATGGAGCGGCATAGGATTTGTCAGCCGACTTGAAAATCATTATTATTTGTCTGCAGGGCAAGTAAACGTATTAACAGTAACAACTCTTCACAGCACCCGAACGACCTGTCCATGTAATATTGTGCCTTTGACGTCATTGTACTAACGGCAATGTCATGATAGCTTATTCATATTTAGTTGTCACTGCTCTGTACCAGTAATTACCGTTCTCGGCGTTAATTCTGGAAAGAGAAGAAGCATCCTGGACCGCCCAAAGGAAGTCAGTCGGAGCACAGTGTGCAGCCCTGAGACGTGAACGAAATCGATATATAATAGTTCTATTTCATCAGGAAAAGTGTTCATATGGGCATCTTTGTAACTTGAAAGAGATTTATAGTAAACGACAAGAAACAAGCTACTGCACAGTATGATGCCATGTGTTGCTGTCAGGTTACAAAGCGGTTACTTTCTGCTATAGTACTCTGCTTACTCGACAATACCACATGAACAGTCACGTCACGGGAGAGCCATTAACCTGCCACTTAATATGTGGGTTAAGTTTCCAAACACAAACCTAAGCAACGCTTTGTTGCTAGGGATGGTGATTGTACGAGAGAAGGCGCATGGACATAGTTCTGACGGCCCTGTCTCTTTTTATTATCTGCTGCAGTTTCGTGTTCTTCCTTCGCAGGCTGAAAAATGTCATACTTGGAGTTTCCAGGCGCCCAACTTTCCCCTTGAAAAAAACCACAGTCAACCCCCAGCAATGTACAGCGCTTTTATGCAAATTACGCCACTGTACTCTCCCCTCATTTTTAAAGTCTTTTTATATTGCATTTCTATTGTGACTTTTGTCCGCCGCGGTCCCCAAATTCAGAGTCCCTACGAAGTCATAAGCAGAAGACAATGAGTAGTCTGTAGCGTTTTTTCATAACTGCACCCCAACCGTAACTATGAACGGCAAGATGTATGATTACTTCGGTCCGCAGTGAAGCAATATATGTGGTCACAGTGTTTACAAAAGTTACAGCAAGAAGTGACAGAGGTTCTCAGAAAAACAACCGGGATGTCATTCGGCCTGAAAGTCGTCTAGAAGCTCATGTGGAGGTTTCAAGTTTCAACGAGCATCAATTAAAAAATAATTCAGCTGGCTGCCTTTCAGAACTGCCTACAATATCCCTTACTGCTTAGCTTTGCTTTTTGGTAAAATTACATTATTGCCCCAAAAGTTATGTCTATTACTCCGTCACGATCAGGACCATCACGCTTTCCAAGGCCCAGACTCTTGGCTCAAGAATGATCAGGTAAAACTCAATAACAAGTCAGAACTTGAAAATCAATCTTAAATCTATGGAAACGTCGGTCGGTCGGTTGGTCGTTTAGTTAGTCATGTTGAGTTTTATGGCTTAAAATCAGCAATAGCTGCCATCATGCGCTACACACAAGGCGAGAAAGAAGAAGGTAGGAGTGGCTCACTTTCAAGTAACTGTGCCTTCGCATTTGTGAATTCCAACGTAGATATTTATTTGTAATATACAGTTGTAACATACCATTAGAGGAGTAGATGCCAGTGTTTTATTATATAGATGAAACTTTCCTGCCCTTTTTGAAGAAGAATTTTCCAGAAGTGCGCTTTCAAAGCATTCAATATTTTCTTCAATATAGTGTCATTCTTCGCCATTACTAGCGCATTTAAGCTCTGTTTGATTTTGGCGTTACCGCACATATTTATGTCACTGTTCACTTTTTTGTCTTGGTTATGCTATGTAACGGTTATTCCTAAAGTCTTTTAGGATCATCATGTTCAATAATGTGTGATTTTTTAATATGATATGACTGCTATGCTCTATTCATTTACTGTTATACTAAGCTCTATACAGTATGTGCTGTGAATTTGTCATGTCTGAAAATTTTGGACCGTATATGTTCCATGTTCGACACCTCTGAGAACTAAAGAGCGGCTGGCACCTTACATGTGCCTCCATATTTCCATTAAATTCTGTCAATAGAAAAAAACACGCTTGAACGAAACATCAAAAGAAAAAAAACAGAGTCGCTACGCTCCTTGGGCCTGCTGTTGACCCCTGGCCACTCAAGTACTTACTAGCCTTCCCGCCTTTTATTCCTTACCATGCTCGCGTAACTGCATTTACTGCTTAGTGCCAAACCACAAACCAAGTAAAGGTCATTCAATCCTATCCTGTGCAGTTCCATCTATTTTTGTTTCCTATTTTTCTGTATTCACTTGATCACAAAATACTTCCCACGTTCACTCACTCATTGGCGCTCTCATTAGTGAATGTATAATATTCTCACTTTGCTGACATGCTCATCCTCTGGCTCACACCCTGGCTCGTCCATTACGCCTCAGTTGGCGTGAACAATTTACTCTATTCGCCTCGTGCCAGCCTTCACGAATCACTATGGAAGACAAATTCTTCCACCCCGATGGCATGCGGCTACAAAGACAACCGCGGATGCTCACCAAGCAGGTCTTCCATCACTGACGTTCCAGGCGCAGCCAGTGCGTCGCCTCCGCGATCGACAATCGTTAAAGCCCTCTTCGGCAAGAATGCAGCGCGGGGATTCATGTCCTTGCTCTGCCGCCCTGCTCGGTGGTCGTTAAGAAGGCAAAGGACACGAAGGGAAGAGTGAGAAAAAATTCCAAAGTTTATTGGCTATCAACTCGCTCGCTTCAGCAGGGCCAAATGCCGACCCACTGTGCCACTGACTGAGCAAGCGTGATGTTTTGCTACAAACCTTGCAGGCACAAAAAAATATGACAGTTTACCAGCCGAGGCATGCAGAAAGTAGAACACTGTTGTAGATCGCGGGATGGGGTTCAAATTACCATTTAAAAATGTTTTAGTTTTGATATATACGTGCTCACAAATACACGCACAAATGTATATAGAAAATAATTCGAGCCAAATCGCCCCTCCCCCCCCCCCCAGCTACGTCAGTGTTTTATATACCAGCTACAATCTTGAAAGCATTTCGGCTGGTACACAATAGACGAAAAAACGAAAGGTGAGAAGACAAACCGGCGTGAACTCACAACTCAATTTATTGAAAGAAGAGGACGAAATATATATCCCAGGGTATCTCAAGAGTACATGTGCGTAAAAAACGAAATAAACAAGTGTTCTTTATCTGCCCTGGGATATATCTTTCGTGTATTTGCTTCAATAAACTGAGTTGTGATTTAGCACCCATTTGTCTTCTCGGCTTCCGTTTTGTCGTTTACAGTGTGTGCGCCAAAATGTTTCCAAGCATGTCCTGGAACCAGCTCACCCAACTTTCCATATTATTACACTCGTCACAAGCCTCGTCCGTGGAAAAAACGATTATCAAGACATAATAACGATCCCAGCAATTTTAATGATACCTTTGCACTGCAGAACACGCCTGCACCCGTCCTGAATCCACCTGTGCTCTCCCTACTCCCGTTTGCAGCCCATCCAGCGCCCGCGCCAGCACCTGAGTGGCTCCCGTTCTGCGCCCGGAACGAGCAGCCCTACTCCAGACCTGCTCCTGTGCCGGATCTGCACCTGGCCTGCATTATCTCAGTTACGACACTGAAACTGCTTCCACTGTGCACCCGACCGGTGCCTGCTTCCATTCTGCGCCATAGCTGCTACAGCCGTTCGCACGTCTTACGTCTGGTCTGCATGGGTGGATGGATTGATGGATGGACGTGTGGGATTTTAACGTGCCCAAACTGCCATATTATTATGAGAGACCCCGTAGTAGAGGCGTCCAGAAATTTTGAACACTTGGGGTTCTTTAATGTGCGCCCAAATCTGAGAGAACGGGCTTACAGCATTTTCGCCTTCATCGAAAATGCAGCCGCCGCAGCCGGGATTTGATCCCGCGACCTGCGGGTCAGCAGCCGAGTACCTTAGCGAGTAGACCGCCGCGGTGGGGTTTTACGCTTGGTCTGCGTCATCATTGTTACATTAATTATTGATACGTGGGGTTTAACGTCCTGAAACCACCCTATCCTAATAAGAGACACTGTATAGTGGAGGATTCTGGAAGTTTCGACTACCTGGTATTCTTTAACGTGCGCTCAAATCTGAGCACACGGGCCTACAGCATTTTTGTAAATTCTACAGTACTGCACCTGCGCC
Organism: Rhipicephalus microplus; assembly: GCF_043290135.1. Lineage (NCBI taxonomy): Eukaryota > Metazoa > Arthropoda > Arachnida > Ixodida > Ixodidae > Rhipicephalus > Rhipicephalus microplus. The sequence goes on along the minus strand of NC_134704.1, from coordinate 25,866,462 downwards.
CCATTCAGCGCCTGGCTCCTGCCATTCCAGCCACTACCCTGCGCCTGTCCTGCGCCCAAAGATTGCCCAGCTCTCGCCATCCCTTCTACGGCTCTGCGCCTGGTCCCGTTCTGCGCCTAGCATGTGCCTGACCAGCGCATGACCTATGCCAGCCCTGCGCCTGCTCCCGTTCTACGAATGGCCTGCACCTTTCCTACGCCGTACTTGCGTCCAATCTGCATCTGGCCAGCGTTATCCCTGCTACAGCCCTGCACGTGGTCCTGATCTTCGTTCGTCCTGCACATGGCCTGCGCCATCAAAGTCACAGTCCTGTTCCAGCACTCATAGTACGCCTGGCTCGTTCCATACCTGCTACATCCCTGCGCCATCCTGCGACCGATGAGCACCCAGCTTGCGCTATCCCTGCTGCAGCTTTGTGCCTGCTTCTGTTCCACGCCTGGCCTTTGCCGAGCGAGTGCTTGACTCGCGTATGATGTGTGCCTAACCTGCACCATCCCTGCTACAGCCCTGCGCCTGGTTTTTGTTCGACCTGCGCCTCGAAATGTGCGCACACGACCAGGAATCGACCTTAGCTCATCCTGAGGCCTGCTTGTGCCGGGTCAGAGCAAGTCAAAACCATGGCTTGCGTTTAATCGGCGTCTCGCCTGTACATCTGTCTCTGTGACCATTCACTCATCTATGTCAAGGTTGGTAGGCTCCTATGTATCGCTTTTGAAGTAAATCGTCCTTGAAAGCTTGTCGACATGAATTTCCAGATAACTACCATTGACATTGATTTGAAGTTTGCGATTGGGAACATTGCCGTGGCATAGCCAGGGGGTGGCACACCGGGTCCGTGCCTCCCTCCCTCATTTTGTTTCACTATGACATACAGAGCATAAAATGACCATTTCAGGAGAGCCCCTTCTCCCCATCAAAATCAAATCTTTGCCCCCCCCCCGGAAAAAATCTGCCTGCGCCCATAATGAATACGTCAGAAAAATCATCAAACAGACAAGTTTAGTTTTGTTCTCGGGTTACAATTGTTGATTGTGCTAAACAACCCTTCGGCGTTTCAATCACTGAGCTGAAATGCAATATTGAAGGTACTTAACTATGAGGAACAGCCATGCTAGAAAAAACTATGCCTATTAAAAGACGTGAAAACTTTAAGTCAGTTACCAAGAGCAAAAATACATCGGGTCTTCGAGGAACTCGCAGCACAGCCACAACGAAAGCTGGTAGAGATGCCTTTCAGATATTTTTGTTAACACTCACTGTGTAACTTCTGCAAGCACGCTTGCTGGGTACCCTCTAATAATAATTTCTGCGTAGTAAACCAGCATTTGCTATACTATTTTTCGTCTTTTTTTTCTGAGAAGCGTTGTATCCCCTAAACACTTGCAAGGACTTAGTGCCAATTGTTCATGAAGCGGCTCACGACGACGATGAATTATGCCCTAAGGGGGTATGCGCCACAGTTAATAGGTGATAAAAAACAAGCTTTTGTAATGGGTTGGATCATTGGACGACCCACTCGTTACGCTATTCGCATTGTGTGCCACCTCGTTGTTTTTTTTTGCTGTTTTAAAACACTTTATTACTCATTTTAACTAGATTCCTTTACTAACATCAAGCCTGCCTAAGGCAAGTTTGTAAACGAGTCCCGAGTACCGGCGTGGCTTAGTGGTAGAATACTGCGCAGGCACACAGCAGACCCGAGTTTAAGCCCCACTGTGTGCTTGGTACAAGTTTTTTTTTCTTATTTCGCGATAATGGTTATGGACACCGGCAGCGGTGGTGGATAAAAACTCGAGTTTTGATCTCATAACAGCTTTCGCTGTAAAAAAAAGGGGGAGTACTCCATCTCCAGTCTTGTTTGCCTCTGATACCAACGTGACTCTGTCAATAAAGTGTAATGAGAAAAAAATGACATATCTCACGCACCTTGGGAATCGACGTCATGAAGAGAAGGTGGCCGTGTTGTAATTTTCTATAGGGACTTGTCATGAAATTATGATAAATATATGTACAAATTTCGCACGCACCAACATATGTTGAACAGTTTCAAGTGTTTATATTACCGCTTGTTTGCACTTGGCGCAACAATTTCAAAAGAAACGTGAGTATTAGCCAAACCAGAAGCGATAAACTCATATGAAGCACTGCTGCTCGCGAGGATAGAAGCCCGGCACACTGCTACATAAATCAAGTTCAGCGCATGGCAACAAACTACCGACGTGACGACTGTATCCTAAAAGTACAAAGTAATGTTTATAAAATAAATAGCTAGTACTCACGAACATTAAGGTCTATTTTAAAAGTAGTTCAGAGACGTGCCTTGGCTCTGTAGTAGAATGCTTGATTGCCACGCCGAATGCTGGGGTTCAATTCCTGCTTGGACCCTGGCATTTATTCTTTGCATCCGTCGGGCCAACGCTTCCAACGTCAAGCTTTTCTTAACGATCACGCGTTACAATTACCATGTGTGTTCTCGTCGTTCGTTGATAGATACTAAGTGTCCTTCACCTGTGGCACATACTCGCATACGTGTGCCACTGTCTCGCGGGAAGTGTTTGACGACTTACGCGACTAGATTGTGACAATATTCATGTCTTGACCTGCGCTGTGCGCGTCATAATACTCGTCAAAGCATCTTACCCTTCCATAATAATTTTGGTTCAGATAGATAGATAGATAGATAGATAGATAGATAGATAGATAGATAGATAGATAGATAGATAGATAGATAGATAGATAGATAGATAGATAGATAGATAGATAGATAGATAGATAGATAGATAGATAGATAGATAGATAGATAGATAGATAGATAGATAGATAGATAGATAGATAGATAGATAGATAGATAGATAGATAGATAGATAGATAGATAGATAGATAGATAGATAGATAGACAGACAGACAGACAGACAGACAGACAGACAGACAGACAGACAGACAGATAGATAGATAGATAGATAGATAGATAGATAGATAGATAGATAGATAGATAGATAGATAGATAGATAGATAGATAGATAGATAGATAGATAGATAGATAGATAGATAGATAGATAGATAGATAGATAGATAGATAGATAGATAGATAGATAGATAGATAGATAGATAGATAGATAGATAGATAGATAGATAGATAGATAGATAGATAGATAGATAGATAGATAGATAGATAGATAGATAGATAGATAGATCAACCTATTGAAGCGCACGAAGTGCATCTTTTGACAGTGGACATCAATTCTCGAGTTTTTTTTTTTTCTGCTATATGTATTATTGGCGCTAGTAGTAAAAAATGCAGCACCTACGTTTGACACGGCACTTCGAAAGTGCGAAAATTAGATTGCCGTCAGAGACATTCGGGACTTTGTCTCGTCTTGCTGAACATGCAAATGAAAATGAAGCTCTCTTCAACTCGGTGTTTTCCGTATGCATGGAAATGTAGGTGCTACTTTTTTTTTTTATCTCGCCAAACTCGCCTGCTCTACGCTGGAGGTTGTTGGCGAAGAAAATGCCCTTGTTATCCACCACTTCTTCGACGGAAGTTCATTTGGCCCTTCCGTGCAATCTTGCAATTCGAGCAATAACGTCTACAAGCGCTGACAGACCCGTCCAGAATATCGAAGTGCTCACAACTACAGGGGTTTTATTCATGAAGCTGTGACACACGTACGTATAGGGAACATTCAGCAAGTGTTCCAGCATCGTAAAATTGAATACAAAATGTCGCTTGCAGTGATTTTTTTTTTGCTTTTGTGACGAATAGCACATTGATCAAAAACAAATTGCGAGAATTCGTATCACAATACACCTCATTGGGCTTTATGGACTTGTATTAAGCCTTGGTCATTAGAATAACTGCGTAGCAGGTTTAATCAGAAGCACCTCAGTGACAGATGAAAGCCTCAAAATTGCATGTGTATTCAGATCTACAGAGAGATTAAGTTGTTTAAATTCTAAACAAGTTCCTGCACACTTATTGCACGCGAAGCTTTGAATGTCTCACTTGGAACACTTAGCACGTAACTTGCGAAATGCAAAATAAAATGCATATCGTCTCGGCAACTACTATTTACTTTTCTGGTACTATTTGTTTTTCGCATGTACTAATAACTGTACGAGAAGCCAGATAAATATTCCGTAAAGATACAGTCTGCGTCTCCCATAGACGTTTTCTGGAAGTGTAAAACGCACATGCCCAAGTTGTAGTGAACAGCACACCACTGGTATGTTAAAGAAGACAGACTATGTGACACATCGTTACATAGCATTGAATAATGCTTCTGTGACTTCTCACAATGCCTAATTAAGATTTTCATGATGACTTCATAGCAGCTTCACTGACGTCTGAGCTTTCGTTTACAGACATTATTTTATACCCGCGTTTTTCATTCTCAAACATACTGAAAACGGGAAAGGGCAGTGATACGAGCTAGAACGTCATCACATGACGTCAGAACTTTGCTGTAGGCAGGCCGATCGCAGAGAAAGCCCAAACACAGGTGAGGTGAAGGTAGCATGCAATGCTTTGGATCACGAAGGCTGTGAGCGACCAAAGTACAGAGAGCTGCGATTTATATCACATCGATCCATTTATTAAATTCAAAATTACGCTGGCATTAGATAGATAGAAATTACGCTGGCATTAGGCAGAGGCTTTTTCTGCAGCTCTCCAGACTATCCACAAGCTTGAGGAGAGAAACAAAACACTCACCGCAGAACTTAAATGCATCAAAGAGAGACAGGAAGTTTATGTTAATGAAATCTCTGCGCTGAAAGCTAAATTTGTAACACTAGAATCAAACTATGCCTCCCTCAGTACAGCTAATACTGATACAGCCGAAAAAGCAATTCTTGAACTTTCCAATCAAGTTACGACAATCGCGTCTCGTTGCAATGACGCAGAAAAGAGACAGCGAAGGTCAAACTTGCTGTTTTTTGGACTCGATGATGATCCCGAGGAAGATTGGGCCAAATCAGAAGAAAAAATAATTAATTTGTGCTCGAACAAATTAGAGTTAAGAAAAACCAGCACGCATTTTGAACGCGTACATAGATTAGGGAAATACACACAAGGTAAAAATAGACCCATAATAGCAAAATTTGCATTTTTCAAGGACAAACAGGAAGTACTGTCATCAGCGCGAAAACTTAAAGGAACGGGATTGTCTATCAGTGAAGATTTCTCTTTTACAACCAGGCAAATAAGGAAAAAATTGTACGACTTTGCCAAAGCTCAGAACACCAGATTCTACTTAGCCGTCGACACTTTACACATGGACAAAAAAACGTATGTGGTTGATAGTATTACGAACAAAGTGGTACTGTCGACAAGATAGCTCTTATATCCTCCGCCTCTTACAAAGCGCTATATCAAAAACCGCAGCTACACGTGCGCGGAAGAGTGTCTCCAAGATAACCCCCTTTCTAACAAAACTTCATTATCTTTTACGTTTACAAACATACGTAGCTTACTGCCTAAAAAAGAAGAAATAGGTTCGCTGCTAGACGACAACGAATCTGACGTCCTCGTGCTTACTGAGACGTGGTTGCAACCTGATATTAACGATGACGAGATTTTACCAAATTTTAACACCTTTAATATCTATCGTAAAGACCGCGCTGATTAAAGAGGTGGTGGTGTTCTTTTGGGCATCAGAAAAACAGTTTGTTCTTACGTTGTCGACACAAAATCGGCCCTTGAGATAATTTGGGTTGCTTGCAAAACAAGCCCTACTAACGTTGTTCTGATAGGAAACTGTTACCGCCCTCCTGATTCCAATAGTTGTTTCATAGCTGAATTGAGGGAAAGTATTACCGATGCCATTAACTTGTGCCATACTAAAACTGTCTTTCTTTTTGGAGACTTCAACCTTCCCCAGATTGATTGGAACCTTCTATTCTCCCCTTGTAACACATCATCCCAGTTTATCAGCCTAACGCTTGACTTTAATCTTGTACAGGTGGTCAATAAACCCACCCGTGGAAATAATATTTTAGATTTAATACTGACCTCAGCCCCTGATACAGTCATGGAAGTCCTTTACCGAGAAGGTTTTAGCGATCACAGACTTCTTGAAGTAACCCTTGATCTTCCTGTAACGTTTTCCGGCAAAACTACCAAAAAAATTCGCGACTATAATAACGCTAACTATGCCGAAATCAACAATGAACTTGAAATATTCTTTAACCAGGTATTCTTGACCTCGTTTAGCAATCGCTCGGTCCACGACAACTGGGTACTTTTCCGTGACAAAATGACCGTCTTGATTAATAAATACATTCCCTTGATTTTGATATCTAATGACAAGTGTAATGCCTGGTTCGCTAAGTCACTCAACCAACTAAGAAATAAAAAGAAACGTCTCTACCGAAATGCTAAACGCCTGCGCACAGCCAGTGTGTGGGATAAGTATAAGCAGTGTTTAAACACCTACTGCGCAGCTATACGTTCTGCTAAACTTAAATATTTTTCAACAGACCTGGGCTCCCTCCTAAAAACTAACCCAAAAAAATTCTGGCGGGAAATATCTCGCAATCGGGATGCTAACCACATTACCTTACATGATGAGAATCACGAACCTCTTTCTAACAGCCAGTGTTGTTCTGCTTTTAACACTTCTTTTGCCTCAATGTTTACTCGGGAAGACCAATCCACATTACCTAACGTGCCCGATTATGATTACCAGTACATGAAACCTATCGAAATTACAGCTAAAGGTATAGAATGTCTGATAACTAAGCTGAAGCTGTCTAGCTCCGCTGGGGCTGATATTATTAACTCAAAAGTACTAAAAAACACAATTTCCATTACCAGTAACATTCTGTGCTATATTTTTCAACAATCTTTAGAGTCTGGGCAGATACCTGACGACTGGAAAGTTGCAAAAGTTACCCCATTGTTCAAGTCTGGAGACCAACATCTACCCCAAAATTACCGTCCAATCTCACTTACATCCATTTGCTGCAAGCTATTAGAACACATTATCGCTTCGCACATTTACAACCATCTTGAGCCTAACCAGTTCTTTTTCCGCAACCAACATGGGTTTAGGAAAGGTTGGTCATGCGAGACACAACTGCTAGAATTCACGACTGACCTTCACTCGAACATGAATAATAACCTCCAAATAGACTGCATTTTTCTTGACTTTTTGAAAGCGTTTGACCGTGTGCCCCACTGCCGCCTAAGCTCAAAGCTATCTGCTCTTCAATTAGACTCACTAACCTTATCATGGCTTCGAAATTTTCTTTCTCTCCGGAAACAGTTCACTGTCATCAATAACGATTCGTCGTCAATATGCGATGTAACTTCCGGGGTGCCACAGGGCAGCGTGCTCGCCCCGCTGCTATTTCTTATATTTATAAACGACTTGCCTGATGGCGTCACATCATTTATACGAATATTTGCCGATGACTGCATAATCTACCACCCTATCAAAAATGTTAACGATCATTACGCACTACATAAAAACCTAGATGTAATTATGAAATGGTGTGAGACGTGGCAAATGGTTCTAAACGCATCAAAATGCAAAACCATCTCATTTAGCCGTAAGCATGACCCCTCCATTTTTTCATACCGTAAAAATAATGACCCGCTCTCGCATGTTTCAACATACAAATATTTGGGCCTACACTTCACACAAAATCTTTCATGGTCCTCTCACATCACTAAGATCTGCGCAAATGCCTCGAGATCACTGGGATACCTACGCCGTAACTTACATTCCTCCCCCGCTAACGTCCGAAAACTAGCTTACGAAACTTTTGTTCGACCTCAACTTGAATTTGCCTCACCAATCTGGTCCCCCCACCAAAATTAATTAACAAACATGATCGAGGCAGTTCAAAATAGGGCAGTCCGATTCATTTCTCGTAATTATAATTTCTGCTGCAGCGTAACACAACTTAAAATGGATTATTCACTTCAATTATTATCCACTCGCCGCAACATTTCTCTTTTATGCCTCTTACATAAATACGTCAATAGCACTAAAATGACCAGACTTCCAATTGAACGACCCTCCTATTTATCAACTAGACTACACAACCGGCTTAGTTTCTCGCGCATGTACGGCAAAACGAACTCTTTTAACGCATCCGCTTTGCCTCGTGCCATCACGTTGTGGAATGATCTTCCCGATAACTTGGTATCTGACACTAACCCTGTTTCCTTCCGCAACAAATTGGTCTTACATTTTGGTTGATAATTTCATGTTCACAGCTTCGTTCTTGTATGTATATGACATTCATAATGCTGTGCAAAAAGTTTTTTTCTAATGCGCTTATTGCCCCCTTATTTTTTTGTGCTTTATTTTTGTTTGCTTAGGACGAACTGTTCACACTTCCTGCAAGCGCTTTCATGATTTTCCCAGTGTATTATACCACAATCTGTGCCAATTTAACTTACACGTATTGTACACTTCCTAACTGCTGCGTGCCATGAACTGCATCTTTCTAGTTTTTTGGTAACGATGTATGATGTCAATTTATACTTACTTATTTCTTGTTTATTTGTTACTCATGTCTCGAGCTTACGTTTTGGCACCTTTCGCCCTTTTACTTGTTGTACATGTCTTTGTTAGCCCCCCTTACTCAATGCCCTAACCAAGGGCCTGTAAGGTACCTGTAAATAAAAATAAAAAGTATGGAAACTCTAATTCACTGATTGAGGCTAGGCACCGCATACACAAAACATTTTTTGCACGGAATTGGCAGAGCTGAAACTCCCAAATGCGAATGTGGATTTATAGATGAAGACGTATGTCACCTTCTCATAGACTGTCCACAACATGACACGCCGAGACGCCATCTTAAATCGGAACTGTTGACATTAGACCGCAGACCGTTTAGCATGAAGAAACTTCTGGGCCCGTGGCCAACTGGAGTTTTACAGTCGCACGCTTTAAAAGCATTAACACGTTTTTTTTTACAAGACAGCGGAATTGCTGACAAGTACTAAGCAATAACGAACTTTCATTTGCATAACACATGTACTTATTATGCACAGTATCACGTGACACCCACCATATGTGTGTACTGAAGTGACTGACGTGTCGACTATAATGTACACACGAGCGAACACATCTTCATAAGGATCAGACGCATGCTCTGCTGTTTTGTGCTGGTTGGACCGAATATTAACGATGGACATTATCGGAGACGTCATTCATTGACTTTCGAACATTTACTTATCATTTTGCTGTGATATGTGCGTATAATTGTGTTTTTGCATATCTCTGCCCAAGTGTTCTATTTTCCATGCGCTGCTTTGTATGTTTTTTTTTTAAGATACGTGTTCAAGTTTCACTCAAGAGCTAAGGAGTAGCCGGCACCATAATTGTGCGCCAACAACTCCTTATATATCATATCAATAAAAAAATGCTGTGAGAAATCTCAATGCATGCAGAAAGCTTTTGAAGGAAAAAGAAGGGGGAGGGAGGAGCAGAGAATCAATACATGGACTGAAATGACAAGAGTAAGGTAATATTTTCCTTCGAGGTGTTTGGAGCAAATGGATAGGATTTTTTTTTCATGAAGATCAAATAACCTGCCTCTTTTACCTTTGCATGTCTCCCACCCTCTCTTGTGAACTAGAGCTCCAATAACGGGAATAGTTTCACAGCAGAGCAACAACTTCACCCGATGCTTCGGAAAGAACACGTCCACGATCGCTGCCGAATATCATTCGAAAACGGTAACATAAAATAAATATTATTTTAAAACGGTAACACAAAATAAAACTATAGCATAGATAAAGGCGCGCTCTAAAGAAATGTGAAAGAATTATTCACATTCATGCGCACGGGCGTTGTCGTTTAGGAGCGCGAAACACGAAAAAAAACAGAGCCGTCGGTCCATGGTTAATAGAGTTACCCTAAATAGAAAATGGTGTGCAAGGCATGTGGAGGGACAGCGGTTCCGACCTGTGGAGTCGAAGCGAAATAAACCAAAGAGTGACCGCATGCAAAAGACGCAAAGAAGGGTGCCGTAATCACATTCCGTGCCACGCCACGCAGTGAACTGGAGCCGCAAATTAAAGCACCCCCATGAAAAGTAACAGAAATGGTTTCTCCATTCTCACATAAAATTATTTGGAAGCTTCAGAACACCAAGCGAAAAAAAAATAAACACACCAGCTTTGGCGAACAGGAAGAACGAAGAATAGCGACACACCACTCATATTACAAAGACAGGAATGCGAAAGAAGAAATATTGTTTTTTTATATTAACTACGTTGAAAGCAAGCTGTGAGGTTGTAATACGCCAAGCCATTGCGATGGAGCATGGTAGTGACGCGAGAACATGCGATGAGAACTTTGAGAGAAAAAAATATACGTTGAGAAATAAGAAAGGTAGTATACGGTAGAAGTAACAACAAAATAAGGCGCTGCCATTACTACCATAACACGAGTAGTATACTGAGTGCCTGGCAACAAAAAAAATACTAAGCAACGGAATCGAAAAACGTGATGAGTAGACAACTGGTCAAACATTTATGCAATTAGAAAGAACTGCGTTAGACGGTCACCTCTTCGCTTTTCTCCTGTGACACATATTTTGTTGGCATGAGAGATTAAAAACATATGGACGCTAGAAATGCAGTACATTCAACTTAAACAACGCTTTAGGCACTGAGTCAAACGTCATTTCAACGTGGCAGTTTTAATATACAACGAAAGATTAATTGTGCCCATATCAAAACAAAAAACCAAAAACAGGCCCGCGAGCCAAGTGCAGCACACTCACAGCGAAAAATGGAAGAGCGGCATTTCTAGAGCTCCTTCTAAACACTCTTGGGCTAACAATACAAGCACGCTTGCAAAGAACTCGCTACACCATTATTCATAATTATGCGGGGAGCAGAGGTAACCGCCACGAATTTCCACGGCATATGTGCACCTTGTTGACGCGGTGGCTGATAACGCTGAAGAATTACGGCTGAGCTCTTTGTAATACCTTCAAGGCGTTAAACGACCCACTGGCTATGCAATTTGCAGTTTGTGACACCTGGTTACACAGATGGATTACACGCCTGGATTTTACATTGCTCTTCTTCCGCGCTCTATTACGTACGTTGATGTAGTTCATTCTGCAACATGACGCCTGTACAGGGTCTTTTTGCGAAGGAGTTTAAAGCACCTGCATAGCTCTGTGGTATAATACTGGGCTGCCATAGATAGGACCCAGGTTTGAACCCCATTTCATGCAGGATATATATTTGGGGGGTTTCGCGGGATGATTGTTACAAACACCGGCGGTGGCGAACAACTATGACGCCAAAAAACGGCCCTTATATGATCTCATAGCAGGTTTTGCTGTAGAACATCACGGGCAAAAAGAAACAGCGTTTTAGTGATTGTTTTGATGCCTGTTAAGTCATCATTCATCTGATGACTCCCCAAACGTCAATGACATAGGCTACGTCTTAGGGGCCCTCTAAAAGCAAAGTGAGTCGACAGAATGTTATTGAGAAGATATGGAACTGAATACGATCGACTGGTTACATGGATTTGATAACTGTTGAAGCCAATAACTCGCAAAAGTATAGATTTAGTTCTGAGCTGCGATGCTTTACATGATCTCAAAGGAAACAGACAAAGCGACGCTTACGTAAGACATCACTTTGTACCTGTGACCAGACCGCTGTGAAATCTTCAATCTAACGAACAGAAACCACGCATATACAGTCGTCAGCAAGCTTAACACGAACGCTCTGACACGTGACCTGAACTACTCTGAATGATGCCAGTCGGAAAGTGGTGGGCGCTGTTGCCAAGATAATACCTCGGTACACCTGGACAGTATGACGGAACGCATGGGCAACATCTCGGCAACATAACCCACAGCTACAGGGCGCTAGCGTCAATCAAACTGTTTAGGACACGTTCGGAGCACTCATGTTTGGTTTGCTGACGACTGTACATATCTAGATCAGAAGGCAAACCAGCGCCACCCTATTTGAACGTTTTAGGGGCGAAACTTCTTACAGCGGCACCCGTTCGTCCCCCGTAGTATGTAACAAGTATAACATTTTGACCTCCAAGGTGGTGCCGGTGAGAGAATTCTTCTGTGCGTTGTTGAACAATAAAAAATAGTGCTCAATTTACATGTCAATGGCTGCTAATGGGGAATGAGAGACAGGAGCATTCGGCTTTTAGTTAACGCGCAGGCTGCGATCACCATTAGCAGCCATTGGCATGTACATTGAGCACTATCTGACAAGAAAGGGTTGCTACGTTATACTCGCTGGGTGTAACCTCCTTAGCTTTAGAAACGTTTAGCGAGCGTTGAGCCGCAGTGCCATGAATACAATGAACTTATATATATTATGAATTAACTCGAGGTGGTTAAAAATGGGAAGTAGATACGAAGCGCAAGCCGTAAGAAACTAAAAGCCGAATTCTCCGCCTCTCATTTCCCATTAGCAGCCATTGGCATGTACATTGAGCACTATCTGACTGAAAAAGTTTGCTACGTCATACTCGCTGGGCGTAACCTCCTTGGTTTTCGAAAGGTTTAGCGAGCGTTCGGCCGCAGTGCCATGAATACAGTGAACTAGTATATACCATGAACTCGAGGTGGTTAAAGGGTGGAAGTGGACCCGAAGCGCAAGCCGTCAGAAAGTGTGCGTGTGCCACCTCTCGTTTAGTCCTTGGAATGTCCACTGGATGGCGGTGCTTCCATATGGGGAATATATGATGAAAAGATGCGAGATGGTGGTACTTGGAGTGTTGAATAGAAGGACGAACGGAGACATAGACAGATGCATGTATGGACGCATGAACGGACGCAAGGGCGGCTGCATGGACGAACGCAGGGACGGACGCACGAACAGACGCACGCACGGATGGGCTGATGGACGCATGGACGGTCACACTGATGGACGCTTGGACGGACGGAAGCAAGAACGAATGGACGGACGAATTCTTCGCCCCACTCTCCATCATTCACTCCATGGATATGCTGCCATTTTTTTAGACTTTCAAACGTCTGTTGCAGTCTACCTACACTACCTGGATCTTCAACAATCTGCTGCACTCACTCAGATAGACTCACGTGCCACGTTTCTGTTCCTATTCTGAACTCATGTGCCAGACAAGGCTTTAAAATTACATAAAATAATGTTGGCCAGAGGGCAAAGAATATATTTGAGGAAGAAAAGGGCATTCAGCGTACTCAAAATTTAAAACAATGATATTGTATAAGAATCAAAAATTAACAAAGCCTACTTCCAACATTGGTTGTTGGGGGTCGCCCCAAGCAGAAAGCGGTTAAAATTCCGCTTGAGTGTGCCTGGAGGTCCGTACACAAGGCAGTGTTGACATGCATTTTCTCTACATATGCAATCGTAGTAATCAAAGAAAGTTTTCACTAGCTTAACAATGAAATTGAAAAGACAGAAATACTGGTAAACATGAAACGTATTTTTTAACACGTGAAAACAGAGAGGTAACTGTGCTAAAAAATAATGACGTTGGAGAGTACATTTAAACATACTTTCTTTTAACAATTTTATATTAGTACGTTAATTTTAGCACTAGTATTTAAAATACTTTATTACAGTATATAGGACATATATGACATATATAGCGTAATAAATGAAATGTGTAGTAGTAGGAACTGGTAGGTCTATTTATTGAAGTTCACATGCAAAAATCATGCAACTCTTTTTTGCCAATGTTGCTAAAATCAATAACCCGTTGCTGATACTTTTTTTGAAAATACGGTACATTGAAAGCCTCAGTACAGTCTCTATCATGTTAAACACCTTTGATTAGGTGATATTTGGTACAAACTATTTGATCTTCCGTAAATAATAATCTCATCGTCATGTTCAAACGAACAAGCCAATCTATTTTTGTAAAGTCGGCACTGCCACACAGTGTATCATAGTGCAGGTAAGCAGCCTTTTCGACAAATGCATTTCACCGAACAAATAAGTCTTTGTTGTTGTTATTGTTGTTGTTGTTGTTGTTGTTGTTGTTGTTGTTGTTGTTGTTGTTGTTGTTGTTGTTGTTGTTGTTGTTGTTGTTGTTGTTGTTGTTGTTGTTGTTGTTGTTGTTGTTGTTGTTGTTGTTGTTGTTGTTGTTGTTGACCAGCCGCTGTCTTTCATTCAAATTTTTGTTTTCTGTTTGTGTTTTTGGTCTAGTGAGCAATGGCCACTTGGATGCATGTAGGTATATGAAAGACCTGTTTTGGATATATAGCTTTCGCTCAATATCTATATTCCCAAAACTCAAAATCTAGCCGCACCTAATGGGCGTACATCGTGCTAAATGCAGCGTGTCTTACTCGCAAAAACGTCGTCACGTGGCTTTCGAAATTTGCAGTGAACAGATCGGCTGAAATAATAACAATACCTAATGGGGCTTTAACGTCCTTGTCATTTCGGCCACCTAGGGTCCCTTAACGTGTACCTACACCTGAGTACACTGGCCTCCAGCATTTCGCCTGCATCGAAAATGCGACCGCCGTGGCAAGAATCGAACCCAAGACCTTAAGATCACTAGCCAGTTATTTGTCGAAGAAGGTCTGAAACAGCGTGAAGTAATCTACAGTGGTCAACTCAACGTTCAGGCGATGCTTATGCTCGCCTTCTTTTCACCAGTACGAGCAACTACATCAGCCGCAAACGCATAAAGGAAATGTTCCCAGCTTTGCACCTGTCACCAACATTCCCCCTTTCAATGTACGCCTCTACATGTACCAGATACGGGAAAATAAATAGCCTTCGAAGGTACCAAGACCGCGCCATTTCTCGAGCCACAGACTTCAAACAAAGAAAAAAACCGTAGTAAGAAATGAGGCCAGGATGGCGACCGGCTGGGGCAGTTCGGTTAGAGTTGTGCTGATGTTTCATTTTCGGTAATGGCGTCTCCCACAAAAAGTGTACATCTTTTGTTTCTCTTAATTTATGTTTTTTTTTCGAACGACAGCGCGAGACACCAATAAGCACTGAAATATAGTGTTTGTTGCGATCTTTCATGCATCATTTTGAATGACTTTGTTACTTTTATCAGTTTCATTTTGTGCTTCCTTCATGAGAGAAAAGCTACGTCAGTATGGTTGCAGCTAGCTCTAACAAAAAAATTGTTGCAGCGACTACAGCTGCACTCATAGAAGCCACAAGGAGATGCGATCAGTGATTGGGTTAGTGTTTTACTCGTGATACAGCCTGAGCTGTAGTTTTTTTTTTTTTGTCGCCCTCTTTCTCCTCCATACGACATCTCATTAAATGTGTGCAGTGCGGTGTTACCTAAAAGCAGTGTGCGGTGAGCCCATACCAAGGCCTTTCATGAGAGCGAAATTCATTTTAACGTGAGACAACGCCGCTGTTAAGTATCCCTTTTTAGAAAACAGCATATTCAAGGAGCAGATTTCCTATTCACAGCAACCCAACCTGCTATACAAGTGTTCTAGCGTACTTCTCGACAATACTAACTCGACAATTCTTCCACGCTGTAACACATATTGCATTGTTGTTGGACTACTCACAATTTTTTTATTTGAGGCATACTGCGTACCAAAGACCACGCAGGCGATAATAACCAAGTAGCTGGCAATACAAATTAAAACAATAAAAAATGCAATCATGATTCAGTGAGCACATGACAATAATTTCACAAGCAATATAATATTAACAGCCATCATAGTTTGTATCATGCGGTCAGGAGCATAAAGATAGAGCTTTCAAAGTGAGGACTATCGTTTTCAAAATGTTTCTAGTTGCAACGCATTCATCTCAGCTGTCACAGCCAGCACAATTTAACATCTTTTGTACCGTTTATTAGACGAGGCTCGGTTCCCACTGGATTCACACTCCACCATACTGCCAAATATGAGCACAGACGCTGCCTGGCACATTGTATAACGTTTTTTTTTTTTTTTTGTCCTTACAACATTATGTTCCAGCCAAGTCTAGCCTGTTTCCGAAGTTGACGTCCGTACCAGGCGTCTAGTTTCTCACGACAGAAACATTCGCGGCCTCACCCTCATTTTTCACGTGAATTAGTTACGAGCCGTTGCACATAAGCAGTGACACTACGCCTCGTTTGGGGCTTACGGAAACAAAAGCGCTGCATACGATTACAAGCTAGCTTTCGCATCGCGCCCGCAACAAAGTGTTCTCAGCGAGCGAAGTCACGAGAGATATTGCGTGAAGTAATTAGTTTTGTGAGCACAGTATTCCTGCTCTTGTTCACACGTTGCTCATGGCGCATATCCACTGTGGGGGATTCGCCAAGAATTGAGCGGTTTTATAAAATAGTATGCAGTATTCACTGCGTTGCTTCTTTGTGCTCTTTAGTTGTACATAATCATCATCACTATACGCATCTTCGTCGTCCGAAGAATCGGTCTGGTGGCTTCGTTGAACAAGCGACGTCGATACCAAAATATCGCCACTGCCTTGCAGTTTGTTTACTGCTTCGCTTCCGAGTCCTAATGTAAGATAGAGGCTGGACGCATACAAGTGCAAAGTTACATGTTTTCCAGGAAATCAGCACACATTCGAACCCTTCTCGTTTCACACCCGCCTTCTTTCTCGTACTTCGGTTCTTCCTAATAATAATTTGTGGAGTTTGAAGTCCCGAAACCACAACATGACTATGAGAGACGCCGTTGTGGAAAGTTCTGAAAATTTCGACTATCTCGTGTTCTCTAACAGGCACTGTCACTGCACAGTGCACTGGCCTCTGCCATTCCACCTCCATGAAAACAAACACACAATGAAGCCAAGGAAAGTATAAGGAAAGTCATTTTAACTCTTTTTTAACTCTATCCTAGCAGACATTATATATTTGTAAAGGAAGCAAAGTGAACGAAAAAACATCTTGCCACCGTTGGTGGCCAAACCTTCGACCTTCTAACAACGCACCCGGTTGTCTACCAACTGAGCTACGATGTCGGTCGTCCTCCCGACTACTTTATCAAAATTTTCTGTGCATGCAAACTTGGGGCGTCAGTAAGCGCCACTCGCACTCGTAGCAATGACAGCGAGTGTGGATTTTTTTTTTCAAATGCGTTTTATTGCGTTTAATGCGTTTACTTATTATGTGTATCCTGACAATTCTTTTTTTAAATAATCAACTGCAAAGCCTTCTACTAGGCGGCTAACAAAGCTTTTGCTTCCGTTAACAAATACTGGTGACGATAGTGCAGGAAGTTTTTGCGATATGAAGACGTTCTTTTTACGTTTCGTTGGACGCGATAAAAGCTTCTTTTTTATTGCTCGTTTCATGGAGTCACTCAGCAATTAGGCCCGAGCCCCGAAGTGAGAGAAGTAACCCCACAGATAGTCATAAATAGAAGAATATCCGCAAGCTATTATTATCTAGGTTTCGTTGCAGCTCAGATTTTGCTTTTTTTTTCTCTCTTTCTCTATCTACGCACGACGAGAGATACAAAAAAAAAGCACTGCAAGGGAAGTGAGCAAAATAGAGGATTCACGAGGACGTATACATCCAAGGCAGACAGAAAATGAGTAAAGTCCGTCAATTTCGTGGAACGGGCATTCCTCTCAGCCGCGCGATGCAATCACCAAGTGTATTGTGTGCGAAAAATGAGGGACTGATTTCAAAAGGCTCTACGCGGAAGAAGGTAATAAAAATTACACCGTCTCTCACGAAAGGAAACCATGATGGAAGGCGAAGCAGCGCCGCTGTTCACTTGTGTTTCCATGTGTTGCTTTCATTTGTATTGTTTCCGCGTATGTTTCATTTGTGTGTGGAGTTGTGTATATGTTGTGTACCGCTTATGTCGCTCCCTCTCCCATTTGTGCGTATTACCGTGTGTGTGTGCTGCAAAGTGAAGAACCAGCACTGCTATAGGAAAGTGCGACGAGGCGAGAGCACGCTGCATTCTATGCGAGCGCAGAGCTGTGGCGGTGAAATAAACGGGTGAGGAGAAACGAAGCTGAGGCGGCGCTCTGCCACCTCCTTCAATCCCATCGCGTTGACGCGAGGAGAGGAGGTAGAGTTGGCGGATGTGACGTGGGGGAGTGGACGGTCTCTTCAGAACGGACACAACCCCCCAGAAAAATGCTGCTTGGCATATAAAAAGAATAATAAAGAAGAACAACGCAGTCGTGTTTTTATAATGTATTGAGTCTGATAAGGTGTTTCACTTTTTTTTGTTATGGTTTAAAATACCTTTTACAAGTCCATGTACCTACGCCAGAATCCGCTTCCATGTGTAAAAATTTCGTTTCATATGCCCCATATCTATCTATCTATCTATCTATCTATCTATCTATCTATCTATCTATCTATCTATCTATCTATCTATCTATCTATCTTAATTCTTTCTATGGTCTACCGTTCTTTCATTCGAGCTTTACACTTCGACGAATTTCGCGCCGCAGCTGAAACCCGGCTCAAACAAAAGAACGGCCGATCTCAAAAAAGTGCGCTTACAGAGGTCACTTACACCCGCCGCGCGTACTCGACGGAGAAATGGTTTCACACTCTGACATATTTTTTTCTTTTTTCTTATTTCACTTCTTCGTTTTAGTTGCGTTCACCGACTGAGATCAAAACTGGGGAATGTTAAAATGTGAGAGCGGTGCAGGTTGTCGTCCAAGCGTCGCCTTCTGCTGTACTGAATTACACGGCGTCATCGAATCTAGCGGGTCAAACGGTGCGCAAGGAACAAACCGATTGTCCGCGTTATTGCGTCCAGGCTAAATTGGAAAGAACACCCCATCCCTCCCCCCCTCCCCCCCCAACACACTCCTCCGCCACGTTCCCGACGCACAGCGATCAAGTGTGCTTCGTCCAGTCCTCAAGCGCGAACGTTTGACATTTAAAGAAAAGCGAGCCCGGCGTCAATGGTCATCCTCAGAGACGAAGCGAGAGCTCTGGCAATATTTCGTCCTGATAACATTTAGTTTGCTTTCATTTTTCTGGCGAGAGCAGCATCACATCCCCCCCACCCCCAGCAAATGTGAGCGGCTTACGCTCGGTGCGTTCCACTTTATTTTCTTTATTTCCCACTTTTGGCTCTAATGCTCGCACAGGCGAATTTCTGATCATACAGAATGCCATTGTGAAAACAGTAAAGTATAGGCGGATAAGTGCGTTTGCATATGCAAGAAAAAAAAAACACTTTTTTCTCTAACTTCTCTTTTCCTCTTTTTTTTTTCAAGTGCTGCAGGTGTCGGTTTCGACAGCACGCGGGTAGTGTAATTTATAGAGTCTGCTTTTATACTTTATAGGGTCTGCTTTATTTTCCTGTTCTTTTTAAAATCAAGTACATGCAACCCTTAGAAATGAAGATTCGTTCTGCACATGTACGTATGCTCACTCCGATTAACAAAAAAAAACAAGAGTGTGCTTAACCTTGTAGAGAAAAGCACGAAAGGTAACGTAGTTGTTTCTTCACATAACCCTGTGCAAAGATGCAAGCTCATGCTAAACTTACAGACCGAACGATAACAAAAACAGTGTAATCCGACATCAACGGCATAGATAGAAATGGCCGATCGCTATCCATTTTCCAGCCGATTGTTGTTAGATAAGCTCGACACTTCAAAAACAGCGTTGGGAAAACACTTCGAAGAACGCATCCCGAACCAACAAAGCTCCAAGGGCATCAAACTGAAACTCCAGCTCAAGCAAATTATACACTGCTTGCGGCGAGGCATCGACTTTTGTTTTGCAGACTTTGACTTACTCTGCGAGCCAATCAGGGCGCAAGTAGGACGGTCCTCGGGGCCATTAGCTCGTCGAAATACGGTTGCTGCACTGATGAGCCGTCACTCGAAAACTAAACATCAATACTAACAGAGTGCCTGCTATGTAGAGAGAAAGAGGAAGCAACAAAAGGGGGAAGGCAGGGAGGTTAACCAGAAAGACATCCGGTTGGCTACCCTACATTGGGGGATTAGGGAAGGGGACAAGAAAGATGAGAAAGAGGGAAGAGAAGGAAAAGAAAACAAAGGGGGGGGGAGAGAGAGACTGACAGTAATTTCACTGCTATGTATGGTTATTGCAAGAATGGCATCAGAATGAAAGGACAACTTACCAATGACGCACGAATAACAATATATGTACAAATAAAAAGGAAAAGGAAAAGACAAAAAAAATTGCCCGCAGCTTCCCTCGGGGGAACACTGAGGAGGATGCGGACCATATAATTGGTTAACGGGGTGTTAAAGTGCGACTTACTTGGGTCGATGGCTAAATTGGTTAACGTGGTTGTGAAATGGGGTGTTAAATTGCGACTTACTTGGGTCGATGGCTAAATTGGTTAACGTGGTTGTAGGAGGGGGTGTTAAATGAGTGAACACGTACACACGTATGCGAAAGGGCGGCGCTGGTCGAAGGGACGTCGATCATTGTGTTTGTGGATTCGTTGGAATTCATTTCACCGCGACCTTGGACGTCGACGCGCCGTACAAACCAACCGACGAGCGGCAACTGAGCGAGCGAGCGCCGACCTTGAGTATATATACAGCACGACGGCGCATGCACTGTCAGCTGTTGAATGTTCTCGAAGCGCGACGCCACATGCGCGTCCACTGGAGAATCAGGAGAATTGTAGATGTCGAACGTGGTGTGTAGAGGAGGAAGGGTGCACAGATGGTGGAGGAGTGAAGCGCGCGCGGTGTGTAGAGGAGGAAGGGATGCACAGATGGTGGAAGAATGGGCGACGGCGCGACGGCGCATGCGCGCGCGTCAGCTGTCGAATGTTCGAGAAGCGGTGCGGACGGCGCGGACGGCGCACTACAAGGCGCGAGTATAAGATGCTCCGCATCTAATAAGTCAATCTCAGGGGGGTTCTAAGCGAACCCCATGACGGCAATTTGTACAGAAGCGCCGCCAACAGCTCTGAGCTGTGCAAACAAATCTGGACACTGGCCCCAAATTATCGCGGCGAGGCCGCGGAACATGCGTCTCCCTCTAGGCCAATGTTAGCCTCTCCAATCAACGGCTTCCGCCATCTACCGGCCGCTTTCTGTTTTATGTACCAGGCAGTCTCACAGCGAAGTGACATTAGCATCAGGGTTAATCTCATGGCCCGAAAGCTTACATTGCTGACGGAGCAAAGCGCGACTACTTCGCTGGCGTCAAAGAAGATGAGCAGGAAATAGGCCGATAACCAACAACGTGACTCTTTAACTCAGTTCGGTCTTTCTCATGGAAAAAGATAAGATGTTGCCACCGCAGTTTCGTACGTCGCAGCTACAGCACACCGAAAGAAAGTTCGCGTGATTTGCAATGCGAGCAAGCTCAGGGGTTATCTGTAAGAACCAAAGCTCAAACAAGTCTCTGGCACGAAACAACATTGTTTCACGTGCTGCTGCACAGTTACAACGTGGCAAAGTTGCTGGTTACGCCTTTGAGGATTTTAGGTAGGAACAACAAGAGAATACAAATTCCCAACGAAGAGGCAGGAACAAAATAATTTACGCATTGCTCTGCACCTCGACCTTAAAAAGGCGTAGAACTGACGTCAGGGGTACGCTATGCTCGCTCACTACATTCCACGTGGATCGATATTTTTTTTTCTTTCTCTGCCCTGACGTTCAATGCAGCGCAAAGCAGCCACTCGAGCAGAAACCACCCGTTGCTGGCGAGCGAAGCAACGAAAGTAGTTTTTACTTTTCCTTTACAGTTGTCTACTGAGCGGACGCGTATTTCTTCACGCTCACGTATCGGGCTCGAGACAAAATTGTGCAAGACGTGCAGTATCTTAATGTCCGCGCGACTGCCCTGTTAGAAGAAAAGAAAAATGAAGCGGAATTTGACACAGACCGAAAAGTAGAAAATAGTCGCGAAAGAAACGCAGCCAGCCGTTCGGGAAATTTCGTATATATCGTGTCAAGCGGCTTGCGTATAATGAGAAAGCGACGGACGTGCCATAGAAAAAAATAACACTGTGCTCGGTTCAGCATAAAATAGGATAGACAGGGCGCAATATTATCTGTTCCTATTTAGTCACCTAAAGCTTTTTTTTCTTATTTCTAAGCCGTCACTCATGTGCTTATATCCCATCAACTAAGAACATGTGTGCGGCGTTTGAACTCTGAGAAGTGAAAATTTGTTAGCCCATATTCGTACTTTTTTTTTTGCTGAAGAAGTGGTTGTTTAACTTGACTAGCGATACCCGCTGGCAATTTAAGGTTCGCAAAAGAAAACAACTGCGCTTTTTATCATGAGATAAGCCACACCTGACTATTAGAGACTGGATCCTTGATTTATGCTCTTTAAGCAAATACGTACACATCAGTGGCAAGGCCGCAGCCCGTGAGGCGTCCAGTGATTAGCTGGTAAATAACTATTGGCGAATATATTTTCGATTGATATGTGGGGTTTAACGTCCCAAAACCACCATATGATTATGAGAGACGCCGTAGCGGAGGGCTCCGGAAATTTTGACCACCTGGGGTTCTTTAACGTGCACCCAAATCTGAGTACACGGGCCTACAACATTTCCGCCTCCATCTGAAATGCAGCCGCCGCAGCCGGGATTTGAACCCGCGACCTGCGGGTTCCTGCGAGTACCTTAGCCACTAGACCACCGCGGCGGGGCGGCGAATATATTTCCATTTGTATAATACTTCAGAGGAGCCATAACGTCGACTGTGATGGTTGGTCACTAGGTCGGTCAGTGCGCGCTCACTCAATCAGCCCATTAAATGCAGTCAAGCAGTTTTTTTTTTTTTAGGGAGCCCAGTCAGTTCAGACAGCCAGGTGGTCAGCTTCACGAGTTCAGCTTTTTCAGTCGTATCAGTACAGTAGTTCCAATTCAGTCTGTCAGCCCCAGTCAATTAGTCAAGTCAGTGCAGTCTTGAATGCTTGAATAGTTCACGAGGGGTAGGGTAATTAACAAGCATATGTATTACACGCAGTTGTTCCAAACTTTGAAAGCTAAAAAAAAACAGAAATGTCTGCAACGGATTCTTTTATACAGCCGCGACTATGAACGGATGCTTTCTCTAAATGCACGGCAAGCACTTTTGCAGTGCTGCTTTTAATGGACGAACAGTATCTTTCTTAATATAAGAGAGAGAGAGAGAAAGAGAGACATACATAACATCAAAGCGCTGCCATTCTGATGCGTTCGGCATATCTAGTGGAGCGAGGAGAGTGGAAGCAAGGAGATAAAGGACGCCGCTCTGAAAAAAAAAATAGGAAAGGACATGCAGTAACATTGGCACACAGAGGAGGAGACATGCACAAGCGAATAGGCACGAGAAAATTGAGGGCCACGCAGGCCAAAGCTGATGGAAGAGTCGTCGTCGAGAGGAGGAGACATGGAAGCAACGGCAAGATCAAACACGTGAAAGAGAACAAGGACACAGGCACGGGGAGGAAGAAGCACGCAGAGAGTGGAAAACACGCCGTAGTAATCAGAAGCCACGCCGGCCGCCATTAGGGCTGATGATGCTGCCACCAAACTCACTCATGCAACACGGCCTTCCAGTTGATGAGGTGGCGTCCGCTACCCGATTGAGCAGCCGAGCTTTTGGCAAATCACAGACGATGACATCACGAAAGAAGGTGTTCTGTCTCCTTTTTTCCCTTATTGATAAACATAGTCTTTGCGATCTAGTAATGCACTGCCTTTGTTCAACTTTCCTCGCTTTTATTGGCCTAATGACTCATTTTTTATTGGCCTAATGGCTGAGTGCCACATTGGAGAGAGAAAGGAAGGAATGGCACAGTGTGCTAACCAAAAACCATCCCACTTGGCTAACCCAGAGTTGAGGATGCAGGAAATTAGATACTACATTTCATCGGCACGAATACAAAGGAAGTGTAAAAGAAATAGCAGCGTTTTTATGTGAACACACTCTAATGTTCATGAACGTTCGTATAGTGTGAAATGGGCATTAAGAACTGCACATCTGTTTTTTGGTCCCGCATGAAACTTAGAAGAGTGGCAGCTTGGGCTAGTTGATATGGCATGACGATAGTTATAGCGCGAGAACAAAACGACGACACAGAGCGTTCGTGTCTTTCGTGTCCTTCTTCTCTCTGTGTCGTCGTTTTGTTCTCGCGCTATAACTATCGTCTCGCATGGAAGTATGTGTAGGCAACCCACAGTTGAATTACATAGGCTTTAGTGTACTCAGTAAAAGGATGGATAGAGCCCCGCCCTGGTGGTCTAGTGGCTAAGGTACTCGGCTGCTGACCCACGGGTCGCGGGATCGAATCCCGGCTGCGGCGGCTGCATTTCCGGTGGAGGCGGAAATGCTGTAGGCCCGTGTGCTCAGATTTGGGTGCACGTAAAAGAATCCCGTAAAATATTCGTAATCACGTAAAAGATTCGACCTTCTGGAGGTCGAATATTAGCACTAAGGGTGACACGAACGTAAGAGTGTCATCAAAGCAAGAAAACATCGAGCATAAAAATGATATAAAGCGGAAACCAAAAGAAAAACGTATTAAAACACACCCGGCCGAAGTGCAACAAAGCTGGACTCCAGGCAACGTTTAAATTACAGGGTTTCTAGGGTTTAACAACCGTTTTATGGCAGACTGCCTTGAGCCCGGAGACACAAAACTCCCACCGACGAGCTTTCCTCGTTTCTATCCAAGGTGCATTGTCCACTTGGACCTTATAAGCTTCTTTCTCGGATCCATTATAATTTGGCCTAGCTTTTTCGTTCAGGCGCTACCGAAACCTCGTTAAGGTCGCGCAAACGAACCAGAAAGCTCAGACGCTTTTGATAAGTTGATGTAGTCAAGTCATGCACATCAGCTTACATGCGACACTATCGCAGCTAATGCGCTCAGCAACTTTCTCGTTTTTTCTCTTCTTTTTTTACTTCTTTTTGTGCATGTATGCGTGTTCAGTCTAGTGAACGAAGATCCAACATTGCAAAAATAGACCACCTTGTACTCGTACTGCCACAAACCTTAACGAACATGCCAACTACATTGCTAAAACTGAAGATGCCTGATATTCCCAGAGTGCCTAACATAAAATTAACGCGAAGCGAAGTGCCGTGAAATTGGCTCGTGCAAGGGCCTTGACTTCTCGCAACATACATAGACACTGATCCATCCATCCATCCATCCATCCATCCATCCATCTATCTATCTATCTATCTATCTATCTATCTATCTATCTATCTATCTATCTATCTATCTATCTATCTATCTATCCCCGCCGCGGTGGTCTATTGGCTAAGGTACTCGGCTCCTGACCCGCAGGTCGCGGGATCAAATCCCGGCTGCGGCGGCAGCATTTCCGACGGAGGCGGAAATGTTGTATGCCCGTATGCGCAGATTTGGGTGTACGTTAAAGAACCCCAGGTGGTCGATTTTTCCGGAGCCCTCCACTACGGCGTCTCTCATAATCATATAGTTGTTTTGGCACGTTAAACTCCACATATCAATCCATTATCTATCTATCTATCTATCTATCTATCTATCTATCTATCTATATATATATATATATATCTATATATCTATCTATCTATCCATCTATATATATATATATATATATATATATATATATATATATATATATATATATATATATATATATATATATATATATATATATATATCAATCTATCTATCTATCTGTATGTCTGTCTGTCTGTCTGTCTGTCTCAGTGTATAGCGCACTCTCGAAATGATCATGTTTTCATGACACATGTACACATGTACATGCGCACACATGTGCGTCCACATATACATCACTTCGCATGCTCCCACTTACCCTGACAGTTAAGAGTAGTTCAACGAAGAAGAATGTGTGTCGTTTGCCGCAGTTGTCACCACAAAGAGAATCCATCCCCCATACCAGCCCCTGTTGCCTCCATCCCCCTTTCCCACGTGTAGCTGGACAAAATATGAGCAGCTTTGCCGCCAAATCCAGTGTTTCGTGGCGATTGTCATAAGGAGTTGCGGGAACGCAGTGTACCCAAAAACAGATGACGAACAGAAATCTGGGGCACAAGAGGCCAGAGGTGTTAGTGCTTTGACATGGTGTGTGAAGCCTCTTTTTTTTCTCTTTTTTGGCAAACTAGATTTTTTTAACGCTTGCAGCTGAGACAGTAGATGCAGAGGTGGAACAACGGCACCAGCGTTCGCCCATTGTCCGGCATTTCCCGGCACAGTAAGCGAGAAACAATGGGTTCCCGATCGACGTTGCGTGCACCGGACACGGCAACACTATCCGGAATCGAGATCAGAGCAACCTGCCCAAACCACGCGCGCTCTTTGATCGTTTACTCCAACATATCATCTGCTCTATTATATCCGCAGAAGTGTCTGGTAGCACACGAAGAGAGAGAAAGCTGGGACAAAGGGGAGAAAGGGGTAACTTGCGTGATCACCCTGTGTGTATTGAACTCCGCCCTTAGAGGTATTCTTTATACACCAGAGGTCATGCGACAACATAGTACGCACGATTTTTTCTTCATTTTCTCTTATGTTCATCATAACAAAAGCCTTAGATTCTGTTGACGATGATTGCGTACAGGCGGGGACAAGCAAGAGCCGAGAAGAGAAGGAAGAAGAGATTCGGCACGAGAAATATAGTAAAAGATTGAGTGCTTAGTTTACGGCTCGGGTATTTATTAGGCGACAGATGGCTAATCAAACACAAAAATTGATGGTTGGCGGCGTTAGTGACCCGCATGGGCGGCGGCCTCGAAACGAATGATGTGAAAACTCTTCACGTGGTGACGTTCACATGGCGCCACAGATCCCCAAAATTTGTGACGTCACGATCACGTCACTAAACAGCATGTAATGTGACGTCATTACGAGACTATCACTTGGTTAAAGGTGTGCTGACGACCAACGCACTGCAAAACCAGCTGAGGTGCCAAAGCTGTGAGAGGACGGCGGGGGACGATTAGTACATTGACTGACAACTAAAAAAAACACAAAGATGGTTTTAGCCTTCGTGCAATCTGAGGTAAATACATAAGGGACCTAGTGAGTTGTCTTGCTTTTCTTGATTTTGCGTTTTTTTAACATCATGTAATGATGGGATAGCCGGCTCTAACGTTAGCTACCTTCCAAAGTTGTGCTTATATAAATAGGAAACAAATAAAAAACTGTTGAAAAATACCTGACAGCGAAATCTTTTCTGTGATTCTGGTGCTTCCTTTCAAAAATAAAGTTTGCCAAGGTAGCTTGCGATAACTTTAAAAAAAATGTGCGCCTCTTACAACTCGTTCTTTTTTATTGTATTTCACTTCGTATATAAATATCGCTTTAGTTTTATGGCTATGACACTCTGCCGCTAAGGGTTGAACTTCCGACCATCGTAGCGTCATTCCAGCTGAAGGCCGAATGCGTGAACCCTAACGTGCAGCGTTCTTCACTTAAACTCAATCTCCGTAACTCATTACGCGCAGTTTAAGTGTCAGAGATGCGGCAACAATGTTTTTTTTTATTCGTTCGACTACATGTCTAGGCTTTCGGAACTATGAAAAAAATGGACACTTGCCGGCCGCATTTAGCATCATCAATACTTCAGAGGCTGTTGTCAAGTTTACATATCATGTATTTAATACTTGTATGTGCATACTTTACCATCTCCTTTCCTATTTTTCAGTCATAGTCCCCATCACAACACCACTCCACATCCTCAGTTCCCTATCCTTCCCTTTTGCTATTGATGGCATCGTTTACACGGTTTCGCCAACCTAACACCATATACGCCTACGCTATGCTTTTCCCTGTCTTTTCGTTTTTTCTATTCCCCTCACCCTCACGTCATTATATACGGGTTGTTATGGTATACCTGGTGCCATCGCTGCGTCGGCACAGCGCCATGCCAGGTTTTGAGAGACAACACCATACTACAGCCCGGCTGCCTAATGTGTCCCGCACTTATTACAATAGAGTTATTCTAGTGCAACACATGCGCAATGTGTCTGTTCAAGATGGCGTCCCAAGCTACAAAAGAAACAAACCCACTGCATGATGGCGTATTCGGGCGCCGATAGCAAACGATCAATGATCCGCTATATATAACCCTTAAATAAAACAGTGATCATATTACCCAAACTTGCAGCAGATGTACGTTCGGAAACTATTAAATATGTGCGTAACATATTTTAAACATCGCTACACGAATCAGCGCTCTCACTTTTTCAGCTATGTCTTCGCTTGCACCGTAGCACAACAAGCCACCTGAAGGGTATTTCCCACAAGAATGCAAGGACCATCGTTATATTTTGTAAGAAGGAAAGAAAGCAAAAAGTAAAGAAAGGCAAGTGACACACCGGTATTCTATGCACAGAAAAACATCCGACGCATTAAAATAGCCGACACATTAATGCGATGCCGCTATGACATTTCTTTCACAGTAGCCCCTGGACGACGTCAACGCAAATGAAAAGCAAACGAAAAAAAACTAACATAGTGGCTAAATCGATATATGCATAGAGGCTCCAATATGTCTTAAGTATTCGTAAAGTATTCTTCCCCACTTATAAATAGAAGACGTGCCCAAGAACCACGTCGAGAACGTCGCTAACTGCCTTCATATATCGTTCGTGCCAGTGGTGGGGAGCCTTCATTCGCAACGACGCTCATTTTAACGCGCTTCGCTGCCATTTTCTTGCGAGTTTGCACCGCACAGACGAGATCGCTGGAGCGTCTTTAATTACGACGTCCGATGCCAGTAATTAATTTCTCCACCACTGTAACGTCCATGGTCGAAAACAAGGGGGAAAATAATCACGAATTTCTTTTACTCGCAGCTAAGCCGACCTGCCTCATGCTTCTCGTGGTGATGTTTGTACTTTATTTTACTTCAAGCTTTGCGCTTATATATATATTTTTTATTTGTCCATGTGACCTTTCATGCATGACTGAAAGCGCCCTTGCTACAACATTTGCTTCATTGCTCAAAAAGATGTTTTTTTTTTTCGATAAGAAACAAATGTCCAATTTCAATTCTGTATAAATACCGAGCAGCTTTGTTCTATACGAGTATGCAAATCAGTGTACAACATCATATCTACCTTACGGGGAAAAAATGGGCATATGCCTTCTTGAGATATTTCGTATTTTATATAGCTTTTCTTGTTCTTTCTAGCAGAAGCCTCACCGAATTGTTTACGCATGGCGGAGCACCGAAGTTTTCGCACCATATTTTTTTAGAGAAAAATATGTTGTCACGGCTGCACCCCGGACTTGAATACTGCCAGTGAGGATTTTCTATTCCTTCTATATATTTTGAATTCGACATTCGCTTAGACGTCTCTACATTTGTTATTTCTTTAATGTGAAGCGTTTATTTGTGCCCCGCCACGGTGGTCTAGTGGCTAAGGTACTCGGCTGCTGACCCGCAGGTCGTGGGCTCGAATCCCGGCTGCAGCGGCTGCATTTCCGAAGGAGGCGGAAATGCTGTAGGCCCATGTGCTCAGATTTGGGTGCACGTTAAAGAACCTCAGGTGGTCGAAATTGCCTGAGCCCTCCACTACGGCGTCTCTCATAATCATATGGTGGTTTTTGGGACGTTAAACCCCACAAATCAATCAAATCAAAGCCTTTATTTGCGTACTGCAGGTACTTTGAGTATCTATCTATCTATCTATCTATCTATCTATCTATCTATCTATATCTATCTATCTATCTATCTATCTATCTATCTATCTATCTATCTATCTATCTATCTATCTGTCTGTCTGTCTAGCTAGCTAGCTTAGTTGCCTACGTCTGGGTGCCCTCGTGATCACCTCCTTGACTTCAAGGTGGACCAGTATTAGGAAAGAAGGGTAAAACGTTTTGACGATTGTCTGACCTTGACTGGTCATGACATGAATTATGTGAATAACCCATCGCGTACGACGTCAAACCCTTTCCCACAGACACGTGTGGCACATCCCCCTACATCACGGACAACATTACTCAGGTGCGTGCCCCAGGTGTTTGACAGATCACATCTACCAAGAAATGGCGATAACATGCGTTGGAAATTTAACTGCGACAACCTCAAAAAAAAATCGACATCGGCAGTGTTGACCGCACGAGTGCAAAGCATATATGTTGTGGCACTAACAGGAATCAAATACGAGAATCCTGCGTGGCAATCAAACATTCTACCACTGAGCCAAGCCAGGTCTCGGAACTGCTTTGAAAAAAGACGCTATGCAGACGTAACATTGGTGAAACGTCAAGTGTGGTTCCAGTACCGTTCATATAATTCTATAAGCTGCGCATACGTACTCCAGTAATGCAGGCGTCAAGCCAGGGTAACGTCAATTGTAGTCAAGAGCCATTCCCAGAAGTTGGTCTACGTAGAACTACCCAGGGCTACCATCCTCGCAAGCACAAGCGCTACATTTCAGCTTACAGGTTCTGTTGTTGGTAAAATCCATGTTGATCTTGGTGTCCTTACACAGCTATAACCAACTGGTTATATAAAACACATGCGACTATTCAGCATACATGCCTGCGTCTTTAAATGTGTACATGTACATATGTTTAGAGTGATCTCGTAGCGTTTCGCTCAAAAAAATAGATCACAATACAGTTGCCTTTCTTCCACATGTTCGACCCCCATGGCATGATGGATCTGCCGAATTGTGTTGTTGATCGCATCATACTTTATGGTATTGGTGAGAGAATAGAACCCGCTGCAAGACGCCAAAATTAGAAACATGTACATTTGAACCTTACTAACGTCAATCAATAATGAGGAAATTCACAGCGTAAAGAAGTAGCGGTGCCATATATCTTTATCTTTCTAGTCATATTGTGGTACGCTAGTTTATTTCATTTACTCTGTAAACATGAGAATGTAGGTCATGACAGAAAGCTCACTGCAGACCGTTGAACTAAGATGGCTGCATAACAAGTGCGATTCCTCCTGACAGTCGCTACGATCCAGCGCAAATGAATAGCCTAAGTGAGATGGTTCACTTGTTGCTTCATTTATGTGCACACCCTGACATATGCACACGTCCACACCCCGAGTGTCAGCTGGCAATGCTTCCAGCTGACACTGGTAAGTACACTGGCGCTGACATTGGCTTAGTACGCAATGTCGACTGAAATATTTGTGGCTCGAAATGGACAAAACTGATTTGCTTCTGATATGCCATATTAAGACAGTGATAGCCCTTCGATTGTTTTGCAGTGGCTGTAGATGCCTGTAGATATCAGGCTGGTTTATCCCCTAGCTTGCTACACCAGGTGTGGGTGATGATCATGACGTATGCAGTTGTCACGTGTAGCAAAAAATCAAGACGTACAGTCGGAGCCAAACGTTTAGAGACTACTAGGTCTCAGAATACCTACTTTCGCAGTTAGTTGGGACTGTATCTGTTATATCCTCACTTTGCATGTTGTTAGGCTACTTTTCAAACAGGCCGGAAATACTAATTCAAAGCTGTCTGTCAAAGCAACGGGAATACTCAGCTTTTGATTGCGTCGCGACGTCTCTAAACTTCTGATGCTCTCTACAGAATCACAAACATACATATCTGCACAAAAGAACAATTTATAGTGTATCGTTCAGGCGTTTACTCCTTAACTGTACCAACAGCCCTTACGTATTTCGCAACGCACAGGTACCACTCTACTACGAACCGACGAGGTGCCGCAGCTCCAAGCTCGGCACATCCTCAAACTGACGTCGCAAATGTAGTGCCACCTTGAAAATCTGTCTCTCCGCTTCGGGCCGCACTGCACGGAATAAGTGAGGAGGGTAGTATTAGCCGGTCGTGACAAGAAGTACCGGTCCATCACTTCCGTTTTCCCGTTAACTTGTCAGGCATATCTGCGACTGCCTGTAGTGCTTCCGCCACCTTGCACCGGAAAAACGACGCCGCGTTGTGGAGACAAGCCGCACCAGATGTCAAGTCTCCTCGGAATACGCGCGCCCAACCTCGACAATCCGGAAGTAGTGTTCCCGGCTTGGAGTACTTATACACTTCCTTTTTCTTCTTTTTTTTTTTCTCCGCAGCTGGCGCAACAACTCAGGACAGGACGTTGCAAGAAAACACTACGTGCCATTCAGAGGATGCTCGAGAGCAACCTCATGGCATTTCCTAACTGCGCCGCTTGCATTACACAGTCTATTATTTTATTAAAACTCAGGGTCACGTCGGAGCTAACGCATGTTTCAGAGGCGTACCTGCTTGTAGACGATTATGATATTTTGATAGTGTGTATGTCTTTTTGGCGTCCCGTCTCTAGCATTGTTTGATTTCTCGCCTACCATGCAGCCCCAACAGGGCCAATCAAGCACGCTGTTTATAGATCGGTGTACATGTCAAAATTTTCAGTCTCACAAGTGAACACAAACTGTAGTTTATCGGTCCAACTGCCTAATGAGAAGCCACGTGTTGACGCGTGGGCTATTCAGTAGCGGCGCGTTAGAACAAAAAGCAACTGCCCAACGTACAAGGCTACGCAAAAAACACTCGTGAAAGCAATCAGGCAGTGATTCTTCTCGATCGATTCACCTGCTGATGCTTCTCGCTCCACCACTGCGAAAAGAAATGGATGGCCGTGCTGACGCTGCGGCGACAGTCCCGAAATCTCCGTACCTTCTAATCAAAACTGAAAACCATTCGTCTTTGTCACTCCCTGCCTTTAGCAGCAATGCGGCTGATTTACTGTCAGCTGAGTTTTTCAGGGTAGAAATGACGCCTGCCGAGAAGTGAGAAATGCTTTATAGCCATTGATTATCTATTTTGTTCTTCCTCGCCACTCTCATCACTTCTTCGAGATGTACATGCCTGCGAAAAAAAGTTACTCGCAAGGATGCTTCTGTGCACTATCTTTCTTTTCAACGGGTAAAGAAAAAGCGATAAGAAGGTACAAGAAGTTGAAACCCAATCCGCTACATCACCTTGGCCTTCGCGCATTTTTTTTTTTTTTGGCGAGTCGTTTTTGAGGAAGCGTTTTAAAGGCTCCATCATCAAAGCACCCAATGAAGGATTGATTGATTGATTGGTTGATTGATTGATATATTTATTATTTGGTTGATTATATATTATTTGATTCAGTAGACTGAACAGATGCAAATATCCACCACCCCACGCCAAACTAAACAAGAAACAGCAGGTTGCCTGGAGACAACTACAGACACACACGTACCCGAATCCGGTGATCCTTCGCCTCTGCTACCCAGGCATTTATACGTCCGACGCGTGTAAGGCGTGCGGAGCCAGAGCGACGCTGCAGCACATGCTGTGGAAGTGTACCGGTAACGCGCAGCAGTCCCCTACGAACCCGGTAGACATGGCGGTCTCGAACCGCGAGGCGCGATGGGAGGCGGCTCTGCTCAGCCACGACCTTGCCGATCAACTGTGGGCCGTCCGGCATGCCCAGAATGCCGCCGGGTCCAAGGACTCGAGGCCATCACCTAGGCCGGGGTGCTTGTAGCCCCACCCCGCTCAATGACGCCGGACATGTTCAATAAAGTTTTAGATGCGGAGCATCTTATACTCGCGCCTTGTAGTGCGCCGTCCGCACCGCTTCTCGAACATTCGACAGCTGACGCGCGCGCATGCGCCGTCGCGCCGTCGCCCACTCTTCCACCATCTGTGCATCCCTTCCTCCTCTACACACCGCGCGCGCTTCACTCCTCCACCATCTGTGCACCCTTCCTCCTCTACACACCGCGTTCGACATCTACAATTCTCCTGATTCTCCAGTGGACGCGCATGTGGCGTCGCGCTTCGAGAACATTCAACAGCTGACAGTGCATGCGCCGTCGTGCTGTATATATACTCAAGGTCGGCGCTCGCTCGCTCAGTTGCCGCTCGTCGGTTGGTTTGTACGGCGCGTCGACGTCCAAGGTCGCGGTGAAATGAATTCCAACGAATCCACAAACACAATGATCGACGTCCCTTCGACCAGCGCCGCCCTTTCGCATACGTGTGTACGTGTTCACTCATTTAACACCCCCTCCTACAACCACGTTAACCAATTTAGCCATCGACCCAAGTAAGTCGCAATTTAACACCCCATTTCACAACCACGTTAACCAATTTAGCCATCGACCCAAGTAAGTCGCACTTTAACACCCCGTTAACCAATTATATGGTCCGCATCCTCCTCAGTGTTCCCCCGAGGGAAGCTGCGGGCAATTTTTTTACTCACTCACTCAGTAGGTTAGTCCTTTCTATCAATTGGACAAAACTTTGTTAGACTCTGTAGGGTTAATGGTATAGAGATAGAGAGAGGCAAGGAGAGAGCGGGGCGAAGGTACAGCGAAACCCAGAAGTAAGGATAAGATAGGAAAGATGGACACGGTCGCAGCAGTCCGAGGAAGGGTAACCACTCAGCAACGCTCTTGTCGGCGGCGGCAGGAGATGGCGTAGGGCAAGTCAGTCGGGCCAGAGCTGCGCTGTCGTCGGAGATCGCGGGGGCACAACCGGTCGGCACAAAATACAGAGAGTGAGTTGAATAAGTTTAAGTCACTCGTTTTCTGGCATACGAAGCATGGTGAACCCGGCAAACAAATGCTCGGGCAGTCCAGCGTCTACAGCTCGTGCACCCGCTCGCGCTTCGCACTTAGCACTGGTCCCACTAGTCATTGCCTTGCGAATTCCCTACTACAGACTCCATATTTCAAGACTCTCGGCTAAAATGTGGTTGGCCCTTCAGTACAGAGATGCCACGGCAGAGGCCGCTGCTGCTCTGGACTGAAGAAGGGTCTGTTTGAGTGCCTCCTTCTATTTCGCTGATAACTGCAAGCGGATCACAGGTATGTAGTGAAAATATGACCCCCATAGTTGCCCTTTTGGGTGTTTCGCGAATTCTCGCACGCAACTTGAGCTTCAATTTCTTCTGAAAAGTTTCCTGGTGCTGAAGCAAAACAAAATGGCCGCAAGCTTCCGCACCCATCACTCTTTCAGAGGAACATAAAATTGCTAAGCAAGCTAACAAATAAGGTTTTCTTTTTTTTTCAACTTTTACTGCCACAGGCTAGCTCTATACGACTGACCATGGAGGGTCGTAATGCTTCTAAAGTTTATCGGCGATCTCATTTTGCAGCTGCGTTTGCCGCATCGCACCCGAGAATACGAAGACGTCCCCGGCACACTCTCAATCATCTCGCCTGTTCAACTTTCTCAAAGCATGGCTTCTATTATGCCAATCTAAAGTCAAAATCTTCGGGACAGTTCCGTTTCGCGAACGCATTGTGTACACAAATCACCCGCAGAAACCCTCCAATACGTGCTGCAAAACACACAGCAGTCCCTTTTACCGCCACCTGAAAGATGATTTATCGTTCAAGACTCGAAAAGGAGGTCTGCACTATTCGGGCAAACTCTTCTTGTTTACTTTACAAAAAGTGAACAGACGGCCGCTGCATTCGCTTTACCATGCCATTTTTTTAGCGTCTTCCTATCTATCTTGCCTTTTTTTATTTCTATTCCTAAGGTGAACTTTGGTCGGAACGGAATAACGCAGATGGACCACATTTGGTGGCCGCTATTGCCTATGAATGGAGGAGGTGTATCAATAAGAGAACGCCTTATTCTACGCAGCGCTTCTTCGCGATCACCGGTTCTGCGACTTCTCAAAAAAAAAAACGGTGCGCTATGTTTCGAGAGCAGGCACTTTGCCGTCGTATAAAATTGTAATTTTAAGACAGAACACGCCATCGCGGTGACATCTCTTGGAGCGGTCATAGCTTCATTGTCTTCGGCAGTGATGCTCCAGCCGGAACATTCGATGAATATAGGCGAAGGATAACACTGCCCCTCCTTTCCAAGGAATATCAGGCTTACCTCCGAATTCTGATCTTAGTGTCCACTTCGTGGGCACGAGAAACAGCTTGGACTTTGGCTTGCTCAGAATATCGTGCGACACGTCTGCAATTATAGAAACAGCAACGACTCTGAAGAAGACTAAGATAGGCTCGGTAACGACGTCATCCTATTTATTTCCGCATTTATTGGCTGATGAAAACTTACTTGCTGAGAAAATAAGTGATCACAACAACAAAACACGAAGTGCAAAACCTATGAGGCATTTTATCGTGTGTAAGTTATCAAACCAAGATGTTCAGCGCACGTAAACCACTTTAAACATGAAGAATTTTCTGAACCGCGGTTGTTGGTTAGGTAATTTCTTTAGGGATTATGTCATTGTTTTGTGTTCGCTTATAAATATTGTTCGGTAAATCTCGCTTTCTTTTATTGTAATGGCACAACGCCAACGTAAAGGTTAATAAACTAATATTATTATGTGCTCTAACGACGTCAAGGTACACACCGTTCTCGTTTTTTATTAGCAACATGAGTGTTATAGACGTATTAATTTCTACTGGTTAACAAAACTGGCACCAATGGCAGACATGAACCGCTAGGGAAACAATACACTGTTACATCGGCATAGCTGTGTCCCACATATACAGCAGTACGGGGGAGGCGTGTATTACAAACATGACTTTTTTTTTTCTCACAACACAATAGGAAGTCTTAACTAAGCAACGCGCTAATAAAAGCAACAAAACGCTTCTCGTAGCGTATTCTGCCACTCACATTTACTTTAACAGCAGTTCATTGTTTGGCTCACCTAAACATTCTTTCTTGTCGATTGTCAAGTGCTTTGATGCACTTTCTCTTTGTTTCGAACACACCATGCCTCAGTCGCTTCCACGAGTATTGATTTGTTCAATCAAGCCAGTCAGATAAGTAGATAAGAATAGGCAAAAAATAGGCACAGCGAGTCCTTTAGGGAAACAACTGCCTGTCCAATCACCAAAAGCGGCTGTCGGTGCAGCCGCAATCAACTATCGTCGGCAGCTCTTTTCCGGTACAGCAAATTATTTTTCTTCTCTCAAATGGCCTTCCAGCGTACCGGTAGAGACGCAGCGCACTGCCCGAGCAGCACTACACAGCTTTGTCAGCAACACTGCAACCGTTTTCTGTGCAGCGACTTGACCACTTGCAGTTGCCTCCGGCTTTGCGCTGCAGAAATGAAACCCTTGTCGGCTTGCAGGAGTGATTCCCAAATTGAATGCAGTTCCGACGCACTTAAGAAGGAGCTTCGCCTCAAGATAGCATATATAGAGCAGTGATGTTGACTTAGCGAGAAAGTGACTAAGTTTAGCGTCTCTTCAGCCGTGCTAGCGCCAATTCTATCTTTTTGAGTCTTAGTGATATTTTGGGGGACTTTCAAAGTTTGAGGTAGAGTGTTCTAAAACAGACAGAGATCATTAGGAAACAGTGAGCACAGAGAAGTGGAATGCTTGAAGCAAGCTTTAATAAATGAGGCCAAAGCATACAGGATCAAGCTCTTGTGGCACTGCGATCTTTAGCGCGCAATGTGGCGGTTCCGAGCACTCCTTCTATTTCAGAAAGAGGTGAGCAAAGCGGCACAGACAGGTGGACTATAGCTGTTCACCGGTTCACACTGGCGTAGCCAGGAGGTAGCAGCGCAACCCAACTTCATTTGTCACAGCAAATAGTGGTTTAGAACTTTGTTTTAATAAAAAATAATCTCTTCACGTGCTTTGTTAAGTCGAAAACTAAAGACTAACCCCCGTATTCTAGCACGCCTTTTCACTCA
Source organism: Rhipicephalus microplus (assembly GCF_043290135.1). Lineage (NCBI taxonomy): Eukaryota > Metazoa > Arthropoda > Arachnida > Ixodida > Ixodidae > Rhipicephalus > Rhipicephalus microplus. The sequence goes on along the minus strand of NC_134704.1, from coordinate 25,828,993 downwards.
ACGCTCCACCTTAAATTGAAAAAAATTGATAGGAGCGCCATCTATAGGCTGGGCAAGTCACTGCATATTAGTGATAACTTGCTCCTATTTTTGAGTCGCGCAGCGTCATTTTCAGCCGAGCAGCGGCGCAGTGCGCAACTCCGTCAAGTGAATGGTTAAAGTCGAGTCGAGGAGCGTTTGTGAATATGGGGGTAAGGAAAAACTTATCACCACCATCGTTTACCGACTTTTGGCTCCAATTGGCGGCTTTTCGGAAGCTTCCTGTCGACATTGCCAAAAAAAAAAGTTTACACTGAGTACATAATCAGTGAAGCTAACAGCATGCTTGGTTACTTACGTCACAACTTTTCGAACGTCCCATCATCCTTAAAATTACTACTTCATCGGTCATTAGTGTGCCCCAAACTAGAGTATGCTGCAGCAGCGTGGGACCCACACAACGAGAATCTCATAGTTTCTCAAGAACTTGTTCAAAATAATTCAGTTCTGATCATTAATTTTAACTATCACCATACTACCAGCACTTCTTCAATGAAAGCTAACCTGTGTCTTCCATCACTAGTGTCTCGGAGAAAAATAGTCTGCTTAACTTTATTTCATAAGGTGTACCATCATCCATCTCTTCAAGATGACTTCGTTTCTTAACGGCTTACTTATCTCGCTATATCGGACTTCGCTTCAAAGTCAAAATTCAAACGGGAAATGCTGACACTTTCAGTCATTTTTTTTCGCCACAACATCTCGACAATAAAACCACCTTCCCAATGACATAGTCATCATAATTGATAACAAACTTTTTCTCAAAGCTGTCACTGACACTGTTTAACTCGGAATAAATAAAATGTTTTTATTGTTGTTTTTGTTGTTTAGTAACTAATAACAAATTATCTAACCTTGTATACGCAATAATAATGTCATCTTATCTTGTTTGTTCATGTTAGTACTAGCTAAGCATTTCCTTATTACACTGTTTGTACTGTTTTTACTCGTCTGTTGTTTTATGGCACTACTGTATCATCTTCTTGTTGCATTACAGCACTACCCGATTTTGTACGATTTCTCGTTTACACTTCCCACTGTAATGCCCTCGGGCCTTGAGGCTACAATAAATAAGTAAATTTTAATTAATTAATAATTATTTAATTAATTAATATGATTGATAAACAGACGAAAAATAGTCTACGTTCGCTTCCTGTTTCTCTCCTCTAGGCATCCCTCCCCGCGTCATTTGCGCCCCCACTGCGAATTCGCGCCCCCTCCTCCTCTTCTCCTACACTCCCCACTTTCCTCTCTCACCTCGCAATGCCGACGCAGGCATCGTCTGATAGCGATATTCTCGATTCTTGATCAGCAAGTCAGCCACACTGCAGCTGATATTATCCCGACGAGCCAATACGTTTTGTCGCAGTTTACGAACTGTGCGTTCTTCATGCAGCCTAAATCGCAGAAGTCGCTGTCGGGACGATGATTTACTCATCGTTGTTAACCTGCACCACGAGCATAAGACAGATGTGCCGCTAGTACGTCATTAGCTCCTCTTTCGCCGTGACATCACATCGCAGTGACACGTCATTGAGAAGCCGCCTTCATAGAGTTTCCTAAAATTAACTAGAGAGGACTCTGGTGCTGTGATCGTTCAGCGACCATGTGAATGATGGGTAGTACTCAAGTTTGCCTAGTCTTCGTGCTTGACGGCTTCGAACTCGCCTGTGGCCTTGTTTATTCCCGCGTTTTGGTTTCCTTTTGAATGGAAGAACGGATTGTTGTAAACTTCGTGGCTCTATTTGACTTCGTGAGCCTAGAAGGTGAAGTGCTACAGCTCAATGTATCCTGATAGCTGTTTCGTGAAAAAGCATACTCAAGCCACGCGAGGTCAAACAGAGTCGGAAGCCCCAAGATTAGACAAATTTGTGTAACACCCATTATTTTGCCCATAATTCCCATGCTAGCTGAACCACCGTGCGTTGCGGCATAGACAAAAACACCAGAGTTATCTCTGGTAAGTATTGTAGGAAACTGTACATGGCTGCCCCCTCAATATCGAAATCGAAAGTGTTTAGCTAAGGAAGCTGTGTTAAAAATTTTTGTGTGCATTTTCAGACACCACAATACTGCTTTTAGGGGTCTTGATACCAATATTCTAATAAATGGCGACAATCTAAAGATACCTGAAATTGGTGTCAGTACGACTTTAGTGTGAGCAGTGACATAATCATCCTCCTGTCATCCTGCCATAATCTTCCTCCTGCTCCCACTAAGGAAACGTCTAGGGACTTTCGCTCCGACCGCAAACCCAAATGCACGGAAGCTACACACAGCACTTCGTGGGCTTCGCGGGCCGTGATCGCCACACGCTATTTCGAATTTCCTGCAAGCGGGCCGCAAACGCGAACAGCGACTAGCGTTACGACGCATGCTCAGTAGCAGCTACCGCACCCCAAGGGCTCGCGGTGCGCTATTCTAAAACTCCCTATTATCGAGATGTAAGGGTTATGGCACAACGCGTCACCGCGATACATGGTACGTGCGGCTCTTGACGAGCACTTGGAATTTTTTTAATTGCTGCGGCGTTTACCGCCTAGTATTCGTAATACGCAGTGTCTATTTTCCCGGCAACCGCGATGATTGTTCAAAAAAATTTCTCCCAGCTGTCGCCTCCCATTGGCTCTCATATGTCACGGGAGTAAGTGCCGTGGGGAGAAGAGAAAAAACTGGCTGCTGCGGGACAGACTGGGCATACGTAGCCTAGCGTGCGTTAGATTAGGTTAGGTTAGGCTGCGAGACAGACTGGACAGACGTAGACCAGCGTGCACTGGGTTAGGTTGGGTTATGTGTAATAGGTTAGGTTAAGTTCTACCGGTTGCCGGGAGAATAATACAAAAAGTTTATCCGGGCAGTTACTCACGTGACTTATGAGAGCCAATGGGAGGCGACTGCCGGGAGAAGTTTTTTTTTGATCAGTTATCCCGGTATAGACGTAATAGCCTCTCTAACTGCGATGTAAGCAATAGTGAACTAGCATTTCCCTGCTTTCTATAATGTACATACAGCCACCAATTTTTTTTCCTAGCCTGAACGTACAAACGTCGTAAGCACCAGTTCTGGCGTCCCGTTCCTGGAACCATGTGACAGAAGAGTGTTCATCGCGCGCATGCGCGTATTCTTGTTCATCTCGCCACTTTTACTCGTTATGCGGCGCTTAACGACTGGGTTGCGGTGCTCAAGCGTTCAGGATTTAAAAATGAGCAATATGCGAGACCACCCGCTTCCATCTGAATTGGTACTGGCTCCGTGCCCGGATAGCAAGGCTTCGCTAGGTCTCGTCGAACGCCGGGGGCAAACATCGGGTGCCTTCTGGCCCTTTTATTTGGACCACTTGTTCGTTTTGACGCTCCTTAGACGTAAAAGAGGTTTGATGTCAACTTTGGCTCAACAGATGGCCGGCGCCACAGCGTTATCTCCGTTAGCGCGTGCATGGAGGCACCCCTTCAATGTCCTTAAATAAGTCTTCAGCATTATAGCCGTTAATATGCCTATATTTCTCTATAAATATAGACGGATAGTTAGCGCTGTTGATTCTTTGATTATGCGAAACAACTTCTATGTAAATATTCTTTCGTGTGCCAATAATTCGCTTTTACGCTTAAGAACGGGCTGTTGTGGCCACTGAGAATGCATCGACTCCATCTGCGCAGTGCGATGGGTCAAACATGCAGAGTTTTCTTGAAAGAAGAAAGTTTCGTAGCGTTAAATTCGTGTGGTTCTGTCAGAAATGAACTCTGTGAAAGAGCCTGTATGAACGCTGTTACCATAAAGTTTCATACAATAATACCTAGAGAGGAATATGGCGCTAGTGTCTACGTGGGCTCCTTCAGCGGCGCTTGTACCCCCATGGAAATTATGAAAAGTACAGGCTTCGGATCCACTTCGGATGGATTGCGTTCTTTAGATTCACGACGCTTCTTTTCTGAGTGTAAAAGAAAGTGATGTGAACTTAAATTTATTTGAAACTAGCTTTAATTATAAAATATATGTAAATACTTTTATTGAGATCAGTAGTTTTAGCATTAGAGGTGCCATTTTAGAAGCCATAGTTGAATAAACCGAGTTACAACTTAAAAATAAGCGCATCGAAATGACTTAGAATGAGCACAAAAAGCAAAGAAATAACAACGGATGTTAGCCCATTTGAACAAAAGTTGTGTTATGTTGAATATTTGTGACTGAAATCCCAGCTTGACATTAACTCATTCGCATAACATAACTTTTGTTATGTTATGCGATTTAGTTATTCGAACCCGCAACCTGCGGGATCGAATGCCGGCTGCGGCGGCTGCATTTCCGATGGAGGCGGAAATGCTGTAGGCCCAAGTGCTCAGATTCGGGTGCACGTTAAAGAACCCCAGGTGGTCTAAATTTCCGGAGCCCTCCACTACGGCGTCTCTCATAATCATATGGTGGTTTTGGGACGCTAAACCCCACATATCCATCAAAATAAAAAATGAGCAAGCTTCTACTTGAAGTATGCTTAGGCAGTTCACTTGGAAAAGTTGTGAGTGACAGATTATACAGTGATTTATTTATTAAAAAAATAACGAAAGAGTTTCTAGTGGATGAAAGCGATGCTTTTCTTGATTTTTGAAATTTGTAGTTAATGATGTTTTTGTATTCGTTGCACCTTGTTCATTATTGTCCTTTTGCCTGTTGTTTATTATACTCTAATTTGTCTTGTAGAGCAACTCAATTTCCTAGTCAAGATTTCTCTTGTTAATTTATTTGATAGAAAACATGCATTTGTTTATATTTTCCACCACTGGAATAAGGACTGTTTATATTTCTATTATTTTATTCACACTTCTGGCAGTTCCTTTTCGACTATGGTACCCATGTAAGATAGCACGTGATGTTGTAATTTTCTGAGTACTGTACTTGCGGTATGTTTCTGCTTTGCTGCCAGGGTGGCATGACCAAGTCAGGCTTTTACTTGGCCTTTAGTCGTATTTCCCAAGGCAATCTTGTTCAATTTTGCCTTGAATAAAGCAAACCAAACCAAACCAAACCAAGCTTGGCATTTATTGGAAAGATAAAAAATAAACCACAATTTACCTGACTTCATAATGTTTATTCAATGCGTGACCCTGGTTTGTTCGGCTGAGTGATGTAAGAATGTGTTACATAGTGAAATATGAAACTCAAAGAAGACGTTGTCATACCAAAGTTGAAAAAAAAAGTTTTACTTAGTACAGTCGTGCCGAATGAAAAGTGCCCCTGTAAAGAAAGTTATAGCCTTGTCATGTGAACCCACTTCAGGAAGAAGCTCCGAGAGATTAGAATACTTCAGCATAGAAATTAGTACTTATGCTAATTGTTGACGATCGTTTTTTTAGCAAGTCAGTCCGTCCCTTCGAGTTAGGATCTTGTGTGGTGCGACAGGCACATTTTAGGTTGCTGACTTAGTGTGTCTGTTTTTACATGCGAAGCGGCTCGTTGACTAGCCTGTGCAACGCTGTCCGTCCGTGTCTCTGGGCCAACGCGTAGCACCGCGCTCCCCTTGCCGAAGGTGTCAGGGCGGTGCCAAGTAGGTCACGTCTTCTCTCACAGTGCACCCTGACGCCACTCTCCCTCACCTGCCACGAGGGAAAGAGTCTATTGTGCTTTCTCGCTTATCGAGCGTTTACTCGTGGCAAGTGTGTGGGATCTTACTTACAGGGTCTGCTGACAAGACTGTCAGGCGGTGGAAACATGGTAGATGTGAACTAATCTTCAGAGGTGAGTAGTTTTGTTTTATTACTAATAAAACAAGCCTGTCTATGACATTGATAGGCTATAGGATATCGGTAAATGATGGCGAACAATGGATAATGTGATAAAGCCGAAACATCACTTGCTGCTCCTCTCTGTGCCTCATCTCTCTTACTCCCATATCACTACTGGCTGCCTCACAACAGACCATTTTCAAGCAATCCCGGGATCCACCGTGGGCGCGCGATGCACTATGAGAAATGTGTGTACGTTGAATGCTCCTCGATGACACCGTAGGAGCATCCAACAACAAAAAAAGAAAAACGTCTCCGCTTATGGCTATAAATAAATACTAAACACTACATATGTCTGAACGCACTGTCATGTATCCCTAAGCATGAAATGCGAAAAGAATTGGGGTACATTAACGTATAATATTGAGTTAGTGCATGCATATTACCGATCGGGCATATATGACATGCTGAAGTTAAGCAGGATGCGAGTGATCGCGTGTCGATACATGCAGTGAATCCGTGCTATCATGAGTAATGCGAGTTGGAACACCAAATTCGCGAGTATTCATGGAATGCTTGTTCACAAGCTGTGCAATTAGTCGTCCGTGATCAGGTTTAACCAAACTGCTTGGAGGTGTTAGTGTTCAGGTATATAGTTATTTTATTTTAATTGACAATTCACGTCCTGTACAAAGTGAGCACAACCTAAACTTATTTAAAGAAAAAGGAGATGTAACTAGAATTCATGTGCGAGGTGTCATGCTTTGATAATTTGCCGTTTCTTGGTACATTTCACTGCGATCATGTCTGCAGGTTCAGCGAAAGCGGTGTTTGATTTCGCGTGTCGGTGCATTGGAATATTCTTAAACGAGGGATTATGAGGTCATGCTTACGCACGACATCGGGGAAAAAAAATTCCCACAGTTTGCTGAAATCGGTTCACGTGACAAAGGTAATTACTGACGTCATCCAACCGTGAATATTGTAGAGACTAGAAACATTGCCATTATTGGACATATGTATAAGTTGCACGGTCTGAAGAATGTAAGAAAAAGACTTGGGGTGAAGGGAACAGACAGCAGTGGACACGGGCCGCTGAAAGAACGATAAACGATGGCGGTAAACTAGTAACAACTGGTTTATTGCTGAGATGTGCATTATATATATGTATAGAAGCTTTGCGCATGCGGTCGTTTGCTGCCTCAAGTAAACTTATTCACACTTGTTGCGTAGTGCACAAAACGTCGCAAGTGTCTGCAGTGGGCAAAGTAAAATGTGGTCAGGAGCACACATGCCACTCATTTTGTCAGTTATTGTACATCGGCCGGACTGGTCGGCCTGGCTGGTCAATGTACTGACACGCGCCTTCGCGAGCATCTAAATTCAATGAATCGGGCCGTCTCATTTATCCTTGTTATGTCATTCATGCAAATATAATCCCATCTTCAAGGCACGGCAATTTCGCTACAGCAACATAGTCAGACAACGCGATAAATTTCGGAGGCATATCATGTCGCAAATAACGTCAAATTAGGTCCACCTTCTCGACCGTTACAGGACAAAGAATTTACTAATCGACTGTAAGCACGCGCCTTGGTTGTTTGACTTTTCGTACCTCTTTATGACACACGCACTTCACACCCATTTTTGTATGTCTTTTTTTTCTCACAAGTGCGATAAACTGGCGTGCGCGTATTCCGTTCCTCTTTCTTTTTTTTTGTTCTAAGCATTATTCTAAGCTGTAGTTATAGCACCGAGGTAAGTTAGTAGACACTAAATGTTCGTTATATACATATTGCGAGTGGCGTGCACGCTGTTTAGCGAATGTATCTTAATTTACCATATGCCGGCTATGCGTTCTAGCGTACTTTTTTGAATGTCAGAAACTCACATTGTGCTGGTCGACACTGTCAACGGACGTTGATTCCAAAGGTATGCGCGAATCATCCACCAGTCGTGCCCTTAATAGGCAACCGAGCTGTACCTTTATTTTCATTTTGTTCACATGTATGACACAAAGCATCTGCATGAAAAAATAAACAAATGAATAATTCACTAAATGAGTCAATTATTGTCATTATTTTTATTTGACTAATTAATTAATTAACGCTTCTGAGTCACTCAGCTGGTCTATCAGTGGTATCAATAGGAATCGTCAAGAGACTGTCTCGGCTAAACGCTGAAATTCGCAGTGTCTAAGACGTCCTGACACGGCGCTGGGGCCCCCATTTGCTTGAAAAAGATCTATTAGACTATCATGCCGCATCTGTGCTGTGTCGTAAAGAACAGATTTTATCTTTTCTATTAACTCAATTCAAATCAAAGATTTGTCATTGCTCTTTGAGAACTTCATAGATTTCCGTAGGTTATGATTTTTTTATTGTTCAATCTTCTGTAAATCTTTTCCTCGATCTGCATTCTTCAGAACTTATTGGACAAGAAATTCTGCTGGAGTCAGCATTTGGGTGAGAAGGCTCGTCTTCCTATGGGTGGCAACTTTTTTTTGCAGAATCATGCAGTCCTAGCTCACTATCTTTCATCACATTCAGCGCAGAGGAGGAGAAGAGAGAGTGAACCAACCTTATCAAAATTTGCTATTGAGTGCAGAGCGTGCGGGAAACCTCTAGCCCGGTATCTCATGATGATGAACTTATTCTTCACTGAGCGTAAGGTTGGGCTTGTCTGTAACTCGTTTTACTATTTTAGCGCAACGCTAACCAAAACAAAGGACAGAACAATACACTGTCCTAACTTCCAACATTTCATTTTGTATTTCTGAAGGCATTACACAGATAAATAGGCTGAAAAGCTGTGTATGCAGACACATTATAAAGTTACAAAAATATGAGAACTACAAGGAATGTTGTATGTTAGCCCTCCGTCTGTGTCATTTGTCTGTACTCTGTTTCACTTAACAGCACACTGAAATAGCAAAACAAAACTTCTTGTTCGACTTCACATTTCTTCCGCCGTCTAACTTAACCTGAACAGCCTTCTTGTTCTTCTTTCTGCGTTGTCACCGGGCATGAAGACTGTTACGAGTACATGTTCTTCATAAAATATATACAATTTCAAAAGCCTTTTGGGGCAACAGGTTTTTATATACTGAGAGTTGCACAGTAAATCATTATGCCGTAATAATATGCTATCAGAACTGTATGCACTGTAACAAAAGTAAATGTTCTAGACCCATTGGGACAAATTTTATTGCATGTCCAACATTCGTCAGCAAAATCAAAGCTAGGCATTAACCAACTCACGAATGTTGAAAATGTCATAACCATTGTTCAAACTGGTTTAGAACGTTTTTTTTTGTTAGATCATATAAGGTTCTGATTTCCAATTATCGGTATAAGCTGATTTATTTAGTAACTTTCTAAGTTCAAGTAAAGAACCTGATTCAAACAGACACACAAAATAGTTCACATTTTAGAAGGTGCACATCGTACTAAAAAGTAATTCCATAGTTGAAATCACTACAAAGGTATACATGAACTCTGCCAGCTTCATCAAAAATCACCAAGAATTTAAAACAATTTCTGAGCTATGATTTCTTTTAAAATTGCGAGCAGCAGCTCATTAGCGTTGCACTGTGGCAGCGGCAAAAAACAGGCAGTGGCAAATGCAGTCACACTCTTAGGTTCAGCAGGGAAATATTATCAATAACCCCGACGAAATAATTCAGGTGGCAGAAGAGTTTTACGATAAACTATACATAGTCGCACCCCTCAACGATGACAAAATTGCCTAGGAAGCAATTTTTATCAATTCTCGCCAGAACTTCATTGCCACGAAAATAGAACAAAGCGCTCGCAGTATACTTTGCACAACTAAACTTTATTCGAAGGGACACTAATGTCGAATAACAGTTTATGTCAGAGTGAAAGCAATGTATGACAACGTCTGAAATTACATTCACAGCTGTGCCCTACTTAACGAAATGTTAAAGTAAATGCACGAGAACACATGAACCACGGGTAAGACATTCGTAAAATTATCGCAATGACGTCAGAGTTACTGCCTACGATTAACTAGTAATCGAACTAGTGGCACTAAATAACCTTCCACGCTTAAGAGACGTATTAAAAGCTGCTTGTTTGTTTCTGTTTGATTCGTAGAAAAAGGAACTGCCCGACATTACTATGGGAAATGAGACAAGTGATTCAAAAGCTCAATTTTCACCTGATGAAACTGGACAAGGCCTGCCATCTAGCGGGTCACAGTTGAACCAACCACGCCTGTCATCTCGGAGGCCACTGCAGGAAATCGTTCAATGACTGCTTTTGCAGCTGTAAATCCCGCTACTTTCACTCTGCTGCTACTTGCGTTGGCGGCCGCGAAGTAAGGCCGGGCAAAGTTGTGCACGGCAACAGTGACTTCGAGGCGGGAAAATGAAGTCTGCTAACGCAATGCGAACCCCTAAAACGTATATTTTTTTTCAAAATAAACACTTTCTTGGCCCAAAAGTAGCACTACGAGGTTTCTGGACCACTAATTCAGATATCAACATCGACTTTATATTTGCCTTTAGTGCCTCTTTAAAGAGGTCGCTGACTGCTTAGTAATGTGCAGGAGTGATATTTGAAGTGCTAACTTTGTTATATTCAATTTGATTATTTGTGCGTAAAGCAAGTATATCTACCGTTTTTCTTCCTTTCAAGGCTATGGCAATGTCCCAAGACCTTTCTGAAATTGAAAAACTTTTTTAATGATGGGTGGCATTTCTCTTAAAGGCCAGACAACACTGCACGTGAGCAAAGCACGGGAGAATTCGACATGAGCAGGGATAGATAAGACAGCCCACGGAATTCATGCCGGCACGACATCACTGTCGTAGGGGTCCGATGCAGACGCTAACAAAGGTGTTATCAAAAAGCTGTTCTCACACAAAAAAAAAGTCTAGCTGCTGTCATTGCCCGACCGAATGTAAACAGCAATGTTCGCACGTATGCTTGTTGGTGGAAACGTTTGTGCCCGACCATTCGAATGAGAAGTGCCGCAATTTTCCAACTTCTGATTTTCATTCTAGCTAATGGGTTGAAAAAAAGAATGTTGCGGATCACTCACTTAAACTTACGATATAATGAGAAGGCTTTTAAAACCTCTTCGTTGCCAAGATGCGGCAAACGCGTCTAACTCTGTTGACACTAGCTGGAGACAGCAGAGCTAATGACAGCAGCTGGGTACATCAGCGTATACCATTGTATGTGCACTCTCTTTAGTTCCTTTTTATCCTCTCCTGACAGCCTCTTAGTCTCTACAAGTTTTACACCAATTGCACCCGTCAGACACAGTCAATTTCCCTCCGCATGCTTCGCATAACATCGATTCCCAAAGTACGTGGAATATTCTTATTTTTTCTTACTTTGCGATAATGTACTGCCTCTGTTATCTCAATCTGCGCTATGACCACGACTACACGTCAACAATTCATGTAGTCAGCCTGTAAAGGTAGCACCTCGTTTATATGGTGTGCTAAGCCCTATCTATGCAGCAGAGCCAAAAATATAACAAAGCAACTTTACAATGAATCAAATTCAAATTGCATCTGCATTCCTGTTTTAGTGCACTCTTTGCTCTTTTCACATCAACGCAGCCACCTTGTCCACGCGACAACCATCCCTGCAACACTCGGCAACTGTTCTCCTGTAAAGCGTGCCCCACCCTGATAATAGTCCATGAACGGCAGAGCCAGCTTTATTATTGAGATCTACCAGACAATTGTGAGAAGGAAAGTATAGGGAATGTTGTTAGCAGTAAATGTAATGTATATGTGAAGAAAGGAAAGAAGACGAAAAGATAACTTGCCGTGGGCAGAAACCGAACCTGCGACCTTCTAATAACGCGTTCGATGTTCTACCAACGACCGATATCCCCCATCTAGTTTATTGGGTATATATGTGAATTAAACGCGGGGTATTATTCAGCGCCGCCTTTAGCCAAGATGCCTAGCGTGGAACAATCTTTTTCTGTTTGTTTGGCCTCACGTAGCACGTTCTCCTATTAAGAGCTGGCTGCTGACCAATAATCCACTTCGATTGGTGTCCCTTAGAGAGAAACCTGAGAGAGCTCCTGGAAGCTCATAAAGGGTGTCGCCTGTGACGGAGGTGGGAGACAGAAGCTCCAGAACAGTTCACAGGCCTCCTGGACGACCCTGAGCTGTTCTACCAAGGAAATGCTAGACATTCATTTGTAAAAATCTGTTTCGGTAATTTGGTGCCTTCTTCTTTGCTTGCGTAAGCGGAGGCACAACCAAATAAGGTGCTGAAATGTCGCCAATTAGCCGCAGTCAGGGCAGTTGAGGGAAAGATCTGTTTACAAGGTGACGTAGGCTGTTGACGGAAAATTTTCGTTTGGACTAAGCGAAGGACGATCTCTTCACATCTGGTTAGATTCCTGTGCGGAACTGTTACTGATCTCCTACCCAAGTGGTAGCGGAAGTTAACTCATGGAATGTGGGCAACGGGTTGCCGTCGGTGACACTGTCTTAAAGATATATATACTGTATTTAAATTGCAATGTCATTCAATGACGAAGTGTCAGCTTTCAAAACTTTTTTGAATCGCAGAATTGGTGATCACGTAGCAGCACTGCATTGAATAACGCGTTGTCTTTCATTCTGACGCACCTCCTCCATTCATAAGCACCGGCGACAAACAAATTCCAGCGGAAGTTCACTTCAGGAAGCGTGAAAAAGACGAGAAAAGATGGGGAGACGTTAAAAAATGGTATTGTAAAGCGAATGCAGTGGCCGACTGTTTGCTCATCGCAAGGTAAAGAGGAAAAGTTGCCCCGAATAGTACGGGCCTCCATTCTGAGTACTGAACGATAAATCACGTTTCGGATGGCGGAACAAGAAGCTGCTTTATATTTTTCAGCACGTATTTTATGTGTTTTGGGTCTGGTTCGTGATACAATAGGTTCACAAAACGGAACTGTGCCGAAGGTTTTGACTTCGAAATGGCATAGAGCCGTGTTTCGAGAAAGAGAACGTTGAACAGACGGGGTGAAAGAGAGTATGCCTGCGATGCTCCCCTATATTTTAATGCGGCAAATGTAACTGCAAAATGAGATCACCCATAAAACAAGGAGGCATTATGACACTCTATAATCAGTCGCACAGAGCTATAACCGGCGGCAGTGACAGACACACGAAAAAAACCATGTTTGTTTACTACCCTAGAACTTTTACGTTATTCTGAAAGGGTGATGTGTGTGGAATTTTGCGCTCACTCAGTTTAGCGTCACTACCAGGTAAATTTGTGAGGAAGAACCGAAGATGAAGCTTCTGCGAATTCACGAAACACCCAAAATGGCAACTAAACGGGGCATATTAAATGTGAAGCATTTGTTTGCGTACTGCAAGCACTTTCGGCATCTGTTTCTATCTACCTATCTAGTCCCTGACGTCTGGGTGCTCTCGAGATCACCCCCTTAATTTGGGGGGAACCCAAATTAGTATAGGAGTGTATGATGGCTTGACAAATACGGCGCGCTAGTCAAGACATGAATAATGTCACAATCCCGTCGCGTACGTTGTCAAACATTTCCCGCCAGGCAGTGGCACATACCCGCGGCAGGGTGTGCAGCACTGGAATGCGGGTATGAACCAAAGGTGGTTGACACTTATTACACTCGGCAACGACGAGAACACACATGGGCAATTTTAACGCGTGAGCGTTAAGAAACACCTGGCATCAGCAGCGTTGACCCGACGAATGTAAAGAATAAACGTCAGGGTCCCAGCAGTAATCAAACCCAAGAATTCTGCGTGGCTTTCAAGTATTCAACCAAAGAGCCACGCCAGGTCTCGCAACAACTTTTCGAAAAAGACGCCTTTGTTCGTGAAACGTCAATTGTGGTTGCAGTGCTAGTGTGGGGAGGGAGGCCATTCAGTTTTATAAACATAACATACGTACTCCTATGATACAGCCATCTCGCCGAATTACTGCCAATTGTAGTTGGGTGCCAGGCGCAGAGGTTGATTTGTGTAGCAGTGCCCAGGGCTACCATCCTCGCGATCACCAGCTCTTCATATCAGGCTATTGCTTCTGGTGTTGCTGATTCTAATGATGAGTTTGGTAGCGTTGCACAAGGGCAAATAACCTGTTATATAAACATCTGCGGCTATTGAACATATGCGTGTACGTGAAACATTTATACGCAAATTTAGCATCATTTTCACGGCGTGACGCTCAATAAAAAAATTACAACACGGTCACCTTCTTTCCGCATGATTCGCATAACGTCAATTTTCATGGTACGTGGGATCTGCCGTTTTTTTTTTTTCGCTACGTGTCTGCAATTCATTACAGGGTATCAGCGAGCCAGGACGAGACACGTAGACAGTACTCCCAATCTCCATCTTCAGTTCACAGCACCTGTGACCTTTGCCGTGAGTGCCCTCGACTGTAGCCGCTTGCGACGCGCTGCACGTTTCTCAGCGCTCGCTTTCTTCGTACTTCGTGCGTCATTTGCGAACGCGTGAGACATGATGCAAGATTAGAGCACATGAAGGCTTCGTATTCAAGGTGAAGCTTCAGCGCTGTTGCTTCTGACGTCGGCCGCCGCGTCCACTTCGGAGAGCAAGCGTCTATGAGAAGCTGTGAACCTCACCTGGTTCTACAAACGTTGGAGGGGGGAGCGGTGATGCGGCGGGGAGCTTCGACAGCGAACGTGGGGTGTGGGCCTAAGGAGATTCGTCTTGGTAAGAAGCGTCGGCGTCCTTCGTCCATGAAGATAAATCGGCCACACGGGTTCTCTTGGGCGCTGACAAAAGAACCTATGAAAGAGATTGGGATGAAAAATACACACCTTGCGTCGTGTATACTGCATTATAAGTCGTTTTGTCACAGCAGATCACAGCGATTTCGCACGCAGCCGGAAAGTGGCGAGTCATCTTTCGCGAGGTTATTCGCGAGGCATCTGAAATTCAGTCCAACAAATCTAAGAGCTTTCAACTAGTAGCCCACTTTACCAATAATTTCTATACAAATCTTTGAGCACAATCCCGAGGAAGGTACCAATGTAAGTTCCTGCTGCTAACTGAAGGTACGCTGTGATAGCCTTGGTAATAGATATAGCCATATACAGTCTAGGCTTGTTTTTGTTCTTTCTCTTATGCATGGTAAAAAAGTTTCGTTCTTTCTTTCCTCATTGCGGAGAAATGTTCCAACGTTTTTTATTTGTTTTTTAATTGCTTGTGTCCCGCAGAAGAGCTGTCCACTGCTGTCTACTGCTGAGTTTGTGGATAGTCGGCAGCGAAGCGCGAACATTGCCGTCACAATCGGCTCGATGATACATTCACGGCTACGCAAGTAGCACGGTGGCTTGTACTTAAGTTGCCGCACTTCCTGTTGGAGGAGCATCCGCATATAGGTCGTACAACTTCTTTCGCTGAAAGTGGGAAGCGAGAGAAAGAGCTATTTCCGATGACTGCACTTCTCGGAGGCCAAGGCCGCACTGGGGACGAAAGGAACGTTCTAAGAGCGCGTCTCCAGTTTCTTGTCCGGTTGCGCCTGGAGAAGAGGAGCCATTCTCTCTCTCTCTTTCTCTCATGCTCCTTTTGCCGCATTCGCCCTTTCTCGGTGATTCTAGGTCCGATGCTTATGCCGACGCCATTGGTGCCGGCGAGTGTTGTGTCACGTGTTGCGGTCATAGCGTTTCGACTCGACTTGGATGCCCTAGGGCGCACGATTGATGCGCTCTCTCTTATACAGCTATGCTTGTAGCATCATTTCTTGTTTGCTTTGTCTCTCTGTGTTGTATTTCTGCGTGCTCCTATTTCCTGCAGTGGCGCGGCTCACTCCTGGCCCAAGAGAGAGAGAAATAACATTTATTTATACATACGGTGTGTAGGAAGTCCCCAGCCTCGCAGGGCACGGATGTTCCTTATCTTAAGATTACGGCTATTAGAGTCCGATAATCTCAGAGTCTAGACCTCGAGGATGTTGTGCTCCGACTAGGCGACAGTTACTCGGGTGCCTC
Organism: Rhipicephalus microplus; assembly: GCF_043290135.1. NCBI lineage: Eukaryota > Metazoa > Arthropoda > Arachnida > Ixodida > Ixodidae > Rhipicephalus > Rhipicephalus microplus. The sequence goes on along the minus strand of NC_134704.1, from coordinate 25,813,250 downwards.
CGCGCCCGTTAGACGGGTCGTCGGCTCCTTCTCTCCGTTGCGTCGACAAAGCCTCCTCAAGCCGCTGGATGGCCCTTACTCTTGGCCCAACTGCTGCGATCTGTTGTCTTGTTCATCCCACTCTTCCTTTATATTTACCCCTCTATCCCATCGCCCATGAAAGCGACTGAGGTACCACACGTTGAGAAAGAGAGAGATTGATAAATGTCAAATGAAAGACAGGAAGGGTGAACAGAGCGTAAATATTCGACTTGCTACCTTGCACTGAGAAAGGAGTAGGGGGCAAATGTCAAAGAAAGGAGTGAGGGCAAAGGATAGAAATGTTACACACACGCGCGCTCGCGCATGCACAGACACGCACACACAAACACACTCACGCACATTTCGTGTACTAGTTTACAGCGTCTGCGCTGGTTATTTTGAACGGTACCCGTGTGTTTGCTCGTTATTGCGTTCGGCGAAATAGTGTAATCTGGAGATATCGCGCACATAAATTGATCAAAGAAATAATGGCTGATTTTATAGGCGGCTACGAACTGATGGCGTACGTATTTTGCCTGATCATGCACTACGTCCATTTTCGTTCTTTTTCTTTAATACCTTGCATGTATTTTTGTGTATGTATAGGCACTGCGTAGCATGACGTAAGAGACCCAGGCCCATTCACGGCACTTTTTCACTCTCGAGCTTCGGCTGCGCTTATTGATCGATTGTCTCCCAGTCGACTTTTGCAGTAGGTTGCGTAAGCACGAAAGATGGTATCCAACCACGCCAACATAATCCGGACGCTTATTCTCGCTTCGAAGGCGAGACGGCTGTTAGAGGAGAGCATGTTTTTCCCAACGAGGCCCACTCTATACACAAAGGAAGAGTACAAAAGTTCGTAAGACGCGCCCACGCCTCTCAAGCATGTATGGGAACGCAGTATAGGACCCGTAATGGAGGCCTGATGGACAATCAGTCGATGTGCGCCATACTTCTTTCCCGTCACTCCCTTCTTTTTGCAGACGACTTCCAGCCCCGAGAATCTCCTTCCTTTCGCGATTGACTTCCGTTCAGTCCCATCTCTGGTTGCCGCTGTGTTGTGGAAGCGCAGCATGGGAACACTGCCGAACAACTTGGCCAAGGGTTCATTTGTTTCAGGCTCGGGCCAAGGTTGTAACTTGGCCTCCCTACTTTCCCTCACACTGTTCGGTTACCGCGAAGCCGCAGCGTGATTGGAGCAGTGAAACTAAATATGGCAGGAGTGAGGAGCGTCTCTGAACGGCTTTGGCGATGCCTTCGAATCACAGTGTGGAGCCTAACAATCCGTGTCATTCCTCGTCTTTCTGTCTTTGCGATCCACTTTAGTGACGTTGGCCATTCGGAAAAAAAAGGCGCCTCTCAGATTTGTTTACATATTTTAAATGCAAAGCATTTCTTAGCGAACTTCGGCGTATCTATCTATCTATCTATCTATCTATCTATCTATCTATCTATCTATCTATCTATCTATCTATCTATCTATCTATCTATCTAGCCGCCTACGAAATTTAGCTCTCCTGCCTCTTTTAATAATGGTATCGATACCAAACTTGGTAGGGCGTATCATGACTGTATGAAAAACATATTGGACTAGTCATTACATGAAAATCATGACATGGATGTCCTGAATGTCATGATTTACATTTCGTGGTGCATGTTGGAAAGGCTTGCAGTTCCGAAAAGCAGAAATATACGTTAGATGGAAGTCAGGTGTTGCCCACAGGTTGCCCTTGTCATGCGGGCGTGCATATATTGGTCGAACCTGGAAATATGTACGTAATTGCGAGTTGGTAAGTAATTGAATAGGCTTCAGCGTGATTCAGACGAAGACCATAGGAGACATACAGAACACAGACGAGCACTGTTCTCTCCTATTTGACGTTTGTGTGTATCTCCTATGGTATTAGTCTGAATCGCGCTGAAGCCTATCCAATGTATAAATATTACATTAAGAGAGCATCTGTGATTGTTCAGGGTTACAGCGCTTTGCACATGCCATAAAATGGAGAAAATTGCGGTTGTGAACAAATCGCGACTGAAACGGATTGTTTTTTTCTGCATAAGTATCAGGACGCTAAGGAGTCTATGTTCATTAACCAAGAAAGAGAAAGTTGTGCGAGTCATTCGCGTTTTGGTCATAGCGAAAAGGAAGTTTAATTTCTTTTTTTTTTTTTGCAGCTTGCCTTCTTGATTCCATCCAGCAACTAGCAATGTTTTTTGAATGGAGGCTTCGAACTACTGGCGGGTGCAAGGGATCCCCAAGTGCTATAAAAGAACCAAACTGCACGAAGAGAAGGAGAGACCGAAGAAATCCCAGGTCATCGTCGCACCTCGGTGCGAGCCCAATAAGCTGTCGACCCCAGTGCCGAATAAGTAGCGCCTCTGTTTATTCTGTACATAAATATTGCCTTAACTCACCATCGCCTTGTCCGCTCCGTCTGTCAGCTCTGCGCAGATGCAGCCGCGAGCTCAGACACCCAATACCCAACAACATATTTCGTTAAAAATTATATATATCCGTGCAGGCATGAACACTCGTCACAGGAACAAAGGGTTGACACACATAAAATTTGCTGGGAACAGTTCTCAAGACTATGAAAAGAATACATGCCTCATTTCAAAGCATTGGAACATTGCAGGACACCCAAGCCAAACGATTGAGTGATTTCATCAATTGATGCTACACTTCGAATCCCAGCCGCGCACTTAGCTATAAGAAAAAGAAGCTTCGCGGAGCATCGGCTGTGGGACAGACGATGGCGACGACTTAAGTGATAAGCCGACCACTTTCTGAACGAATAGCGATAGATTTGGCGAAGGCCGTTGTGAAACCACTGAGGCTGAAGGGTAAATTGGTAAAAAAAGGAGCAAATTACTTAATTAATCCACAATACGTACGACGTGCTTGAGGAACGACAGTAAACGTGGCATGAAAGAATAGGAATATATTCGACACTTTTGGCTATGAACGGTGAGTGTCTGTTTACCTTGATTTAAGCAGCTAACTAAGGAGACATATTTTTAAAACATAGGATGTGGCGTGCGCTGCAACAGATATCGATTGAATAGTGCGTCTCGAATGTCTACCACGTGTGCGCAATGTCGAAACGCCTATTTTCGATACCGATTTTAATGTATATCGAAAGCCCGTTAACAGATATAAGAAACCTCCATTCGCTCGATTGTGGTAAAAATTTACGGCTCGATATGGTTCACGTCAGACTCCGCGGTGGCCTATCAAACGTCAATTTATTTGTTGTTGTTTTAACTCCCCCGTCTTTCTGAGACACCGTATGGGAGCACAAGCATGAATTATAAAAAAAAAAAAACCCTAAGCTCAGAAAAGCAGACTTGCGACAGTTTTAAATAGTCGTTATCGGAGGCGATGCCGGAGCCTCGCAGTTTATTGCGTCCGTGTTTCGGCTCATGAATAAAAAGCGTCTTTCTGCCGAAAAACCGCGCGAGTGTCGCAAAGCTCCGACAGTTTCCAGGCACTACTACGGCTTTGTTTTTGTTTTGTGCCTTGAAAGAAGCGGCATCCGTAAGCGCTATGAATGTGATACGTCACCGTCGCTCGTCTGATTGAAAATAAACGCGACGCTTACGCAACGTCAATGAATACCTCGAGCGCTGACTTCCCGGCACCAATGACGAAGTGGCGAGTGGTTTAAGGTTTTCTTTAAGAGCCAGAGCTCGATGCCCATTGAGAATTGATGTGAAGGCGAACGCACACTGAGTAAGTCGGCGCCAGATCGAGGTACTCCGCAGATGCTGCCTCCGTTGCTTGGCAGCCTCATTTAGTGCCCGATGAGATTGCGATTACTGAGCGTGCTTCAAGTATCCCTTGCATCTTCGACTTTTCCCGTAGCTGCTCCTGTTCTTTTTCTATTTAGTTCGCCCAGGCATACACGCACGCTTGTGTGGCTTAGTCAAGAAAGGGGTAGAGAAGGAAAGGTGGCGACATCTCGATGTTATTCAGTCAGCCATACGGAACGCTTGTATTGGCTTTTGGCTGTCTACTACTCGAACATGGTCTTGAACTACTGAAACCCTTCTTGCATACGCTTCAGTGTTCGTAAGTAAATTGTGTCAGTTGAAAACTGAAGCAATGATGACAGACGTTCTTACGGGATCGATACTGAAGAATTATGGGTAAACATGATTTTAAAAAATACGGTCATTCACTTTTTAAGATTTTCTGAATGTCTCACTGTTCTCCTTATGGATTTCCTTCACACTTTCGTACGAAGCGCCAGCACCGCTTGCTAAGCGTGGAACTCGAGAATAAATTCGTATTCACAAAAGCTTTTACGCAAACACATCCACGTCTATAGTAGCAGCAGTCGGCGTGCCTCTTGCGTCGCTCTTACCGCAGCAACAGTCGCCACAGTGATGTATAGCTTAAAGGCTGGTGTGCAATCGCGGTTTTTGTTCACTCGTGATAAATATACGACAAGGCAAGGTAGTACATGTTACCGATGTAACAAATGACGAAACCGAGACAGTACATCACCGCTGTATCTTGTTTTACATATGCCCGGCTGAGGAAAAACAAAAAACAAAAACAGTGACACATCGACGTAGGCCGTCTCGGGAACAATGTACGTTGCGTCAGAAAATTCGCCCGAGGCGGCCTTCCACGTTTCCGCGTGGAATGCGGCGCTTCATTAGAAAAACAAAGTCGCCTCCTTTTGCAATCGCGCAGCTTTTTTTCTCGCACTGAAGAAATTGCGCTTGAAACAGTCGGCTGTTCAGGCGAGACTCTAGATACCGGCAAGCCCGAAGTAAAGTCCGAGCGAGAAATAAAAATAACAGACTTAGCGATAAGAAGGGTATTTAAATTGAGACGACGCTTGAGACAAATCGCCTCCGACTGTAGACGTTCACGAGGTTCCACGACATGCTCGTGGCTCTGTCTGAAGTGATCGTTTGTCTCTCAAGCTGAAAGCCTACTGCTGGCTATCAGCGTAGAGATAAGAAAAAGATAAGCGAGAAAACAAAAACGAAGACAGATTAGTAACTTGTTTGTCTTGTGGAATGGGTTCATGTCGTGGAGCTCGGAACTAGTTGAGACTCACATCGGCGTTAACTCTCTTTTACATCGAGTCTCGATCTCTCGTATCTGGTAACGATGACACAATCACTTAATGTCGATGAAAGAACCAACACGGACTGCGCCGTGACTAACGACTCCAAAGCGGAGCGAAGGCAATGTCAGCCGCTTTTTTTTTTCTTATAATTTTCAACTTTTTTAATAGTATACATAAAAATGCTCATGTAAAGATGTCTCTCTACAATGTGAATGCAGATACACTCATACTTTCTGACGCTTGATATGCAAAAAAAAAAAGAAACGCGAGTAGTGAAGACACCTGAGTGAACAGTTTGCAATAATCTGCAAGTTGGCTTTTCTGTAAGGCTTGTTTTCCAACCAAGAACTCTCGTTCACAGACTGCTTTTTTTCGCTCATTGTGGAGCGAAGGCGCGCGAGTACAACACAGTGAGCGAGAAAAGCAGTCTGTGAACGAGTTTTTGGTTAGAAAGCAAACCTTACAGAGAAGCCGCCTTGCAGATTATTGCAAACTGTCCATTTTGCCGCAATAAATCTTCTCTAGAACGCACCGGTAACAGTCTTCTATGGTGTATTTGTTTGTAAACGACTGACGATCGTATTTGACAAGAAATTGCACTGTTCCAGAAGATATGGGCATAGTGAAACTGAAACAACGGCGTGATAGAGAGGCATACTGGAGGCAATGATCCAAATTAACTAACAAACAAAAAAGAAACGTTAGCGTACAAAACAAAGTAGCTCTTTTATCCAAGTTGAGAAAAAAGGGACAGCTCCAACTTCTCTGGCCAAGAGGTAAAAAATCGCATTATATCTACGGAGTCAATCATGATGACTGGAGCATGCGTCCGTCGGCCCGTCCATGCTTCCGTCCGTCCACGCGATCATCCATGCGCCCATCCATGCGTCCATTCATCTGTCCGTCCGTCTTCTGGTCTGTCTGTCCGTCCGTGTGTGTGTTCATCTAGTGAACACTCCTAGTACAGCCATCTCGCATCTCGCATTCCGTGTGGCACATATCCACTCCGCGCGTCCATCCCTCCATCCGTCCGTCTGCTACTCTGTCTGTCCGCCCATCCATACGTCCGTTTGGACGCCCATCTAGTGAATACTCCAAGTAGCGCCATCTCCCATCTCGCATCCCGATGGCTATGTACGGCAACGACGGAGGATGGACAGACCCACGCCTTAAGGAGTTTCGCCCCTAAAATATCTTATGTGTGTCGTCGTTGTTTGAATTCAATCAAGAAGCATCGCAAATACTCTTGTGCAGTACAGAAAAGCTTGCCGCGAGATCGCAGTCGGCTCCTTATTCCAATCTCCTTGACCCTTCAAGAACCTTATAGCGGATACAGGAAGGAGACTTAGAATGACGGCTAGCTGAAGGAACCAAGACACAGAAAGCACGGGACATCGTTCTGGTTGACCAGCAAAGCATGGCGTCTGGTTTATGAAGAACAAACGAGTCGTCCGAAGCGTCCTGCGTTCTGGCGTAGGCATTGCATCACCGTGAACCGATTTTCTCTCGTACGCCATCGTGCTTGCGAAGACCGCCTTGCTGCAAGCGGCGCATTTCTCCCATTTCAGGAACCTTGTGTGTGACTAGCTGTCTCGGCAAGCTGGCCGATGGTGGAATGTCGATCGCGCAAGTGGCGCTCGGTAAGGCTTTCGCCGTGCAGCAGCTGTGGCTCTGGCTAATGCGCCAAGCGCAGCGAACAAGAAAAAAAAAAGGCCAGCTGTGACTTTGCTTGCAATGCATTTACTCTTTTTCGGCTTTTTGTCTAGAACTCATGGCAATGGAGAACACGCTCTATGGAACTGCTCGCAATGTTCGCTGGACTTTAGTAAATGCTGGTCTAGTTTTCATAAAACGCCAGTCGGTGACTCTCGTTCTGCTTCTATCTATCCATCTATCTATATATCTATCCATCTATCTATCCATCCGATTCTAGGTGCTCTTGTGACCATCCTTTTAACTTGGAGTAAACGAAAATTTGTATTGGAGGGTGGATAAGATGGTTTGACGAATATGACTCACTTGTCATGACATGAATAATGTCAACATTTCGTCGCATACATCGTCAAACACTTTCCGCCAGACGTGTGGCAGAAAACCACGGGCGGGTATGTGCCACAAGTACGCGAGTATGTGCCACAGGTGATTAACCGTCTGTATCTACGCAGAAATGGCGAGAACACACATGTGAGCGTTAAAAAAATGCATGACATCTGGAGCATTAACCCGACGAATGCAAAGAATAAATTCAGGGTCCCAGCAAGAATCGAACCCCCGCATTCTAAGTGGCAGTCAAGTATTCTACCACAGAGTCACTCCACGTCTCGGAACGTCTCTTCAAGCAGACCCTAACGTTCGTAAAACGTAAATTGTGGTTGCAGTGCTGGCTATCCATTCTTCTAAACATTACATATGTACTCAATTGATACAGCCGTCACGTCGCGTTAATCTCGATTGTAATTTAGCGCCATCCGCTGATGTTGAAAACTCTACTTGCTGCGCAAGCTGAAGAAAAACGAGAAGGGAGGCAGGAAAAAGTGAACGTGCTGCGCTCTTTCCTGTCTCCCTTCTCGCGTCAGTCGGGAAGTCAAGTTCAGTCGAGTTTTGAAGTATGAACCCACTAATTAGCCAAAGAGTATCACTTAACTTGATTCATGTAATATCGCAGTGTTCGGGGCTACATCCTCGTGAGCACCTGTGCTAATTATCAGCTCACGGCTTCTAGTGCTGTTAATATTCATGTTTTTCATGTTGCCGTTGGCATCGTTACGCACAAACATATGCGGTTGTTTAACATATGTCGGTGCGTGTATTTTTACACATCTTTAGGGTCAGTTCACATCGTTCAATTTCCCCGTCATCATTTTCAATGTTATCAGCGTCATCGTCATCGCCATAGCAGTATTGTGGGTACCTTACATGAGCTGAGCCGTAATGGCAGAAAGAGAATGTGTGGTCTGGAACGCACTTGTTCTTCATCGTGATCAGCGTCGTCGTCATTGTCATGGCAGTATTGTGGATACCTTACATGGGCTGAGCCGTAATGGCAGGAAGAGAATATGTGGTCTGGAACGCACTTGTTACTTATCGTGATCAGCGTCATCGTCATCGTCGTGGCAGTATTGTGGGTACCTTACATGGACTGAGCCGTAATGGCAGGAAGAGAATGTGTTGTCTGGAACGCACTTGTTACTTATCGTGATCAGCGTAATCGTCATCGTCATGGCAGTATTGTGAGTACCTTACATGGCCTGAACCGTAATGGCAGGAAGAGAATGTGTTGTCTGGAACGCACTTGTTACTTATCGTGATCAGCGTCATCGTCATCGTCGTGGCAGTATTGTGGGTACCTTACATGGACTGAGCCGTAATGGCAGGAAGAGAATGTGTTGTCTGGAACGCACTTGTTCTTCATCGTGATCAGCGTCGTCGTCATTGTCATGGCAGTATTGTGGGTACCTTACATGGGCTGAGCCGTAATGGCAGGAAGAGAATGTGTTGTCTGGAACGCACTTGTTCTTCATCGTGATCAGCGTCGTCGTCATTGTCACGGCAGTATTGTGGGTACCTTACATGGGCTGAGCCGTAATGGCAGGAAGAGAATGTGTTGTCTGGAACGCACTTGTTACTTATCGTGATCAGCGTCATCGTCATCGTCGTGGCAGTATTGTGGGTACCTTACATGGACTGAGCCGTAATGGCAGGAAGAGAATGTGTTGTCTGGAACGCACTTGTTACTTATCGTGATCAGCGTAATCGTCATCGTCATGGCAGTATTGTGAGTACCTTACATGGCCTGAACCGTAATGACAGAAAGAGGATGTGTGGTCTGGGACGCACTTATTCTTCATCGTGATCAGCGTCGTCGTCATTGTCATGGCAGTATTGTGGGTACCTTACATGGGCTGAGCCGTAAAGGCAGGAAGAGAATGTTTGGTCTGGAACGCACTTGTTCCTTATCTTGATCAACGTCATCGTAATTGAGGGACGACAGCAGATATTGCTCGACCCTAAGGAGCTTCGTCCTTAATAAAAATTATTACCTTTTTTATAGGATGATCAGCGTGTCTGAAAAGGTGGTATGAAAAAAAATCCGCAGATCTCATGTGTCTTGGGAGTCGATGTTATGCGAAGCAGGTGGATGGAGGGGTGGCTCTGTTGTATTCTTCATTTATCAGAAGGAATATCAGACGGATCGCATGTTTGCTACCGAACAATAACAAAGTGCCATTAAAACGACTACAGCTGAAAACATGCGTAAGAAACAAAGCGCGCCATCTCTAAGTGGCACTTGTCCACCTGGTCCGTCCTCCTCTGATTCCTCAGTGTGTTCGTGTTTTTTTTTCTAAATGTAGATGTAATAATAATAATAATAATAATTATAACATTTCCTGTCATGCCTTCTTTTTTTTTTGTCTCATTTTCCTGACTGCTTCTCTCTCTTTCACTCTCTTTTCATGTTTTTTCTGTGTTTCTCTTCCTTTATCTCATTTTTCAAACTTTCCTTCTCCCTCTCTTTTTCACGTGCTCGTGTTGGTTTGACTATTTATTCTCCTATACAGGCTAGTCTGGCTTGTCTAATCACTGTGGTGCACATACCATCTACAGGAGTACTCTGGCGACAGCGCACAAACCAGGCTTACTTAACACAGTTCCATTGTTGAAATTTTAAAAAATAAAAGGAGTGAATTTATGCTTCACCCTTTGAAATCCACGTAGTTAACATTTACACTGTTATTAAAAGGGCGAACCCAAAGACATTATAATATCAGTGGTATATTACCAGCCTAAACAGAGCATTCTATGAGATGCCGAAGAGTTTTTCGAAAAGGGTGTCCTGTGTTGCCCTCTACGCACCCTTTGGAGAGAGTATCCATTTCAGTTCCATCATTATGCATCCATTGTTCACCGGCGTCACAGTACGCGGATGTATTATACCCCGTAATGTGGAAGAATGTTTTTTTTTTTTCCAAGTTACTGCCGTTTCAGAGGCGACGCTTGCGACCAGCCTATAAAAAAATGACATGAAAAGCCCAGATTCGGATACACTACTCTTAAAATATGGCAATGAACGGGTTCTGCTACTTGTGACAGATAAATCAGCTGTATTTAATTATGCTAATCAGCACGCGCTCTTCATTAGGGGAGGCTAGGTAGGCGTTTCTCATAAAGGAACCCAGCACTGCTGCACGCATTAGCCAACAAAGAGCGAAGGTTGATACACGAAACACGCAAGGCTTTCGCAATACCTGCGAGTCATGGCAAAGTTTTGAAGCGAATAAGAAGCTGCATTACACCACGTAATACTATTCTGTTTGCTTCGTGGCAAAGTTCTGAAGCGAACACAAGAAGCTGTATTACACCGCGGAATACTATTCTGTTTGCTCCGCGTCGTCGCAATCCGGGCGTTGCAGGGGGGAGGGGGGCTGACGTATTTCGAAACTGTCAACGAAACTCGTAGTGACTTGATTAGTTGGCTGACAGGGAGCATCGACCAGTGACTGAGGGCCACCACGTAATATTATTTCGATACGATATAGATGGGCGATTTGATTGATTGATTGGTTGATTGATTGATTGATTGATTGATTGATTGATTGATTGATTGATTGATTGATTGATTGATTGATTGATTGATTGATTGATTGATTGATTGATTGGTGTGTGGGGTTTAACGTCACAAAACCACCATATGATTATGAGAGACGCCGTAGTGGAGGGCTCCGGAAATTTCGACCACCTGGGGTTCTTTAACGTGCGCCCAAATCTGAGCACACGGGCCTACAACATTTCCGCCTCCATCGGAAATGCAGCCACGCAGCCGGGATCCGAACCCGCGACCTGCGCGCCAGCAGCCGAGTACCTTAGCCACTAGACCACTGCGGCGGGGAAGATGGGCGAATCGGCCTCCTTGTTCTCATTGCTTTGTTCCCCCTTCGACACTAGTTGCGCTTTCGTAGTTGCATTGGAGTACAAGCTCGCTCCGCTCGGTCTATCTATAAACATGCGCGGTGCACTTCGCCAACAAGACATGTCAATTTCTTTCATTTCCTCTATCAGGAACAAAAACCAGCGCATCTCCGATTACGATTCGCTTTATATTCATTCGCGCGTCTTCTCTGCACAAGAAAGCTGCTGGATGCCAACGCGGCCATTGCCGTTCCCCAACTTTAAGCTAGAAAGCGCTTTATGCAAGGCTTCATCTTAGAATTGACGCACGTCATTTCCTGAACGGAAGTAAAGTCACAAAAATGGACAGTGTGCATATTGTATTAACAACCAATAAAGCTTCAACTGCATATATGGGGTCACGTTTTGCTATTCCTGCTCGTTTAACTCTAAGCCCTTTCTAAATGTTTGATTTTGTAAGTACGGGTACACGTAGAAAAAAAAAGTCCCCATTTGTTTAACACTGCATTGGTGGAGTGAAAAAAAGAAGCTAACGAACTTAGCTTAGTGACGAAGATAGATGGCAAAGATGAGAAAAGAGAAAGAAGCTTAACTAAAAAATAAAGGAGGAGGAAGATATGTAGAAAAATGTGAGAGCGGTGATGGATAGATGAACCAGATCAGCAAAAAGGAAGAAGAGGAGGAATATAAAGGCAGAAGGACAAACAGGTTAGCCAGTTCTACGGCCGGCTGGGTATACTCTACGGTGGTAAAAGGGGTACGAGGAGTAAAATACGATAAAAACAAGATTTTACAAAAGAAAGAAAAAAGAAACAATATTACGATAAACGCCACTGCGCAAAGTCGGTCTCTAAGACCGTTTGTGCGCAAGAAATGCAAACACGCTCTCAAAACCTTTCGTGTCTTATGATTCTTTCCTCCGACGTTGGGCGATTGCCATGGCTATCTAACACTTATCAAAGTTATTCAGCTGATTTCATTATGCCGAGAAAAGAAGCTACAAGTTACAGCAGTTAGAGCTAAAATTTTCCAGCGATGCAAGCCCGTTTTGTTTACGCGAGGAACTTTAATGTGCCGAGTCAGTGTACATTGTAAGTACCATAATATGGAGATAATTCGCCCCTGATCTGATGGTTCTGCATAGTTTTAAATTTGCAAATAAACAATGTTTTGTTCTTACGCGTACTTGATTTCCCCGATGCTTGTTCATGTTGTTGTTTTTTGCTCGTGCCACATTGAATAATTCCATCAGGTTACTTGGAGAAAACGCCGAGTACGATAAACTGTACGGCCAACGAATAAGAATAAAAGACTGGCAAGTGAAACCTGAAAACTTAAGTGCTCAGACGAAGCAGCAAAAAGTACGAGAAAAAATGTTACTCATGTCCCAGCAATATGTTCAAAAATACTCGCAATGAAAATAAGAAAAAGAAAGCCCACGAGTAAAGCGCTCACTTGTCTACTACGCAGATCCAAAAAAGACAGAGCATTTCGCAGTGCTCAACCCTTCTTTCGACACCTATTATTCAGCTCGGCTCGCTTCGAGTTTACGCTTTCATTACTTTTTATGTACTCATGCATACAAGCCTCTTCACTGTTTTATCTCACTCACCAAGAGTGTTGAAGTCATGGCTCTATCTTCAGGCTGGAGAAATGAAAAGAATGTAATGGAAAATCTCCCGTAACTGCCTATCCGTGACTATGAATAATGCCTGAGAACGCGCAAATTTTTTTTCGCCTACTTTGTCGTCACACCATGCCTAATGTCACGAATAGATGCGTCAAATTATTAACTTAATTTACTTGTCGTGGCCAGGATTCTTTCACTTTATTTTTCCGCTAGCGTAACGAGGAAGTGAAGAAGAAACTGGTAGAATGATTTTTCTGAATACAGTGGCTTTTTTAGTCATTGTAGACGGTCAGTTGAAGTGAATTTCGTTTTTGAAGTACCGATATTGGTAGAGTTTAGTTTCCACATTTTGTTTTCCGGTTATTAGTACTCAAGAGCTGCTGCGTTAGTTTCAGGTGGTGTCGGTGGCTATTTTGAGATAAACGTGAGAATTAATTGAATGGAACCCACACCAATGAGCAACATATATGTACCAATACGCTCACACATGCCCAGAAACTTACGCATAGGCAAATATGGCATATCAAATTTCTCCTGAAATGGAGCCATTATTTCGCGTTCACTTGTTTTTATTTTCCTGTTATTGAAAGTTTCGCAACGCTGTTTGGCAACCCTGAAATTGCGGGCTCCTTAAGGAGATTGTTTAATAATTCGTACACCTTATTTGTTTCTTTAGCCGGTCGATTTATTTATCTAAAATTGCTTCTCTTTTCTCACAGAACAAAATGCCGGATAAGAAATGTAGGTGTGTTGTTGAAAGGCTTTGCGCAGCAACGCAGATTATTTCTCACAATAGTGCCCTGTGTGCTTATGCGCGATAAATTTTGCTTATGGTGTCTTTTACCTATTGAATATTACATTATATGTGTCATGTTCAATCCTGAATTTATGATATTGCCTATGAAATTTGTTTAGGCGCACTGCTCTTTGCATAGTGTGTGTGTTTTTTTAATGAATATGCGTTCAGTATGCTGCCGTCAAAATATACGTACAAAGTGAACTGGAAGTCTGTCATTTTACTTATATCTAGCTTTTGCCTGTAGTCGTACAATTATTAATTCATGTATATGGTCGAAAATAAATGATTTCAGTTCAACTGGCACGTTGACAGACAGACAGACAGACAGACAGACAGACAGACAGACAGACAGACAGACAGACAGACAGACAGACAGACAGACAGACAGACAGACAGACAGACAGACAGACAGACAGACAGACAGACAGACAGACAGACAGACAGACAGACAGACAGACAGACAGACAGACAGACAGACAGACAGACAGACAGGCAGGCAGGCAGGCAGGCAGGCAGGCAGGCAGGCAGGCAGGCAGGCAGGCAGGCAGGCAGGCAGGCAGGCAGATAGATAGATAGATAGATAGATAGATAGATAGATAGATAGATAGATAGATAGATAGATAGATAGATAGATAGATAGATAGATAGATAGATAGATAGATAGATAGATAGATAGATAGATAGATAGATAGATAGATAGATAGATAGATAGATAGATAGATAGATAGATAGATAGATAGATAGATAGATAGATAGATAGATAGATAGATAGATAGATAGATAGATAGATAGATAGATAGATAGATAGATAGATAGATAGATAGATAGATAGATAGATAGATAGATAGATAGATAGATAGATAGATAGATAGATAGATAGATAGATAGATAGATAGATAGATAGATAGATAGATAGATAGATAGATAGATAGATAGATAGATAGATAGATAGATAGATAGATAGATAGATAGATAGATAGATAGATAGATAGATAGATAGATAGATAGATAGATAGATAGATAGATAGATAGATAGATAGATAGATAGATAGATAGATAGATAGATAGATAGATAGATAGATAGATAGATAGATAGATAGATAGATAGATAGATAGATAGATAGATAGATAGATAGATAGATAGATAGATAGATAGATAGATAGATAGATAGATAGATAGATAGATAGATAGATAGATAGATAGATAGATAGATAGATAGATAGATAGATAGATAGATAGATAGATAGATAGATAGATAGATAGATAGATAGATAGATAGATAGATAGATAGATAGATAGATAGATAGATAGATAGATAGATAGATAGATAGATAGATAGATAGATAGATAGATAGATAGATAGATAGATAGATAGATAGATAGATAGATAGATAGATAGATAGATAGATAGATAGATAGATAGATAGATAGATAGATAGATAGATAGATAGATAGATAGATAGATAGATAGATAGATAGATAGATAGATAGATAGATAGATAGATAGATAGAAAAAACTATTGTTCGCGCACGCAAACACTCTAGACGGCATACTTTAATACACAATACATAACCGATGTGCCATGAATAAACTAACTTTCCGTGCAACGGCATGCAGCAATACGATGTCATAGCTGCTCTACACCCTGTGTACAGAGAGCGATTGAAAACGGTGACTAATAAGGAAGGATCAATGACCAAACCAAGAAAGCGCCTCGTCATGATCATGCCATTATTGCGCCACTTCTCTTGGCTATACGCGTTGGCGTTGTGTCGAGAGAGATAAAGAAAGGTTAAGTGAAAGGCGGGCAGGTTAGGCAGAAGAAAATTTACGGTCTGCTACTCAGAACTGGGG
This sequence comes from Rhipicephalus microplus, assembly GCF_043290135.1. Lineage (NCBI taxonomy): Eukaryota > Metazoa > Arthropoda > Arachnida > Ixodida > Ixodidae > Rhipicephalus > Rhipicephalus microplus. The sequence continues at coordinate 25,797,944 of NC_134704.1, read as the reverse complement.
GATGACAAAGCACGTAGTCTCGGCCGTGAGCTCTTTTTGTGTCCGAATACTCGGAAGCGCGGCTATTTCTCAGCAACAATTTGGTGGTCAAGGACTCTTTTTTTCCGTTTCTTTTGAAGGAAATAGTGGACTCGAAATGATCCTACGATAAAATGAACAACTCACCGTCAACCACACGTGGCTTGATGAGTTGAACGTGGTACAATTCTGAGGGGGACGTCGAAAAACGTAAAAAAAAAGCATAGCTTTTTTTTTTTTTTGCTTAGAGGCGAAGCAGACAACTTCAACGCACTAACAAAAACGCTATAAGACGCGCCGTCTTTCAAGGCGCGCTTTGAAAATGTTGGTATTGCGTCATTTTTCTAAGAACGATCATCCCGTTATCTATAGCTTTCTCCGAGAACGTTGATTCCAAAAACGAAATTTTTTTTTTCTTTCTCACGACAGAGTCAGAAATTACGGCGTATTACGTAGAGCACTCAGCACTCATTTCAGAAAACAGCTTTGAAGAGTATATATGCTTGCCTTACGTGCTCCGGAAATGAACTTTATTTCACAGAAGCGATTGTCATGGTCTTTAAGGGCCGGAATGAAGGAACCTTTCACGTACGATGTCTGTGCAGCAACGTCGCGGTCGCGAAACGAAGCTCACTTAATTGGGCTTTGATGTGTACTACGCGTAGAAGTTGTGTAACGGAAGATGCTTGAACACACGCGCACATGCACGCACACATATTATTTGCATACACGTATGCAGTAGGACACAGAAGAAATAAGGAGAGAGCAAGCTGGCAAATTCCACCCAGCAGGGCACAACGCCTGCTTACTCTTTCGGGAGGAGGGAAGAAACAGAGAAAAGGAAGAGAAGAAGAGGAAAGACGAGAGAGAAGTAAAGAAAAAATGACGAAGACTTGGACAATCATAAGTGAACACAAAAACGTCTATGAACGGCCGATCAGGTCCACTTGGTTCATAAACGTCAGTAGAGCTCGATGGGTCTGGTCGCATGGAGAAACAATCTTTCGAAAAGAGGTAATTGCCTATGGTAGCGCACTTCACACACACACACACACACACACACACACACACACACACACACACACACACACACACACACACACACACACACACACACACACACACACACACACACACACACACACACACACACACACACACGCACACACACGCGCGCACACACACATGCACGCACACACACATGCACGCACACACACGCGCGCGCACGCTTTTTTCGTGAGGGGAAATATATAAATCTGAGTAATGCACGTTCTTTCACTTCCACGATGTTATGTCACCGTAATTTTGACTCGAACGCTTCCATCGCAGCCACGATTGCCACTAGCAACACAAGGTGTGAGACCTGGGCTGCAGTTATTACTCCATAGTCAACTGAGCCGCGCGGGGGTGACACAGAGACAAAGAACCAGAGAGGACTTCCTGTAGTCCTCGTAGTTTCCTTGTCTCTGTCTAACCCATGCTGTTAACGTATAGTTATAGCTTTCGCGGCCAGATTTGTAGCCACGTGGCGTAGTTATTTCGAGGAAATGCTCATATATATGGTTACGCTAAGCGGTTTTACGTCGCGTTTCTATCCGTGACCACTGGCTGACGCTCTGCAGCACGAGTACTCGATCATTTTGAAAAGCCATTCTCTCCTTTCCTCCACTGCGTCGCTCTTCCACATGGTTCGTAGCATTTACTCTCTTTCCCAAGCTCCGATCACCGTGTGCACTGTAATGTAAACCCTGAGCAGGACTTCGCACCTAGTTGGGCTTGTCACCACGTCATCTCGAAGAACACTCACGAGCCTGAGCAAAAGGTTTCACGGTTCAGGCGCTGACTTGGCGTATATAAAGGTGCATATCGTAAACTCTTCAGCAGCCATTCATTCGTTCAAAACTTTTCAAAGCTGAAGTCACGATGAATCAAGCTCAATATGATGTACTAAAAATAATAATAATAATGTCAGCGATACTGAATGCACCAACTCAAACTGCAAATAACGAAAACCCATGGAAAATAACACGCTTAGAGTCTCCATTTAGCCCGTGACATCCACGCGATAAACTTCCTTCTTCCCAATTGCAGCGACGCTTCTTCTTTTTCTTAACTTCGGCTTTTCTTTTTTTTCTGATTACAATCGTTACGCTTTACGTTCCTCCTCCCTGATGTTATCACGGTTGGATTTTCTCTTAAGAAATATTACAGGGCGTGTAGCGTATGACCCGGTCGTCGCGGTGTCATTCACGTAAGCGACTTCGCAGATGATAACGACTCTGGAAGGGTCTTTCAAACGAGCGGCCATTTGTAATGCCTTCTCTCTCTCTCTCTCTCTCTCTTACTCGACAGCCATCCTACGAGCCTTTCGTGAACTCATGCGCAAAAACTCCGGTCCTGGAAGGGCTTAAAGCCTTTCGCGACTTTAGTTGTGAACCACGATCTGGTGATCTGGACTCCTTTTTTTTATATTTTTTTCGCACCCATACCATGATGTGAGACGTGCCCGAAGAGCCAAAGTCTGCGTCTTTATGGAAAAGAATACGAGGCCATTGTTGCCTCTTCTTCGCGTGACAGCCGAGCGAGGCATTTTGGGTAAGTGCGATGGGAGGTTGGAGCATTATCACTCGCGAGAATGTGTTTGCATGCTCTACGCAATTTCGCTTCTTCTCGGTAGGAGCTCACTTAACGGAGCAGGGGCATTAGTGTAAAACACGCCGTAATATAGCCAATGTATGGGTATTTATTTAGCCGGGAGGGGCATGGCGATTTATCAATTTATGCATCAAGGGAAAAAAATATGTGGTTGTAGCAGGGACACCTATCTGCAGTGCTTGCACGCGGACAAAACTTCTCTCAAAATAACTAAGCACCTACGTACATAAGCACTTGTTAACACTGAAATGTGATAGTATAACCAATACTTTGTTTATAGACACTAAGTACAAATAAATTGACACCCCTATTACACGGCAAATCTAACGTCATTTACAACGAATGACATTAGGCGGACCTAATGCCATTTCTACGTGGGCGCTATCAAACGACACACCGCGAAAACAAATATCATCTTGAAATGATGACCATGAACCTAGCCCTCCTGAGCCGTGGCTTTGGGAGAAATAAAAATATACTAATACGTGCCCTTAACATGCATGTACCCACTTATCAAATAATTTTTATGGGTAAAAAGGTGCTCCTAGAATATAAACCCGGCTGTTCTGCACAACTTTCCACAGCTGCACGACACACAGAGCGACTCGAAAACCAACAAGGCCGACGATATGACCAGGCGTGAGTAAACTATGGATTATGGTGTACTGTGAACTGAAACTGGGCGCATGACTGACTTCCCGGCAGCAGAAACGAGACGGCGGCAACGATTTCGTGTAGTCACCACAACACGGGCAATCGGACGATCAACATCCAACATACGGGCAACAACGACAACGGAGCCGCTGTGGTAGACAGCAGCTTTCTTTTTAGAAGCTTTTACGCATATTGTTATGTGATCGAACCAGTAATAAGTTAATCTAATAAGGAATAAGATATTTACAAATTATATCAGTGATGTAAACATAGGTTAATAGCCATCTCCCTAAAAGTTCTTGGCCTCGAGACTACTCATTCGGCACGGCATCAAATGCGAATTTGTTTCGGGAACCCATCCGATCAAAAATGTACTTTTCATGAAATGACAATAGTTTCTCCGTGTGACAGCAAAAAATTGCATTACAAACGAATGACAATCGTTGTAAATGACATTAGATTCGCCGTGTGACAGGAGTATAAGCTTCAAGTGGAGAACGACTTCTAGCCACATGGATTTTAAAAATTATCACAATTTTTTAAAGCGACTTTGGCAGAGTGAACTAAAGAGTTAGTTTCACTAGATATCGTGGAATAAATTATCCTTCATAATATTTGGGACGTAAAACCCCGATAATTGTACTACGGGACAAATAATTGTACTCAATATTACACGTATATATGTACTTATTCATACAATCTAACAGAGTATGCCCACGTACAGCGCTGGTCCAAAGTTTGCAGGCCACGTTCCCTTAGTTGTAATAGTTGCCTGGGAACTTTTTTTTTTCATTTTCTTCGCAATGCAGGCTTCATTTTCTCGCACTGCAGTGCCAAAAAAATATCAATAACTGCAGTGACGTCACGAAATAACGAATGCTGTTCAGTTTGATGATAAAATTCGTGTTTATCTGTTAACATTTCTGTCTCCTCAAAGGGGCTTCAATGTGATTTCGCTCCGGCAAGCTTTTCAGCGCGCACAGCGCTTATTACAGTCCTTACGCAACTCAATATGGAAAATGCATGGCTGGAAAGTTTACCAGCACCAACAATATCGCGGTAGTGAGTTTATTCTGAGCGGCGACTCATTATCTTAATTTTACGCTGCGTTTCTCTCGCGTTTCATCAGTTACGCTGGCGAGGCACGGCGTGTTGAACGGTGTAATGTCTCGTAATGCAGCGTGGCTATTACATCTAGATAAGGAGTTCTTGTGCGACGTGTAACCGCAACCAATCCTGACGCGTAACATTTACGTTCTCTTCGGTAATCTTAATTCTATTGCGTGGGCGGGCCTTATGAGCATACGCCAGCGCTTATCAGCAAAGTTTCGTACTCTTTCGCAACATCTGCCCGTTACTTGTTACTGCACGTGCCGCTTTATTTTCCTCCTCCAGTATTATTATTTTGTGCGGTGATTATTTCCCTATGTAAACAGCAACAGCATGACAGCGCTCGTTTCGGGGTATTTTTTTTTAAGTGCAGAAACGTGCGAACTTTTTCTTATAGTTTTTACCCACAGTAACATTTAGGATTCCCTTCCCGCTATTTCTATAGAGTCTTTTTTTTATGACAGTGCACTCCAGATAGGTGGCGTTCATCTTGACATCACGTGAACAAATTGCTGGCGTCAATAATGGTACCGCGAGAACGAAAACGGCTGGACAGACTAAAGCGCTCGATTTTCGTATTTTTACAGGCTGTTTAGGGGCCCTTTGTCGTCCACCTTATCAGAAAGTACCAGGCGCATGCGCATTACTCTCGATAAGGGGTGTCTAGACAATAATAAGATGGGGGTTTTGCGCAATACAACGGAGCGTCAGGTGATGGTGATAATGATTATGATGCTCCTTGGGTTATCAGCACATCTCCACACAAGGGGATCAGCCAGGAGTCCAGCGGATAACGCAAAATGAATTTACTATTACTGTTTGCAGTCAAGCACTTGCTTTCGTTTTCTTTATGTCTCCATGAATGTTTTTTGTGCGTTGTTTCGTTAGAACAACTCCCAATTACATCGGAAAATGATGACGTAATGTATGTTTTCCTATTTATTCATCGCTTTTTTTCAGGTTGGTGAGCTAAGATACTACATTGAGTTTCAGTCTTGCCAATCACAGACCATACTGAGATTTCAAACACAGGAGAGGATAGGGTTTGACCAGATTGATGTAATTTTTAGCTAGGGTATACTTTTCGGAAAAGAAGTCCTCGTGAAAGCGAAGTGCGAGAAAGGCAACGAGGTCAGCGAAGTCATTTTTATTGACACATGTGGGTTCGGCAATTTATTTTTCTTCGTTTCAATGAAAGCCAACATTTTCGCCCAGTGCGAACGCGTACCAAGACACACATTCCCGACTTTTTTTTTAAATAAAAACGGGGATTTCGGTGCGTCAGAGTTGAGTGAGACAAATCTGGGAGTGGTGGTGCAGCCGGATCGTTTTTGATGGATGAGGAAAAACGTCGGCCGGGAAGTTCCCTCCGGAGAAAGGGTCACTCATCTCTTGCGCAGTGCGAGAGCTATCACGTTTTCCCACCTGACAGGGCCGCTCGACTCGTGGTCAATTTTGTGCAGGCTTCGAGTCATTTTTCGCTTATCCAGCGCTTCCTCTGGGCGGAAACTTCATCTTTTATATCTTGAACAACAGCCCTCAAAACTGCCTGAGAACAGTAAACTTGTACCTTCAATTTTGAAAAACTTTTAGATTGAGGTTTACGCTTTCTTTTCGTTCCACGTACAGCTTCACCGGTCAGCGCTTTTCCATTTTAGTTGTAACGAAATCTAATGAAACCAAAATAAACTTTCCTCTCTCCCGCTTCAACACGCAGTAAATTACCGGTTCGTACCACTCGAGGAAACAGTACATTTGAGCTGCCTGTCAGTTGACAACGAACAACTTTTACTTATCTAATTTACTATTTTTTCATTGCAGTTAGCTGAAGAGGGGGGGGGGGACATTTGAAGAAAGGAGTGAAATTATCACGTCGCACAGGTCACTACATTACATAATCCTTAATTCTTAGAAATGTTGCGATATAGTATCGTTAAGTAGGTCTGCAACATTACGCTCGGTCATGGTTTGATGTAAAGTGTCCGAAGAAAGTATCAAAGCAGTGAGCCAGAGCTGGGGCATATGCACCAGAGGATTACGCTCGCGCGATAGTGGTAAGTCGTTATTCGCCTCCAAAATACAGTTTCGTACTGAGGAGTAATTCTAGACGCCTAAAGCACCACAGGAAGAAATAATCACAGAGCGTGCGCAATTTCTTCCTGTGGTGCTTTAGGCGTCTAGAATTACCCCTCAGTATGAAGAAACAACTAGCTTAACAACAAGTACTTCTAAGTTACAGTTTCGTACCTGCCGCACCAAGCTAAAATTTTACTGATTGTATTTCTCAGACGGAGAGCATCGGTTAATGCGCCATGCTCGATCGTATTCGTCTTCGTTAGCGTGTAGCTAGGTTTCTCTTGTTTACTTATCCACTTTGTGCTTCGTCAGCTTTACAGGGGCACCCAATTTCTCTCAACTGATTTTTGGTTGACGAAACTCGACACTCAGCTATCGCCCCACCGCGGTGGTCTAGTGGCTAATGTACTCGGCTGCTGACCCGCAGGTCGCGGGTTCGAATCCCGGCTGCGGCGGCTGCATTTCCGGAGGAGGCGGAAATGTTATAGGCCCGTGCGCTCAGATTTCGGTGCACGTTAAAGAAGCCCAGGTGGTCGAAATTTTCGGAGCCCTCCACTACGGCGCTTTTCATAATCATATGGTGGTTTTGGGACGTTAAACCCCACATATCAATCAGTGAGACTCAGGTATCGTTTAAGCCCTACGGAGTGGCGCCACGGCATTTGCAGTGCAAGCTGATTGCAAATAAACGAGGGCATCATCGCGCCACCCTTAACGACCGCACTGTGGCGTGCAGCGTGGGAGCGCAGTGCAGTCTCTGGTCGCGGCTCCTTTTTGTCTTCGTCGATGGAGACTTGACGATCGTCCAGCGTGGTGGTGACGGGCTGACTATACCTCGGAGGGCTGCTGTGTTCGCAGCGGCTCAACCGCAGTGCACTTTTGCCCTCGCCAACGATCCCGGAAGGCGGCTGCCTTGATACTAGCTTTGCGAGGAAGAAGTCCCGATCATCGTGCCGGAGATTTGCCATTCGCGAATGTGAATGAGTGAAATAAAACGGACGTATGGACGGGACGAGATGAATGAGTGCGTTAGTTAATTATGGGATAGACGTAGAAATGCATGAATTGATGGATGAACGAAGAAAAGTATTGAGGGATGGACCGGAGAGGGGAGGGGTGAATGGATAAGTAAATGAGTAACTGAATGAATGAATGAATGTATTAATGATCCAGATACGCGTACTAGCCTGATTGGTGTTTTTACGCATTGTAATTAAAGCTTGAAATGAATATTGTACCCTTGCGCACGCTTCCTTTATTGAAGACCTTCCGTTCACTCCTTTTCTGTTACGCCTATCTATTAACGCTATGCCATTAATAACCTGCAAGTATCATGCGTGTGGCTATAAATAGTAAAAACATGCACGGCATACGGCGATTCTTTGGCACAAGACACGAGCGAGAAATTCCAGCTTTTCTTAAAGTCCATTTAGTCATACCTATACTATAGTGCTTCACATGTTCATTACGTTTCGTTGTTGTTATTGTCTTTCTCCACTACATGTGGTTGCAGCACAGCATCCCAAACTGTGTGCGGCCATGCGAAACAAAAAGTTACGGAAGGCTAGAGGTGCTTCATTGTGGACACTGGAAAACTAGACTGTAGTCACCACTGAAGAATGCGTTGAAGGCAATGAGAGCTGCAACACTTCCCTTCGATTCCTGTGATTCACAGACTTTCTAGGTTTCCCTCGAAAAAAGAGGGAAGACGCTTCAGTCTTTTACGCCCAGATCTATTTCAACGCTCACTTTACTTTTTTACATTGCTTTAAAACGATTGTTACTTTTTTTTCAATTCTTGAGATCAAACCGGTGTTGTTCTGTTGAACTTCTCGACATTTGATATTCGTTTTCTCCCCCCCCCCCCCCCTCTGTATTCCACATGCACTAGCCATTGCCCGTCAGAATCACTCGAAACATCACGAGGTACGTTAAATACATGCCTATACACGCTCTGCAGGAAGGTTTCGGCATGCTCCTAACAAGGACAAGGACTGTCGTTAATCGCCTTAAATATGAAGGATGCCAGAGTGGTTGGTACGCAAAGCATATTTCATTGAAAGAATCGGTGAGTACAAAACGTAGCGCTTATATGGTTCCAGCCTGACGCTTGATGTCGATTGAAGGGTGAAAGATTGGATCGCAGTCTTGACTACCCAAAAGGCAGGTAGTTTCCACAACAATGCGCTTATCGCTCGTTGTACTTTGTCCGTGGCAGTTAAAGTGAGACTAATGCGGGGTGAAGCCTATACGTTAAGTATTTAGGACGTGAAATAGACTCGCGTAAGTTCCCTTTCGCTCGCCTCTGAAGTTCACATCTCTCACGCAGCAGGGGACTTTGCCAGTCTGACCTTCAGACTTCGCGGTAACTTCGTAAACAACAGAATTCGGACGAACGGCGTCCCGTTTCATTAGCGTAGTTCAGGCATAGTTACTCCGAGGTGAAGGCGAATCTTTCGTTACATGCTGGTGAAACTTACGCGCTGTCGAGCCTGATTACGGGCAGCTCTCTCTCTCTTGGTTGATTTCCAAAACTTGTTGGTACGTAAACGTGTTTGGATAGCATGCGTTCGCACATATCCGGGTAGAGTTCGCAATGGGAAACCTTTCGATACTTTACGCGACTTGCTAGTTCACAGCAGTTGCGCGAGCTTTGCAGTAACAACGCCTCCTAGATTTCCCGTGCCTGCCGGATGAGCGCGAAACCCCGGTCATCTATGGCGGCGCAGCCTACATAGGGGTAAGGCTCTTTGTACTTGGCCTTTAAGGTCGGCAATTCGGGCGTTTACTACTAACTTCAGAGGATGCCTTGTATTAAAAAAAGTTGCTTGCTGAATGACGGCGTCACTTACGTAGGGTTAATTATAATTACGTTTACGCCTTTTTAAAACTTTTTTACGTTGTTTTTGTTGCATATAAGCTCCAAAAACGTAAAAACCTATTTGAAGACACCCCTACTTGAGTGGCGCCACCACCGCAGTTCCGACGACCGCCGCTTCCCAAGTGACCGCCGATAATTCGGCAGGCACGGGAAATCTAGGAGGCGTTGGTATAGTAAAAAATGGAGCGGTCAGAAATAGGCGGGCGCAAAGTTCACCATTGGTTAGAGGCAGGAGACGCAGCGTAGACAGGTAGTGTAACACCATGCCCCCTCCCCTCTTTCCTTCAGAAAAAGTTTTTCCATGGCATACAGAGACTGACACTCGACCACATCTATACCTGTCTAATCCCCACTTCAGAGGAAGAGGGTGCCCCCCTCCCGCCTCCCCGAAAAAAGATTAGGTTTTGTCTACGCCCCTGAGCGGGGGTAGGAGTAGATACATGTTTCAACCCAGCCTTCCTCCTTCCCTCTGCCACTTCGCCATAGTACGATTTCGAAAGAAAGCCAGCGTCGTAATAGGTGAAAAATATGAAAACGGAGTGATGACATGTCTCTCCCTAGACCGGCGTTTTCGGGGGCAACGGTGGACAGAAAATAGTTCTTAAAATGCAAAATTATGGGCCTTTGTCACTATTGTCAACAGCACTATGCGTCATGCTCATATTTCATCAGCATGACGCGCACAGAAGAGGTACGAGTGATTAAAGATATGGGGCTGGCTTGGCGTCCCGTTAGATCAGCAATCTCAAACGCGGGGATGTTTCATTAGCTGCACACGGCTGCACACTAAAAGTGTTGTGACATCGCTAAACAATTCTGTGGACGTCCATGCCAGAGCAGGCATAAATAAAATATGTGGGAAACCAAACGCCGCACGTCTTCCTACAAATTCTTTTCACGCATCTTGCAACTATTGACACTTTGTTCGGGGCAGTTACAGAAAAGGTACTGGTTACAAGGCTTCAAGCTATCTTTTTCGTGAGGCACCTCGAGCGACTATTATGTGTTGAAAGATAGCTTAGAACAAAATCTAAATTTTCAAGGTTAGCACAAATGATTGGCACAAAAACTATATTAGCACAAATAGAATCTCCACAACGCATTACATACGGCCTAACGATCTCTAAAAATATAATATGCCAATGAACGTTTGTGCTATGCGATATACAAAACAACACAAACAACAACAGCACATAAGTGCAAAATCTACTATTCTGGCCACCGCCGCGACTTGATTTAAGCGAAAGTATTCTAAGGGAGGACCGGTGGCACCCCTCCCGCGATATGCGAGCACTTCCACAAAATATGAAACTGAGGTTAACCTCCCTACCTCTTCTCTATTCTTATCCTTTTTCTCTATTCTTATCCACACGTTGCCCTTCGCTTCTCTCTTTCTTCTCTTTTATTCCCTTCCTCCTTCTCCCAGTGCAGGGTAGCCAACGGGGCGTGCTTCTGGTTGACCTCCCTGCCTTTCATTTTTTCCCTTCCTCCTCCTCCTGCTATCCGCTCCAGTCTCTCCACAAGGTATACAATAATTATCGCTAACTATACAACAAATCACAAAGTTGCACCGGTTCTTGCGACGTAGCGTTACTTATGGAACACCCTGCCCTTTTCACATTTGACGACGCTATACATACTCGCATTTCGCAGCGGGTGTTTTCTTAGGCAAACTGCGCATATGGCGACACTGGCCTGTGCTTATTGTTTGTATGTTTCATAGCCCTTATGTGTTTGCTTCTTTTTCCGACGCAGCTGAGTCAGCCACAGTCAAACATAAGTATACGCACTGGTCCGTTCCACGGGCGTAATTCGTGGCGTAACTATACAGTCGGGAAAAGGTCGCCGATTGCATTACGTTAATAGAGAGCGGAACCATTTATATTATGCCTCAGGGCTATACTGTTGCTGCTGTGCTCCGCGGATCAGGAACCCTGTGCCACCGGGGAATACGCAAATTAGTTCCCGCCTGTGGCATGTGTCAGTGGGTACATGTTAGCAAGGCAGTAAATGAGTGCGAGTAAGTGACTAGGGTTAGTGGGTGGATATACGCAAGTGAGAGAGAATGTGGGAGAGAGTTTATGATTATGTAAGCGTGCAAGGTGACGAAGCATGAGACAATGATTCTGTGTAGAGTGAAGAAGTGATTGAGGAAAAAAAAATGAGCTACTGTAATTAAATGTGAGGGGAAAACGAAACGAGAGTTTTTGATAGAATGAGAAAGCTAGCGACTGAGTTCGCAGCAAGTAAAAGAGAGAAAGAACACAAAAAACGATTTAGTGACAGAATGCACGTCCGGGTTAATATGCAAATAAGCATGTTTGAAAAAAAGTAGACATACTGAATGAAAAAGTGAGTGCTCAGCGGCGTAACTACTTTGTGACTGCAAAATTGGGGAAGTGTATGGAGTCAGTCGAGCGATAAGAGTATTCCATGTTATGCCTTATTTTTAAGGCATCCATGCCATATGGGAGCCATTTCTTTATTTTCTAAAAAAGCAAATTCACTCTAAATAGAACTGAGAAAAACGCACTTTTTTCTACAGACAATATGCTCTGGTCTGCTCGAACAACTTTTTGCCAGTATGCTCTTTTCCCCCAAATACCCCACAAATCTAGGATGCGGCTAAAATCTACATAGCCAAATATCGTCAGTATTGTGGAGTGACGTTTCTATTTGGCTCATATGGGTTGGAACATTTCACTTGAACATGAATGAGCTAGTGAAATAAGTGTAGAACTGTTCGAATGTACGGTAAAGTAATATTTCGCAATAAAATTGACATCATGCTTGTTCTTCCGTCACGCCCGTGCTTAGACGCATGGGCGTAATGGTGATTACTAGACTTGAAAAGCGAGTGGTCCTTCCTGGTAAAAGGGGCACTATTCCGGACTGTCATCTGTGTTTTCTTGTTCCTCGCATCAAACGAAGGCCTTGAAGAGTGTTCAAGTTAGTTTTCTGTCATGCCATTTATCACTACTTTTTTCTTTGGGGAATACAGAGACGCTCAATATCTTTAGTTAATGCCTATTTTATTTCAAATATATAGTGTTGGAGGGAACAGAGGGCAACATACTGTTGCGCTAAAGTCAAAAAGAATCACTAAGAGAGAGATGAACAACAAGATAGATGGCAGGGAGGTTAACCAGGCACATGCCCGGTTTGCTACCCTACGCTGAGTGAATGGAAAGGGGGGCATAAAGATGAGAGAGAGAGAGAGGAAAGAAAAGAGAAAAAGAAAAAAAAGGGATTGTCAGTCAATGGGCTCATGCGTATGCAGTGGTGGCACTACACAAAAGTTAAAGGTGCTCACGTAGGCCTGCAGTCCTCAGAAAGCACAAGACAGCTTTGACTGCTTTTTGAGCCGACGAAAGGTGAGGACGGTGTTCCAGTAGCATCTGCATAGAGAGTGGATGATCGTCCAACTGTCGCAATACGTCCGAAACATTCTGTCTTTCAGAGGCAAATCGACGGCAACGGCATATCAGATGGTCGATGTCTTCTTTGGTGCAGAGAACGTCGCATTCCGCATTGTCTGTCAATCTGGTGAGAAGTAGGCAAGTACGCCTTCCTTTTTACAACCGAGTATTGTCATTGAACATCTTGTCCTTCAGTAAGGGCCAACTCGGGCTAGAAAACCTAATTTTAACGTAAGCCCGATAACAAAGCAACTGAGACACGAATGAAAGATTTTGGGTGGGACCATGTTGGTTATTTTGATTATGTTTTTTGGCGCGGACCTGGATGTGGATCACTTTGATTGAAACAGTTGGAGTACTTGGCTCATTTTTCGTTAGAAACTGCCTTTTTGAGCCCATGTTACAATGAGGAATTGCCCCAATTTTATTATAACTGTTCTAGAAATCGAAGATAAGTTAGGCATGCTTTACGTTCCACTGAAATTTAGCCTAGTTTCGGTTTTTGCATTTTGCTCTTCTTGACAAAAAAAAAAAAAGAACGCCTCATATAGAGCCCTGTGTTTCGCGCACAACGAGCGTACAGGCTATGTTTCATAAGCAAAACGCTGAACTGAGAGCACTATCGTACGCATGTCAGGCTGTGCTTGAACGAGTGCAGGAGCTACTAGAAGAATGATCTAGGTGACAGACTTGCTCTGTTACCCAGCATTGTTCTTGCGGGCTGCAGTGCGTACGCAAATGGTGCAGCACATTGAATTAGTGACCCACCCGGAACGCATAAATTGAGCTATGTTACAAGCTGTAATAAAAATAAAAATAAACTGTACACATTTCACTTCGATCTACACTGTAGGAAGCAACCACGCTGAGTATTTTCTTTTCACACAAGTTCTATTATATTTCCAAACTTCCACTGATTGTGATTTAAGTGTGGCAAAAGTTTACGTGTGCCGGCGGTCTCGTCTTGGCACTCTTTTCTGCAAACTCGATTGAAGACCCTGAGGTTACGTGGTTGAAGCATGGACGCGACAGCCGTACATCGATAATTGCGAAAGCCAAAGGGCCGTGCGGAGCTGGCAAAGAAACCGGAGATGGTCAAAATTTTCGGAGCCCTCCACTACGGCGTCCCTCATTCCCATACCGTAGTTTTCGTTATGTATGACTCCGGCAGTTATATTTATATTACCTCTTTCTACACTGCGCGCTTGAGAGTGATGGTGATTCGACAGGATAAAATGTAGCTGAACTAAGCAAGCTTGTGCATCGACAGTTAAACTATCACGTGATCTCCTGCTTCTCTTTGCATTGTCGTTTCGAATACTGGGCGAAGAAACAAAATAATTTGGCAAAGATTACGAAATAGCTCTGACCTGCACGATGGTTGACGACCGTATTTGTAAATGAGTCATGAGCAAAGGGTGCCTTTTTCTCCCACAAATTATGGAAGCCGGTGATGCGTTTATCACCGTCTTCTCTGCTTCTATGAATCGATTGATGGATGGACGGACGGTTGACAATTTTTAATTATGTTTCTGGCTCTCGTGCCGTTCTCTTCCTCTTTGCTGCTGTCATAGTTCGCGCTAGAACTTTCTCATGTGGCTGAAGATGTTGGCCTGGTTTATCACCTGGCTTGCGGTTCCAGGTGTCGGGTGATAAATAAGGTGTGTATGGTTGCAACGTGTACACACACATAACACGTACAGTCACAAGCACGCATATATATGCACAAGAAAAAGTCATTCATAAACTTACGTTAAGGTGAGTAATCCTTAAAAACACCAACGGCACTTTTTTTTTGTTGTTGGCCATCGCACAAACGCTGTTTTACCACGGCCGGAGAAAGTGTCTCAGCTCCAAGCTCAAGGCGCAATGCAAATGAAGCGCTGCCTTCAGAACCTGCAGTTCTGTGTCCCAACAGAAACAGTGACGCAGGACGTCTTTTAAGTCTTCCGGTGTGTTTCTAAAGGCAGGGGGCAAAGAGAGCCGTTTCCTGTAGCTTAATAAAAAGCGCGAAACAAAATTTGCAGCCAAAGGGAGCGAGCGAAACAGAGTGGAAGATGTTGTTGACGGAATGAAGAAAAAGACAAAGTTGGAATTTTCGTTTGGGCTCCGAATAAAAGTGTGGAAGCGTCGAGCAAGCGACGGCGGAAGCAGCGCGCTACCGGAAGGAAGTGAATTCAAGCAGGCGGCGCGAGGAACGCCTCTTCCAAGTAGCCCGCCTGTCGCCCATTTCTGTTTGCAGGTGGTTTCCTGTCAACCTCTTCCTCGCCTGTCTTTCCCTGTCTGCTTCCTTCGTGCACACAATTCGTACTTTTCTCATTTATTCTCGCCAGAGAACGCGCTCAACTACTTTTTCGCGTCGTCTGTGCCGCTAAAAGCGTGCAGTGTATAGTCTGAAAGATCGTGGAAGACAGTCATGAGGCGATAATCGATCTTGTTCGGTTGCACGCAGGTATGAAGGCTAGAGTTCGATTGCCGCATTCTCGAGCTAGGCATCTTTTTTTTTTAGCGCGTGGAACGAGCACCGGAAAATACTCTTGCTTCTCTTCCGAGCAAATCTGGTCGAGCGCTTACTTCCGCTTTCCTAATGCTCATAAAAAAAATCTTCTACAAAAACAGTACTCGCACGAAGTCGATATTTTTTATTCGAGTTAAAAGTTTTTATTGAATAGATACATCATATAAGAACGTAAGTGTACTTACGCGACATCCTGCGACTAAGTAATGCTCCACCTTAAAAAAAAATGGACGGTCAAAAATTCTGAAGCCCTACACAGCGGCGTTTCTTATGATTAAATCGTAGTTTGGGGATGTAAAACTCTAACAATCATTATCATTAGCTGAAGGGACCAATGACCGCAGCGTTAACGTGAAACGTAACACGGTTAACGAGCACGCCGATGGCAAAAGGCCCAGACTTGTCACATTTTACTAAGCAGGAGTGGCCTGAAGCTGCTCGCACACAGCCGTCCTCAACGTCAGCAGGTAATCCAAGGATTCAACGTTACAGCGAACGACACACGCGCAATAATCGTGGCATGTGGACGAATCAGGAGCCTTTGGTGTAATGACGTCTCGTGCATCACACTGCTGACGCCATGAAGTGCGTCAAAGAGACTGCAAGTACCTACAACCTCCCTTACTATCTTATACTTCTCTGCCGTATCTTTTACTCTTCATACTCCATCCCTGTACCGGCCTGTTGGGGTGCCCTTGTAAGGAAAGACAGTTACAGGTCGGCACTTTTCCTTTCTTTTCCCTTTTTCGCAACCACTTAGAGCAAGCACCAGGTGAGGACAACACGGTATTATTTTTCTAGTAATCTCAAGTGCTGTTTTGGGACCTTTTGAGATGAAAAAATGGCTGTTACGTCAGTGTCTACTTCAGCTGAGTTGTTTGGTTTTGATTTTGACACTAAATATTACTGTGAGACAAAAAAAAAAGGTTTCTCCGTGAGGAAGAAGCAATGAACACGATGAAAATGAATTGGAGTATCACACGGAGCACTGTGACGTAACTCTTTCGGAGGCGAAGTACTTTAGTTTCTAGGCTTTTTGTCCATTGTGCACTGTCCATTATGCACTTATTATGGTAGGATTATTATATAAAACACCGACTAACGAGTTATGTCTCTAGCTTTAACAGCCTCCGATCTGGTCTATATAGCCATTCGTTGTCAGTTACCATCGATAAGAATTTTACAAAGAGGGACCATGGCAGTAATATAGTATGACCAATAACAATATCCGGGATTGTACGTCTCAAAACAACGATATTGTTATGAGAGACGCCATAGTGGAGTGCTCTAGAAATTTTGGCCATCTGTTTTTTTTTTTTTTTAGCGTGCACTGACATCATGCAGTGCACACGGGCTTCCACCATTTCGCCCACATAGAAATGCGTCCGCCGTTGCCGGAATGAAACCTGCGACTTTTGGGCCAGCAGCCGAGCACATTAACCACTGCTCCACGGCGGCGGTGGAGTATGACTAATAGTACGACGTATACGATAACATTTCTCTCGCCAACACTTCTCCCTCTTCGTTTAAGCAGACTTCGTGGAAGTACGACACGCTGGGATAACGCTATCTGTTTTGGTTAACGTCGGGCATAACATATATCTTCTTTTCAGACCATGAGGCCTTTTAGTATAATCCGCGTATCCCTAATGGTAGCTTTTTTTTTTTTCGAATTACTGACGTGCCACGTGTTTTCTGTTCTTCAGTAGCTTCTCCTATTTTTTTTCCTTCACTTTTGTTTTCTTTGTGTAAAAGAGAGCTTCCCCCCGCTATGCAATAGCCATTAGTCTAACGAAAGACGACTTCGTGCAAATACATGCAGGACTTTCTGGTCGATATGTTAAACGGGCCTACATGTGCGAACGACGCAAAAGTCACGAAATGGCGTCATTATACAGCGAGTCAGCGAAACCAAAGATGAGCCGCCACGTTACCGCGTAAAAAAAAAAATTTAAAAATCCTAGCTTACGCTTTTGGGAGTTCGTGGATCCTAGCTCGCACGACATACCCGTATTGACCCTAATAAAATGGCCCGAACATTCCCACTATAACTGCGTTGAATTATTTTTGACCCATAGAGTCAATATTTAAGGCTTCCCAGACGATGCAATATACACCGTATATAACAGATCGGTGATGAAAAGCAGCTGAACCTACTGAGGCGCCATTATCGTCTTTTTTAAAGCATGCTAACGTTTAATGTTATGTTTTGGAGGAAGTCGATAGAGAGAAACATGACCCGGGAGAAAAACTGCCTTTTTTTTCTCACGTGTTGAACAATTTTTGAAGGTATCAGCTGGCTGAAACCATTAACGGGATGCTGCCCTGACTAATGCAAGGCACGTCGCAAATGAACCGTAATGTGTATACGGATATCCTTGGATGTTATCGGTGTTTTGTTTTCAAATGTCTCGAAGCTCTGCTGTCATTTGAGGAGACCGTACTAAAGCTCGACTTCGTGGCTGCAATATTCATTACCGAACAGAGCGAGAAATAGGAGAAGCGCGATACGTGTGTTTCGATTTTTTCTTTACGGGGCACTTCCTAATATTGCAAAATCTCGTCGTTGTGTTTGTGCATGTGCTTTTAGTTCTCTTACCCCCCCCCCCCATGATTTCATACCCCGTTTTCTTAAAAGAAAGGCTCGAATCGAAACGAAAGCATGTAATGGAAATGAGCGTGAAATGAATTCGGTGCTAACCTAGTAAAACGACTAGACAAGTAACAACAGAACACTTTGTTGAAGAGAGAGAAGAACGAAATGGAAAGGCATGGAGATTAACCAAGCTACGACTCGGGTTGTTATGCACGCAAAGAAGAACAAATAAACAGCCTGAAGTACGTGTTCACAGACAGAAACAGAAATCCCCAGATGTGCGCATCTCAGTCGATCGCCTGCACAACCAGATCCATTTATAGATGTTCACAACTTGGTATATCATCTAGAAGCTATCAGCTGCTTTGTAAATGAAATATTCAATCACTACCATGCAGCTCCGTTCGGTACTTATGTGCAAGCACCTCGGTCAGAAATGTAGCATACCAGCAATAGCTGCAATCAGGAAACAATTTGGAAGATGGATGCTTTTTGGGTAATAATTTGTGGTCCCTCAGGTGGTCTTTCAGCGAACAACCATGCGGTAAATGCTACACAGGGCAGGCTGTGTAGACCTATTCTATGTTTTGTAAATAGGTACAGACGCCGTCGACATACTGGGGCGCTTGTAGAGACGTCGTGGCGTGCAGGCTCCACCCGGTCCTGATTACAGTATAGACCTATGTATTGTAAATGTAATTGAGAAACGCCACGTGGTCTAAATATTCGAATCTTTCCACCACGGCGCTTGTATTTATCGCATACGGCACTCCTGAGTTGCTATTGGCTACCGAATGACAACGAATATTTCAGAGGCAGCAAGGTTGCACTTAATTTTTCTATAACATTTAAAGTAGGTCAAAATGAAAAAAAAAAGCTACACTATGCTTTTGTCCTTTTATCTGTCTTTTTCCTACCCGTTGCTATACCACACTACACACGGCCATGCCTACACTCTGTTTTATCCCTGTATTGGTATCTTTCTATCTGTTTCTCTCTATGCGCGTTGACAAAACGTCGACTGTATAACGGCTAATTTTGCCACAAAACATGTCTCCTGTGCGGCGTGCGTGTAGTGAAATGGGACAAGTCCAATGGCTCACCGCAATGGTCCCACTAAAAATTAAGAAAACCCACGGGCTGTAAACATCCATTAAGGTCACACATTTATGCTTTTCTCGTTTACCGCTTGCATCAAACGAATTGGTTGCAATTGAGCGCTGTCTGTTCATGATGATGATCATTTTCTACTCACGACACACGGAAGACTTCGATCATAACAGCTCCGCAGTGGAATAAATCTTCGTGTACCCAGACTTAGGCAGACTTTAGAAATCAGTCGATTAAGAGTAATTCTCATAATCATATTGCAGGTTTACTGGCGCAACTCCACTATCTAATCGTTTCATGTTATACAACTACTGTAGGAAGTTTTTCAAAGTTTGTGGTACAGCCATGACCTCCTGTATAATGTACACGGGTTTATCATACACATCCCGTCTAAATCCCATTGCACATGGATCTCACTAATCTGTAATGCGAGATGAACATCAAACAAAATGCCGGTATTATACCAACCGCTACTTTTTTCATTTATATATATGTATACTCCAACATGCCATGTATTCATGTTAGCGAAGCGTAAGCTTTTATCATTCGCTCGGCCAACAAAAGCTTCGCGCAAGCATTCTTTCGACAATAGGATGTGCATTTACTCTCGCAATTCAAACTTTCGCTCTTTATTGTTTTGCAATTGTTCTGGTCCGGATTACGATATGAAAGAATGCAGCGCTAAGCCTGTCGTATCGGGGTCGATTTTGCAACAACCAATAAAAAACTTGATTCAACTTGCAGTTACCTCCCTCTAAACTCCTCCTGGCTTCGCACGTGCAGATGTCTTATCATTTAGCCCTGTAATCTTATATTCTTTTAACAAAAAAAATGACGTGTGCTCCTCTAGTGCAAAAGATAGGAGTTAAGGAAGACAAATAACATGGCCTGTCAGGAAGAATTATTCCGGCTGGTGCACTGTATAGGCGACGGGGAGTCTTTCGAAACAAGGAGTTTACTCCGGTGTTACGACCTTTGTATCCATCTGGTGTCAACGCATGAGCTATGAACGGAGAAAATTGAAGCTGTTCTGCAAGGAAGACAATTTTCTCTCTGTAGAGATAAACGCGAGCCTCTGGGCTCGTCGGTATAGTTGGGTTGAGTTGAAATGAACTATTTGCCCACTAACAGTAACCCAGATTACACCCCACCAGTAATGATAGAAGAAGTCAGAAAAGCTTTGGAGAGCATGCAAAGGGGCAAGGCTGCTGGTGAGGATCAGGTAACATCAGATCTGCTGAAATATGGAGGACAGATTGTGTTAGAAAAACTAGCCACCCTGTTTACGAGGTGTCTCCTGACGGGAAGAGTACCAGAGTCTTGGAAGAACGCTAACATCATCTTAATACATAAGAAAGGAGATGACAAGGACTTGAAGAATTACAGGCCGATCAGCTTGCTCTCTGTAGTATATAAGCTATTTACAAAGGTAATTGCTAACAGAGTAAAGAAAACATTAGAATTCAATCAACCAAAGGAACAAGCAGGATTTCGAACAGGCTACTCAACAATTGACCACATTCATACTATCAATCAGGTAATAGAGAAATGCTCAGAGTATAACCAACCACTATACATAGCCTTCATAGATTACGAGAAGGCGTTTGATTCAGTAGAAATATCAGCCGTCATGCAAACACTGCGGAATCAGGGCGTAGATGAAGTATATATAAACATTCTGGAAGAAATCTACAGGGGATCAACTGCTACCATAGTGCTTCATAAAGAAAGCAACAGAATACCAATCAAGAAGGGTGTAAGGCAGGGGGACACAATTTCCCCAATGCTATTTACCGCGTGCTTACAGGAGGTTTTCAGAAGCCTAGAATGGGAGCAGTTAGGGATAAGAGTCAACGGAGAATACCTTAGTAACCTGCGCTTCGCCGATGACATTGCATTGCTGAGTAACTCAGGGGACGAATTGCGAATCATGATTACGGAGTTACACAGGGAGAGCAAAAAGGTGGGTCTTAAAGTTAATCTGCAGAAAACGAAAGTAATGTAACACAACCTCGGAAAGGAACAGCGCTTCGAGATAGGTAATAGTGCACTTGAAGTTGTGAAAGACTATGTCTACTAAGGGCAGGTAATAACCGCAGAGCCTAACCACGAGATTGAAGTAACTAGAAGAATAAGAATGGGGTGGAGCACATTCGGCAAGCACTCTCAAATTATGACAGGTAGATTGCCATTATCCCTTAAGAAGAAGGTATATAACAGCTGTATCTTGCCGGTACTTAGCTACGGAGCAGAAACCTGGAAACTCACAAAGAGGGTTCAGCTTAAATTGAGGACGACGCAGCGAGCAATGGAAAGAAAAATGGTAGGTGTAACCTTGAGAGACAAGAAGAGAGCGGAGTGGATTAGGAGACAAACGGGGGTTAAGGATATTATAGTTGAAATAAAGAAGAAGAAATGGACATGGGCAGGGCATGTAGCGCGTAGACAGGATAACCGCTGGTCATTAAGGGTAACTGACTGGATTCCCAGAGAAGGGAAGCGGGTTAGGGGGAGACAGAAGGTTAGGTGGGCAGATGAGATTAAGAAGTTTGCGGGTATAAATTGGCAGCAGCAAGCACAGGACCGGGTTAACTGGCGGAACATGGGAGAGGCCTTTGTCCTGCAGTGGACGTAGTCAGGCTGATGATGATGATGATTTGCCCACTCGTTGTGTCCGGGGCTATAGGCTGCCAGCCACCTCCTATTCTCGCCGGGCAGTTACCACACAGCGGGACTTCTCTGTTCAGGCGTTACTACTGGCCGGGTGCTTTCTCGCAAGGTCGATTTCGCCATCGTTTTCGCAACTGTGCTTCCTTATCTGTGTTTCCCAATGTTGGCACGAATACGCACTTCTTTCCGTCAGAGCTTTAATCCAGAGTTTTTGCTGGAATTCCTGATATCCGAAGGCATTGGCCTCAAACTCTATCCTGAGCGAAGAACTGTTGTAGAGCGGTTTGTTTGGTCTTGGTCTTCAGCCAAATAACTTCAGAGAAAAGCGGCACACACGCAAGCTCAATCAATCAAATAAAACAAACAAACAAATTCGTGACACTCTGGTTCAGACTAAGGGCTCTCTTAATCTTTCATTTGCATTAATTGATATTCCATTTGTTTTACCATGACACGCATTGAGCTCACATTGCTTTTACTGGCAGGCGTCCTCGCTCTTATTGTTCTCTTATTGGCTAATATTATTGTGCATTGATTTTCATGCTCCCGGTGGTGAGTGTGTGCTCATGTCGCCTAGCCTTCATAAACGAAGTTACTGGTACGATGCACGAACCACAACGCCCACTTTGTGACCATAAAAAAAAAGAGAAGTTGTACATTGACGCGTTTGTCTGTCACAAACGCTATTGTTGACAAAAAATAACCGCAGTTCCTGTGATTTTGGCGCCAACTTTGTCACAATATTAAATATACAATGTAAAACTAATTACTGAAAATTACTATAGACAGGGTTCATAATTTTAAATCTAGCTTTCTTGCTTGTACAGTTTGCCCAACTGGCACGTAGTGCAAACAGCGTGTTCATTGCAAGCGCAGATTGCTTCCGCTATGGCGCGGAAAACGTGCACTCCATTCTCTTGACATGAACACCCATAATAGACAAAGCACCTCATCACCACTTGTAAGACAACAGCTGCCGCCATTAGTTGGGAGAATATGCAGTGCAGAGAAGCCAATTTGCGAATTACGCAAAGTATATGTTCCGCTATGATTGCGCGCTTTGGCACATATCATACTTCAAATACACCCAACTATAACAATTCAGACAGAAGTGATTACACTTTGAAGTCGGTTAATGAGAGGGGAACCTAATTACGTCTTTCTTGTAACATAAACGTTACAACAAAATTACAACGACAACAACAACAACAACAATGACGACAACAACACTCATCGAGAACTGCAGCTCACTAACTGTACTATTTTATTTATTTATTCACACTACCCTACAGGTTCCCGTAGGGACCTTGAGTAAGGGGGGCGAGATAAGAAAACACAAAATATAACAGAAGCAACAGAGTACAACAAATTACATTGTGGCAATATAACATAATGTATAGAGGAAGGGCATGCAAAAACAATGTAGTTACAATTGTGGTGTCCGATACAAAGTTGAATAAATGGCACGTACTCAAAATAAATGGTGCCAAAGCACAAGGAACTAAGTCAGAACACATTTGCAGATATGTACAGGTATACAGAGCTATGTTTTTATGGAAAGTAATGCCGGTATACTTGGTTGCGGAATAGTGTATGGTCAGTGATTGAAACTATTGTGTTAGGAAGATCATTCCATAGTGTAACGGCTGTGGGCACTAAGCGCTTTGTTGTGTTTGCAACTATGTACGCTTCATTGCCACTCATCGGAAGTGTTGTTCTATGGTGAGCCGAATGGCTTTCTCCCATCTGTGACCTAAGTAGTGACGTAAGAGTGACAGTAAGTAGTTAACCTGACGTATACCCTTTCTTCACTTTCTTTTTACTTGACGTGGCTAACAGGAAATCGATACCTGTATCGCAGCAACGTCTTTGATAATCTGCGACGATGATTTGATTGCACTTCGAATCCATTGAATCCGGTCGCACCCACGACCTCTAGCAAATCATAGCACTGTCACAAGCACTACGTTACCGCAACGGTTTCAATAGTAATAAACACCTGTTTTCAAAAATCAGCAATTGTTTTATCTCTAAGGTCGCACAACTTGTCATAAATTTCAGTTCATGTATACATGCTTCGTGAGGCATACGTCCATGTTCAACCCATCCATGGTGCGCCTGTAAAAAAAAACAATCATCTGCAAGTGACGAGTGCGGTGTGTGTCCACGTATATACGAGGGGCGCGTGTACGTCTGCGTTGTGCTCTTTATATAGCATATGCGTGTCGGTTTCAGAGGCACAGTTGCGCTTATGAGATTTAGCACTCGTTAGAGACGCGACGTCAGAAATACTTACAGCGTAAACGTCTTTCACTGGATCTATGAACAGTAAGAGCTGTGGATGTAGGCGGTCTGGCCGCTTACAGATAGGATTAAATTAGCGTCCACTCGGACATTTTGTTGCCAGAGCTCCTGTCCTGCAAGACAGCGTGCACGAGCGGGGCTACAGCCTGTATCCACGTGTCCATCGATTTCTCGTTAGAGGAAAGAAAAAAAAACGAATGCAAACAACAAGAGCACAATGCAGCGAGGGCCCTAACTAATTACTCGCATGCTTGCTTTTGCTATACTAGCGGTGCTGCAACAAGGCTTCAAACAAGCTGCTTCGGCGCTCACCTAAAAAAAGCGCAGTTGGCGATAGAACAGTGATGGTACGTGTGGGAAGAAAAGAAGTGAACTGCGGCGAGAGTGTTGCCGAGTGTAGTTGTTTTTCAGAAGGAAGCATGAGCTAATTAAGCATGTGCTAATTAAAGTGGACTGCGATAAAAAAACGCGTCGCGTAGAAACCAAAAGCGGCACACGCAACACCTTGGAACGTTGTTCGACAGAGGCAGCATACCACCGAAACACAGTACGTGTATCGATTATATTAGTGATCACGGTGCTCGCATGCTGATCCGAAATTTGCAGGTTCGATACCAGCCACACCGATCGCGCTTCGATGTAACCTAAGTGGCGGAGTATACGGTGCGATGACATTGCACGATAAAGAACACAAGATGGTCGAAGTTTTCAAAGTCATTCACTACGGCATGCTCCCCCTAATTATATTGTTGTTTGGCACGTGAACCCGCAGATGTTATTACGAGCATAACTAGCGAGTAACTTTGATACTGCCACACCAATGCCTCATTTATACAGGAGGTGTGAGTACCGGTCACAAAAAAACACTGCTGAATTTGTACATGCGAACAAATGTAGAAATGCACGAAACATTCACAGCGAGAAAAGATAAACGAGACGAACTGGTGGAATACGTATGCATTCAAAAATATTAAAGTTGTGGGAGGTGAAAGTATGCATGTTATGTGAAGGATCACTTCCCGTGCTAGTCCAGGAAAAACGTCAAGAATAATATACATGCAAGTAAATGACGCACCGACTTGCGTATGGCAAAAAAAAACCTAAATGTAACCACTCCGTGTGCGATAGTCACGCACCACAGGGAGCCCGTTTCATTAAAGGCGCAGCGGCCGGCGCCCCAGGTTCCACCGGCCATCCCAAGCTCTCGTTTCCCGCGTACAGCGTCTGATGACCACGGGGGGATCTATTTCACTTAGATATATCGTAGATGGAAGGCTTTATTTTACTGCCTGCCGACAACAGCACAAATTCAGACGCGAGAACCAGATAAACAGAAGTGGTGCTAGGATACAGCACAGAAAAGAACGAATGAAAAGGCACAGCAGGACAGAAACATCCCGGTTCCGACAACCTCCCAGCTTAGCGGTAAAATCCTGCCCCGTTTTCCAGCGGAGCTATATAACTGCGGAAGTAAAGAGCAATATACAGTAAGGTGAACTTGTGGGAAAGCAGGAGAAGGGTGGGGTGAAGGGCGCCGATAGAGGGGGAAAAATTGTCTCTGTCACTGCGCAATACCCATTCAGCGGCACCACACGCATTCTTTATTTAGCCTTGTACACAAACAGCAGTCAGACATAAACAAAGGCGCCTTTTAACATTGATGCCGCCGAAAGCATATGACGCAGAGTCACAGCGCAAGTCATTTCGTTTATGGTGGGGATAGCGTTTTATGACCGAGTGTCTCGAATACACTTGGACCATACCAAATCGAACACGCTGGCCACCGCAAATAGTTCTACGTGCTTCGCTCACATTCATGATGAACATCTCCAATACAACGAACAGCTCCGAACCCCCTCACTTTGTGTCTTGGGGGTATAAGAAATATGCGTACTTCCCACGCCTTATTTCTTATATTTGGCATTAGCGCACATTTCATCTTTTGCCTTCATGGATTTGACCCCTCAATTGCATGCTCAGCAGTGTAGCCAGATTGCAGAGGAAGATGCGCACATGAAGTATATGCTGGGACAACACGCATTGTGCGACAGAGAGAGGACAGTATACACTGATTAACAAGTTCTCGGTCAGCCAATAAGGTAGATGAAATCAGTGTACAATGACCAGAAGAATACCGCAAAGAGAAAATAGAAGCAATAACACAGCACAGCAAACAGGAAGATGTTCGGGTTACGCACTTTCACATGCGTACGATGCTAGCCGTTCGTGTGCAGTTAAGACTCGCATTACCATCTTCCATCGTGACACTGGAATAAATGACGTCCTGAAGTTCACGCGTCCACCTCTTTTCTCTACACAGGCTTCTCGCGGCACAATGCAATCAACAGTAGGTTAGGTGCGTCTATGTTCATCGCGCTGCATACACAGCCTCGTAACGATTCCGCATCTAAACACTACCACTCATGAACACGTACAGGGTCCACCAGAACATCCCAGGCCACTATTCTATGGATTCCTGTGGTAATGTGGCCTGGGAAAAAGTAACGGACCCGGTACGTTTGACGTTATTAGTGACTGGATTTCTAATGGCATTGACTGCTATGGCATTGACTGCTAGGGGCGAAGGGATGTGATAACAGCATGTACTGAGTGAACCAGTGTGTACTGCGCATGTCTTGTGTTCGAACTAGCACCACCAAGTGAAGTGATAAAGCAACCCACCGTACCTACATATACTCATATAGTTTGTGCAATAAAACATTCTTTCAAAATCTGCCGCCATGTCTACGTCAGTCATTACAGTGAGGAATTATATAAACTTTATTTAATGTACACGTATTGAGGAACCCCTTAGGAACCCGCGGAGATTCTGTGTAAACTGTATCAATTCCAATCGACATCTGTGTGGTTTGCCTTCGTTTTTACAAAAGTGAATTTCTTTTTTTTTTTCAAGTCGAACAAAAGCGCCACCAACTACAACATCGCACAGACCTCTCCTTTTTTTACCGCGCTTGTTCTTCCGTGGGCTCATTTAAATGCAAAGTACTCTGAGCCCCTCGCAAGGTCGTCGACGGTTCAGTTTCGTGAAAAACATTGAAAACGTCTATTAGATGTCCGGTGGCTCTGACAGGATGGCACACGAGGCATAGCGGTGTCATGATGCACGTGCGGCAAAGAAGAGATCAGAAGGGTTTTTTTTTTCTTTCATTGCGCCTATAGTATAGCGGGAAGTCGACCACCACACCTATGAAAAGCGAAAATGATTAATTCGAGAACCCACCAAATTTGTGGTGCGATATAGTTCTCGAATAAGCCGCGAGATACCGCATTCCAACAAGAACCAAATAGGTTTTCACTTTCACAGCCGCGGAAGAACTTATTCGAAGGCCCAAACTGCTCGCTCCTCCATATTTACAAATACGATAGCCGTTTTACGTACATTATTGCACACTACTACTTAGTTATTTATTACAAGTTACATTTATTGCGTTGACAGCGCACCCGCGGAGCACATTATACGTTCGAAAATACGCTGAATATGCCCAAATATACCATCCGCGACCCGAGCTCCTGCATTGAAGCTCGCTTATTAATTTGCGCGTCTCTGGCGGTATACTTATACGGTGAGCAGATGAAAACCCCTTTCTACCTCTTCCCCTCCCGTATCGCCTTACGATTCATATAGGCACATTCCAATATACGGTAGATGCAGCCAAGTCGCCCGCTACCTCTAGCTCCAACGCGGCAGGAAATCTGACGGCATACGGCGCAGCAGACGACGCAAGGAGCGGCAGGCCGTTACGACGTGCTTTGGTGCTTCGCTTGAGGCGTTTTCGTTTCCATTTGCTTTCAAAAAAATGTTTCATTCTTGACAGCGGTCAGAGAGTTTGCGTAGTGTTAGCGCGCGCGCTTCTTTTCGGCAGACCTGGCGCCCCCTCAGGTGAACTCGGCAACATAGAATGCACGGGTGAAGACGACAACGGAGACGGCGAGCGAGCGAAACTGCGCGCCCCGCTTCGCTCAGTAAACGATCGCAGCTTATCGCCCTCGGACTAACGCGGCAGGTAACTGGGCGGCGGAGGGAGGCGGCCCTGCTCGGTTGCCAGGACCTTGCGGCCCAACGAGCCATGGTCCAGCGTGCCAAGACAGCGGCCACGAGGGACTCCATCTAGTACTGCAAGGAGGCTGACCCCCTAGAGGCATGTCTCCCTGGCAACTACTACTACTACTACTACTACTACTACTACTACAACTCGGCGACAGCTTGCAACAGGTGACACCTACGAGTGCACTATAGTGACGGCCGCTAAATAAAAAAAAGCATTTTGATCGAGCGGCTGTGACACTGCAGTCACTGGGCCGATTTCAACCAGAGCAGCCGAGCTTGTCATCCGAGGGCGTTCTAATAGTTTTGGCACTGCAAAGTATGCCAATTAAATACTACATTTGCTTTAAAGAAGTACGTGCTACGGATTCTTACAAGGAGCCCATCTAAAGAAGGGCAGCTTTTCGAAACGGAGCATACTCAGCCCTTCAAAAAGAGTAGTAAAGATTGGTCGTCATGTTATCACGAACCGCTCGAGGCGAGGTTAGCGGGGAGATGTGTACACAATGCTGGTCCATGTCCAGTTCACCATCGAATTCTCATATGAAAGAGGCGCGGTATTTCGAAAATGCGTAGAGATAGACGCTCTGATATGTGAATTATGTGTCCGTACAAACGAGCGGACACAAAATTTCGCGCATGTCTGTGTTGGTCATCTCGGCTGCACACGAAACCCAAATGCCTCTGACATCCTTAATTGCGATCGCGGCGCTCTGGGTGGATGAACCATGCGAATCAGAAGCAGTAGCGTAGTGAGGAGTTGACACACCTGAAATTTATTCGCCATGGCATACAAAGCGAAAAATAGCCATTTCAAGGAGGTGCCCCCCACCTTAATTGCCCCCCTCCCCCCAGCACAAAAATTCTGCCTACGCCTACTGATCACAGGCCAGGCGTTTGATTTCAACACAGTGGCTGCTTCAAAGCGCTTCATAGA
The DNA here is from genome assembly GCF_043290135.1 of Rhipicephalus microplus. Taxonomy (NCBI): domain Eukaryota; kingdom Metazoa; phylum Arthropoda; class Arachnida; order Ixodida; family Ixodidae; genus Rhipicephalus; species Rhipicephalus microplus. Next base: position 25,768,930 of record NC_134704.1, on the reverse strand, counting down.
ACGATATAGAATGAATAATAGAATGTGTGCACCACCTGTAGTTACAAATTACTTGCGCACGGTGATTTCAGTGGTGCACGCGGCAAGCATAGATGTTTCTTTGCACTACTCGTAGCCACGGTGGCACGTGAGTGTGCTTCTCGGCTGCAGACCCGAAAATAGACCTTGCTCGATCCCGGCAGCGGCGGGTCTCGTTCGAGCATAAACGCTAAAAGCCCTCGGGCTGTGAGATTTCAATGCGCGTTAAAGAACCCTCAAATGGTCAACGTTGTGCGGAGACTACGACCTCTCATAGCCCTTAGTCGCACCATGCGAGTTACTTTTAGATGTTAAACCCCCCAAAACCAACCAACCTTTCTTATTACTATTGCAATTGCATCATTATATGTCAGGCTAATCGGAAAGTAAGTACGCGAAAGAGACGCGATTCAGTGTCGGCTTCAAAACCTAAAGTCAGAGACACCGCCAGCATGTTAACGGTGAAGCTGTTCAGGCTAGCCGCAATTTGTGCGGACTATCATGCATGTACTTGGGTGGCCAATCACAAAGAACTGTCACCACCTTAAACAGTTTCGTACCACAGAAACTGGGTATAAACGAGTACTCACCTGAGGTTCTTTAACAATGAATAGGGCAACACTGAGCCAAAGCCAAAGAGATGACTGCGAAGCGACGGCGGAGGCCACAAGTACAGCTGCCCAAATTTGCCACTATCGTTGCGCGAGTGCCGGCTTCTGTGCCTCACGCGCCGTACGACGGAGCCCAGTTGCCAACAAGGCAATGTAAGCGCATTCCCCCAAAGCGTGTGCGGTTGGGCCCGACAGCGTGAGCAGGCAAATATTATAGTTTCGGTCATTTTTTTTTTCTCTTCCGAAGATGAACGTTGCAGCCATGAATCGACAAAATAGCGTTACAAGATACGCCCACGCCTGCACTGATGAGATAAGCAGTAGAACGTGGTTCATCTGCAGTCCGCTGATAAGAAGGAATAACCTGGCAGACGACGCGTGCCAAGCTGTGCAGGCTTGCGCTTATTCTCGCCCTGTTTGCAACTCGGCTTCGTCGTACGGCGCTGTCGCCCACAAAGGTAGCCACGAGCGCACGATAGTCGAAAATTCGGGCGGCTGTACTATCGCCATCTATCGCGCTCAGTATGAGCGACACTGTGACAGCGCGATAAAAGGCACTCTGTATATGCTATACAGCAGCGCCGATCATGACATGGTTTAAAGTTATCAGGGGAGAGGTTGGCTACTCTTGTGATTGCACTTGCTTTAAAGGGCACCTCACTAGCCTATGAAAATACAAAAAGTGAGCGTATTCCCATATGCTGACGTTTGTCCGCCTTTCTGACGCGCCTTAGTGACGCACGAACAGCGAATTCCGCGACGTCTATACTGTACGTACTTTCGGTTGGTCCATATAAGCGAGACATCCGACAGTAATTAAATCCTGCACTGCTTTGTCATGCTGTGTCGCCCCCCCCCCCCCATTCTTCCTTGTCTCGCATAGCTATCGAGCTCGATCAACTGATTTTACTTCGATTCTGTGTGTTTCCGACTGCACGAGCGACGATAACAGCTGTCACAGCCGAGAGGCGCGAAATATTGATAGGCTGAATGCTTAGTGCTCACACTGAACACGTGAGTTTAACAAATTAGTGGCGAGGAGGACAGGCCACCTGTATGTAAAGCCATACAGGTGGTAGAGGGGCTTTACCTGTGCGAAGGGTAGCGAAGGCGAGGAGGAAACCATTTGCTCGTTTCTGAACGCGGGGTGCTGAGAGACCCTTTAACGCTCGCCCTTGTATTTCCCCGTGATATGGGGTTCGAAGGTTATAAATGACGCCGTTTCTTGACGCCCAAACTTGGAATTTCCCTTCAATGCAGCTAAATAAATGGCGAAAGGTTGCCCCGCCGTGGTGGTCTAGTGGCAAAGGTACTCGGCTGCCGACCCGCTGGTCGCGGGATCGAATCTCGGCTGCGGCGGCTGCATTTACACGATGGAGGTGGAAATGTTGTAGACCCGTGTGCTCAGATTTGGGTGCGCGTTAAAGAACCCCGGGTGGTCGAAGTTTTCGGAGCTCCCCACTACAGAGTCTCTCATAATCATATGGTGGTTTTGGGACGTTAAACCCTTCATATCAATCAATCAAACGGCGAAAGGTTCCTACAAATCGAGGAAGGTGAGGGTGAAAACAAGCTATCGGGAGTGATGTGTATATTCATATGAATGGTCAAACCTTTCCCCCAATAACTTGGACATATACGCCATGGTCATATTACACGGCTCGCGAAACCCTGGGAACTATTCTCTCGGTGTCCAATCCTTGGACATGCCCCTTTCGGCCTCCCCTGATTGGCTGGAGCGCGCCGCCTGTTTGCGGTCTTTCTTCCGCAACGCCATTTTGATGCCACGCAGCTTCCACAACTCTCGACACACAAATGAGAAAGACGGAATGCGTTTTGCCGCAACGAATGCTGCCCCCGAGATCAGCCTTTATACGCGCATATGCGAGGCCGTGCATAGACTCTAATCGCGATAGTCATTGAATTAAAATTTGCACGGCTGGCCGCCCGACGCCCCTCGAAGCATTCCATGCATCGCTCCTCATATGCCTCAACACGTTCACATGCGCGTACAGACCTGTCGAGTTTGTTTAAAAGTTTTGTTAATTTATATATTAGTTCACTTAGATTCTATTTACGCTGCAGAAACGTGCTGGCGGGTTCGGTGCGCCGACGTGGTCAAGATAACCATGACCTCTTGATTCACAGTTTCTTTTTTTTCTTTTTTTTTCGTAACTGAAAGCTCTCCGGCAAATTGGACATGTTCTAGAATTGAACGCCGCGAGAATAGTGCCATAGTAAAAGCTGGGGGTGGGGGGGGGGGGGGCTGCTATCAATTTCTGCTCGTCGCAGCATTGCAGGGTTAACGAGGCATCACTCACTTTTGCGTGGTCGTTTCGTGCACACATTCTGTATTTTCTTTATTTGTTTATGTGCTGTTTACTGGCCTGACATTTAGCGCTGAACTATAGTTTACAGAATGGGCACATAGCCGCTCCTGTGACTGGCGACTGCCTTCGCTGGCGCAAAGCCGGCGTGCGACACGCTAAGCAACGAGCCGCTGTACTCTATACGGTTGCCAAGACGATATTCTCAAGGCTGCTGTCTCTCTGTGGTCGTTCTGAAAGGTGCTTGTTTGAGCTAGTTGATACTCCTGTCTCTGCAAACTTCGAGGACTATAGCGACAAGAGAACGCAACACACACACAAGAGCTTTAATGACATAAAGCGATAGACTGACATAAAAGGGAGAAGGGGTGCTGTACGCTGAGCGGGGGAAGCGGGGAGGAATTCAGCCCCATGCTTTGGCAAAATAGGAGGGGGCACTGAGAAGAACCTTCGCCCTCCCCGAAGAGGAACCCTGCGAACACCTATATGATAAAAGACACCAGCGCTGCGGAAGGCCTAGCTACGCCAACGACGACGTGCTCTTGTTGAGTCCGTAACTCTGTGGTTTCACTCGAACCTCTCTGCGCTTAAAGGTCAACGTAGAGTTAACCTGAACAACCTGAAGTTAAAATCCTTAAGAACCTATTGTTTCTTTAGGTTGTTTTGGGGTCGCTTGACGGTCATTGTTAGAAGTCGTTGTTGGTGGTCGTTGAGAGAAGCAACCAGATTAGTCTCCAGAACTGTCCAGTTTCGCTCTTCCGAGGCTTGCACGGTTTAGGGCAAGCTTTGCTCTTTCCATTTCTTGTTTTAATTTTGATGCAAGCTCTTTTTTACAGACTTACCTTGGTAGCCCCTCTGATAAGGTTATACAACCTAACGTTCTTACCTTGTGACATCTACGTTAATTGCCGAAGACCATGCTAAGTGAGTCGCAGACTAATGTCGCTCACACGAGTTCGCGCAGTATCCGTGCTGAAATAATAACGGACAACTGCGCCGGCTAAACCTGATGACACCTTTGCACAGGTTAGATCGTTAAATAAAGCGTAATCTTATTCTCCCTTCTTCCCTCTTAGCTTCGAAGTTGCACGTGCGAATAACGAGAAATCACGCTTCCCAATGAAATTAAGGCTGGCTACATCTATCTCCCTTTTCTCGACAGCACTGCGGCTTCGCGCACGAGCTGGACAAGATTAATTACCCGTTCTTTGCGTAGGCCTCGGGGAACAACTGTCGCTCGGCTGCGGGCCTGAAAGGCGCTTTGCGCAAAGACAATGCAAGAAAGTCTAGCCTTCTGTTTCTTTCTCTCCCTCTCTCTCGTGCGCTACTGTTTTGTGGCTATCCGAACAGGAATGCACATGTAGTCGGAATAAACTCCGTCCCAGAAATCGAATAACGCCTCGTTCCGGTGAAAACGCGCGTGGGCCCTAAGCAAATTAAAGGCACGTCTCAAGAGAACAGCCTTGAGAATGTGGCTGCCATAGAGTTTCTCACAAAACTTTTTTGTGAGTACTCATCCGTATATAGTCAAGCACGTGTGACGTCATAAAGCACACGCTGCGTTCGTACGTACGGTTGCGGACCTGACACGTGCACTCACCGCTGCGGTGATCCAATGGCATACAATCAATATCAAGTGCTTAAATCATGCCGTATCTTATATGCGAACGGCATGATTCTTGCCGTCGGAGCACGAAGGCTGCATTTATAGTTCACTATAGACGCATTTCACACTTGCTGGCGTAGGTGACCCACGTCAATACGCAGTTTTAATTAACGGCTGCAATTTCTAACACTGGACCGAAATTCAGAGTTCTCGCTGTGTGGCCGTCATCGCGCAATTTGTTTGTCCCCGTCTGCGCCACTGTCCCCATTAGTTTAGAGGATGCAATCACACCATTCGATAGATAGATTGATTGATTGATTGATTGATTGATTGATTGATTGATTGATTGATTGATTGATTGATTGATTGATTGATTGATTGATTGGTCAGTCCTTGAGCTTCGAGGTAGTGATCGGCTGTTTCAGCTAAACTGTCCAAATCTTTGCAACCTTTCTCTTTGAGAAGCACGGCGAGTTTTTTGTTGCACTGGAGCAAGAATTGTTTCGAGACGACCAGAAATGTAGTGAATAAAATGACGTATCGTCACTTTGATTCTCCATTGATTGATTCATTGATCAATTGAAACCGGTGCGTTCTTTACAGAAAGGGCAATTCATTCGACCTACGGCGTCATTTATTTCCTGGTGGATGTGTTGGTAAGCAACAAAACGTATAGCTGTTCTCTGGTCACGCAATATTTTCTGACGCGCGAAGTGTTTGTTTCTATCAGCCAGGGGAACCAAGTTCATGAGAGTGAGTTTCGAAACGGGCTTTTCACTCATTCCTCACCAGCTTCATTACCTATGCCTTTCCGTTAGTGTACTGCTTTGAAAACGCTATAAAGCCCTCCCCATATAAAAAATAATCATAATACCAAATAAGCTATACTGAGACGAGAAATCACGAATGAATGACGTTATAGTTTGAATGGTTTTGTCACGTGCTTGGCGTTTACCAGGGTGACGTCGCCATATGGTCCCGCAAAATTCTGTCACTGCACAGCCTCGAAACGCTCCTTCTCGCGTTAAAAGAATGCGAGTACTCTTCCTTCACTAGTCCGAATGCGTGGTTTAATCCACTGTTTCAGTCTACAGCGTCTTTCGGATGGGAACACAGGAAAGGTTAGGCAGACGCTTTCAATCCCATTTATTTCCCAATTAATGTTCAAAAGCATTGATAGGTTACATCGCCAGCAGAGGTGCCCTTCACAAAGCTTCGTCTCAACGGAGATTGTTTGGAATAAAGCAGTTCCCGCCATCTGGAAGGCAAGCGCCGAACTAAAGCGGCGCTGGCTGAGTCCCTGCTGAGGACTCCGAAAAGCGTGCAGTTTTGTGTGGCCAAATTGTCACAAATTGGCGATTCCTCTCAGTGCCCCAAATCACACGATAATTGTTATGCATTATTTCTTACGTAATGGTTCCTATACAGACAGGTTTGTGTGGGCAAAAAATTAATCTTAAAATAATAAAAATAAACAACCAACAATGACCAGCCTTCATGCTGCCCTGAAATATTGCAGGCTACCAAATTTTCAAAAAATAATGAATAGGACAAGTGTCAAGTGGTAATATTGAAGAAGAAGAAAGAGAGAGACAGATTAAAACAAAAGTAAAGTAGAGACGACCAGCACCTTTGCCAACCATTTCCAAGGAAACGAGCGAGGACATCTGCGTTATACTGTACAAAACTGTATAACCTAATACACGAATATTTATCCGGACTCGGTCTTGACTTACAAATAGTTCCCATACAATATATATTATGAAGAGAACTTCTGGAGCTAGTTTTTCGTGCATGGCGGAAGTAATACAGTCATTCCTACAATCTGGGAATGCTGGTCTTGTTTCAAACGGCCTTGCACGTTTAAACACGAATCATTTTTGGCTATAGACAACACTGTCGGCATCGTGTGTGTGTGTGTGTGTGTGTGTGTGTGTGTGTGTGTGTGTGTGTGTGTGTGTGTGTGTGTGTGTGTGTGTGTGTGTGTGTGTGTGTGTGTGTGTGTGTGTGTGTGTGTGTGTGTGTGTGTGTGTGTGTGTGTGTGTGTGTGTGAAAGAAAGAAAGAGATTGTGTGCATTTTACCAGTGTTGGTTGCTTAGCCACGTGTCGCCATATATGCTAATGACGAGGACGGCCGAGAATACGGTCTTCTTGTAGCAGTGCTGGTCATAGATATAAGACCACGGTATAGATATATGTTTAACTACAGGACTTGTATTGGTCAATAATATCGTTTCGTCACATGCGCGCACCTGATAGCTCGCGCTTCATACAAACGTTTTCGGACCGCGGCACAACTAACACGCGACAGTTACACCGTAATATGCACGGATGGACTTGTTGCTGGGCCATGCATGGTATTTGGTGAAGCGGTGCCCTTGCATTTGCACCGTTTGATGAGTGCGTGATTGTGTCCTTTCGTGCACTGCTTCATCAAATATTGCATTGTAAATGGTACGGCACTACGTCACAGCCGAAACGGCCTCTAAATTATCTGGCGAGATTTCGTTCGGGGCCGTAATGAAAAAAGCGTCATTTTTTTATCATATACAACGAAGCGTTCAAAATTATTCCATACTTCCCTACTACGGTATTTCCCGCCACCAGATCGTATAGTTCGACGTGCAAAACGCCAGACTTTTGTTATTGTAATAGCGCTTCATTTAACTAAGTTATATATAACAATAGTACCGGGGGTTTTACGTCTCAAAATCACAATGTCATTATGACAGACGTCGTATAGTGAAGGGCTCCGGAAATTATAACCACCTGTTGTTCTTTAATGTGCACTGACACAACACAGTACACGGGCTTCTACCATTTCGCCACCATCAAAATGCGACCGCCACGGCCAGGTTCGAGCCCCTGACCTTCGGGTTGGCAGCCGAGCACCCTAGCCACTGTTCCGCCAAGGCGGACTACTAAGTTCTACAAACTTATTTGTGCTTTGCATGCAAGGACTGGTTTGATTGATTGATATGTGGGGTTTAACGCCCCAAAACCACCATTAGATTATGAGAGACGCCGTAGCGGAGGACTCCGGAAATTTCGACCACCTGGGGTTCTTTAACGTGCACCCAAATCTGAGCACATGGGCCTACAACGTTTCCGCCTCCATCGTCAATGCAGCCGCCGCAGCCGGGATTCGGTCCCGCGACCTGTGGGTCAGCAGCCGAGTACCTTAACCACTAGACCACCGTGGCAGGACCCATGCAAGTACTGTGTTGAGCGATTTAAACAAAGCTAACACCCTCACCATGCAATTCCTTGGAACATACAGCACAGCCACACGCGAGAAGAAACAAAGGGCAATCGCAAGCATTACCTGTTTGTAGTTTTGCCTTGCGTCGTTGTTTGCGGCTGCTTTGTACTTCTGGTCACTACACGAATACAAACAAATCAGACAAAATCGCCACTATTCATCAGCTCGCATATAATTACTCATCAATGAAGCACGGCGTTCTTCCGAGCCGAACACTCGCAATGATTGACCGAGTGGGTGGGAACATTTCGAATAAGATGAACCCCAACGCATACAGCCACGCACACATCAAAGACCAGCGTGTTCGAAATTTGCGGATAGCATGCATGCATGTTACTCACAGCATGATACGGCCGAAGTAAAGAACAAACGAAGCCGTCTGCTACTTAATAATAATATTACGTCCTAAAACCACGATATATGATTGTGAGGGACGCGCTATAGTGGAGGGCTCCGGAAATTTCGACCATCTGGCGTTCTTAAACTTGCACTGGCACTGCACAGTACACACGGGCCCTTCTATGCCGCCTCCATCGAAATGAGACCGTCATTGCCGAGATCGAACCCGCCACCTTCAGGTGAGCAGCCGGACATTCTGTAGCCACTGACCCCCGTATTCTATAACGTCCCTTCACTCAAAGCTTCACCTTCACTTGGCAAAGCCGACGAAAGCGCCCTCTCTAGGTACGGCAAGTCACTGCATATTAGCAATAATGTGGTGTGATTCTCAAGCAGCGCAGCGTCATTTTCAGCCGAGTAGCAGCGCAGTGCTCAACTCCGTGAAGTGAAGGGTGAAAGTCGAGTCGAGAAGCGTTTGTGAATACGGGGGCGAGTCCGCCGAGGCGGACACCGTCCCCTACTGGCCTGAACGTGCCAGTAGGGGACGCTGCATACGGACATCTTGAGAAAAAAAGGTACTTGCGCGTCACGTGCGCGCTGGACGAGACGAGAGCAAGTGCGCATGCGCCAGTTGTCACTGGAAATAATTGTGCGCACTATCTTCCGTGCTATGTGCATACATATGATTTTCAACATTTTTCATTCGAACAACACGTATACATATCAAACGGCGCCTTGTGGTCGTATTCTCAGAGACTCGCGCTTCAATATTTTTTTCTTTATTTGTTATTCTTACTTTTCTACGTCGTCAGCTCGTAGAAAATCGTGGCCGTACGTGTTGCCAGATGGTCACTTATATCAGGCACGAAGTGCTTTGGATAAGAGGATATCAGCAGATCTCTGAAACGAGCCCCGTCTACACGATTAATTTGGTTGGGCGCGAGCACTAACAAATAGTTTGGTCACGTGGTTCGATAACCGAGCTTTCCTGCTGAACAACTTCTGCCAGTCAAACAGTGAGCTGCCAAGGCAGCGCGAGGATGGAGCACAAGCACTGATCCACCATCAGCGCCCTTAAAAAATGTAAGTCGACGTTTTCGCCCGCCGTGTGAGCGGATTCTTTAGCTTCGTAATCCCGTCCCGGGTGTGTCAGTGGGAGCCCTGTATAGCTTGAGCCGAGCAGCTTTTTAAAATTTATTATTTTTGCCTGTGTTTTGCTTCGTCCTTGCGTTAGGTATTTTCTGGTGCAGGCATTGAAGCAAACATTATGTGAGAGCCTTTTCAACTGCGATTATCATGTTGCTACGTCTTGTACGTTTCAAGGCATGCAGGTATCCTGCTTGCGAGCACCCCGCCGTGGTCTAGTGGCTGAGGTACTCGATAAACAATTGTATCGGGCCAGTTGGTAAGGATCCATCTTGCTAGGAAGCGCAGCCACTAATACAAAGATCCACTTGCGCTTTTTCTTCAAAAAGCGCAAGTGGCGATTGAGTCGGTATTTGATATTAAGCCAAATGTGTCACTCAAATCTGTACGAACAGCTGCAAAAAACTTGTGCAACAGCCTTCTATTGCGCGATTTGGCTAAACAGATCATGAAAACAGATAAACTGGGCTTAGACTTGTCTTTTAGTTGCAAGACGCACAAAGATGGTATGCCGTTCCGGGTAATTATTTCGGAACAAGGTTCTTGGCAAAAAAAAAATGTGGCGTTTTTTCTACAGGAAAAGCTGAAATCTCCTTCAAATTAATGACTCATTTCACACTAAGAATTCTGAGCAGATTGTGAATTTTTCGGTATCGAATGCCAAAACTATCATTAAGTCGTTGTCCATAGATGTGAAAGATTTGTATTATTCTTTACCCCATGAAATGCTTCTAGAATTTGTTGAGCAGTGCATACTTGAGCATGGTGCAGTGACCTTTCAGAACACTTGTGGTATGTCAGTGAGAGGTTTTCTGGATTTACTGGCTTTGTACTTAACGTCCACATTTGTTAATTGGAATGGGAACACCTATATCCAAAAACAGGGTATTTGTATTGGTTCGGCTATTGCACCTGTCCTTAGTGATATTTTTATGGCACACTTAGATCGATTAATTGATGAGAGGTTGTCGGGAACTGAGGTTTTAAAGATCTTCAGGTTTGTGGATGATTATTTGGTTTTTTTTTGTTGTTGTTGAAGTGTGATGCCAAAGAGTTTCAAAGTGTTGCTGTTTTGACACTTGGAGTATTTGAGACAGTTTGTCAGCCTCTGAAACTTACACATGTAGTGCCCTATGGTGATACGCTCAGGTTCCTAGATCGGTCGTTGCAATTTCAAGATGACCACGTTTGTTGGCTTTATGAGCCCAGGAGCAAAAAGCCATTGTTGCCTTTCTCTTCTGCCCATACCAAAGTAGTGAAGAGGTCTGTTGCACGAATGTGCCTTTTTAATTCGTTGAAGAAGTCATGTTTTCACCTCATGAAGAAGAGCTTTGAGCAACAGGTTTTGCGACTGAAGGCAGCAGGCTACCCGCAACGAATGGTTATAAGCGTCGCTGAATCGCTACATAGGGACCTAAAAAAACAAAATAGGGAGCGTATTAACACTTTCCTGCAGCAGCGTAAAACGGCTGTTGTCCCCTATATCCATAGTGTGGCACACAATCTTAAAAAGATTGGTAATAAGGTGGGCGTCCGAGTGGTTATGTCTGCTCCTGAAAAACTGTCCAGAATATGTCGCCAAACTTGTCCTGTTTCGAAAGAAAAGAAAGGTTGCCAAATTAAGCATCGCAATAAATATGTTGAGTGTGCACAGTCGGTTCTTTACAGAGTGCCCTTGTCATGTGGTCTTGTTTATGTGGGAACAACCGAAAGATGTATTAATGAAAGGCTAAAAGAGCACCACAATAAAGTGCAGAAGGGTACTGATGGTCACTTGGCGATCCACTGTAAGGAGTGCGGTTGTGTGCCTTATTTCGATAACACGTGCGTGCTGCATCGAGACGGAGATTTGTTGACCCGTTCGATAGTAGAAGCGGCTGAATGACACGCGATGATTTTGATTGTGTTAGTGCACCCTCTATCTCGCTCACGCGGAGAGAACTATGTTTTTTGGATGGTGTGATAGACAATAACGGATAGTAATGTACGGGACTGGCACGTGTGTTTTTTGTTGTCTACCATTTTTAACTTTTTTATTCATTTTTTATTCATTTTTTATTCATTTTTTATTCTTTTTCTCTTTTAATCCCCTTTATAAAATCTCACGTTTGTAATAAACGTTTAGTTGAAGTTAAGCGCTTGTGTTGTGTGTTCTTTGTATAGTGGCTGCGCTTCCTAGCAAGATGAGGTACTCGGCTACTGACCCGCAAGTCGCATGATCGAATCCTGGTTGCGGTGGCTGCATTTTCGATGGAAGGAAAATGCTGTAGGCCCGTGTGCACAGATTTGGGTGCATGCTTAAGAACCCCATGTTGTCGAAATTTTCGGTGCCCTCCACATACGGCGTCTCTCGTTATATGGTGATTTTGGGAAGTTAAACCCCCCATGTTAATCAATCAACCCCGCTTGCGAGAATTATACTGTTGTCGTGTGAATGCGTGAAACCTGCATACAATGTGTCGTTCCAGTTATGTTTTACGAGTTGTTAACGATGAAAGTCCAGTAAAACTGAAAGCTAGGTAATTGGATGAGTGGAAGTTTATTTTTTACGTGTGAATCAATGTACGGAGACAAGGCAGAAATGGAAGACGCGAATGGGCAGTGCAACCGCTGCACTTGCAACAAGCTCATGTTGGTAAAGAAAACCCGCTTAATGCACACAACCGTTTTTGTCCTGTCTATTCGTGTCTTCCATTAATGCCTTGTCGCTGTGCGCTGCTTAACACATATAAACTACATGCCCGTCAGCGTCCCCGAGGTAATTTCACGTGGTTGCCTTTAGTATTATTAAGAACACGCCGGCTATTCATTGGGTCGTAAGAAACGTTGGCCTGGAAGGTCGCACTGGTGAATGCTCTCCTCCAGCCTCAGGCACACACGTGGATATATTCATTAGGGTAGAAAGGCTTTACCGGCACACCTCTATGCCGGAAAAACAAGCTTCGTAATTGAAGCAGAAATCAAAACTTAGCGGTGATTTGCTTCTGCAACAGCCCACTTTTTTTTTTCGCCTATCAGGGCGCAAAGCTGCTGAAAGCTAGATCGTTGAAATTTTCGACGGCGTATACTAGGGCAGGCCTTCTAATCGCACCGTAATCTTGGCACGTAAAATCCCATTTATTGTCTGACCGAGTAAATTAAAGGAAAATATTTCGTGACGCCGTCAAAAAGTTGTAAGACGTGGCCGACCCCCCTCCGCCCACCTTGTGCGTCCACCAATGTTGTTCTTATCTTTTTTTAACATGCCCGTCGCATGTGTAGTACTTACTACCTTTAGTGAGGGACGTTGATTCGTCAGGAGAGTCGTTGTAGTGTCTTTCCACGAGTCAATTCGCGACTTTCCTTCCTAAACAGCGACAACGTGCATCGAATGGGTTTTCTACGCGCGTAAGCTTTCTTAACTTTGACTATCTCGATAAATTAAACCGCATTTAGACATATGGACTTGAGCTTTCGCTCAAGGCAGGCGTTAAAACAAGTGATAATCATGATTTTGTGGTTTAAAGCCGGCCACCCATTAAAACATACACGCACGTTATTGCGCGTATTCCCTCGAGACCACGTAGAGGGTGCATAGCAAGTTCGAAAGAATTTAACGCGCATAAATGTTCGTGGTTTAAGGCACGCTATCTATTACACGGAATACAATCATATGCGAAAGTTCACTGACTCGAGAAGTTTTCAACTTTATCGATTATGTTGCAGTAATCCACAATTTGTACTTCTCCAGTAATACAGATGTGTTGGCACAGTTATCTCCACTTCTTACGATTTGAAATGCGATGAGGCGACATATATTTGACATGTCTTTGCTGTTCGTCAATGTTTGCGACTTTTAAACTCTGCTGTTTTGTTTGTTATCACCTGCTTCACCGACCTTCGCGAAATAGCTTCATATTAGATCAGGTAGCGCCAGAATACGAAAACGCAAGCCAAGAACATGGCGCTCGCCTATATGTTCCTGTCTTGTCTTCGTATTTTTGGGCCACCTGCACTACGTTCTTATCAACTCGCCCGAATTTCCGTTCGCGTAAAGTTGGTTGAATGTGTGCGCTCCGTGTTCTTTGTTTTCTTTTTTTTTCGTCCCGTGTTCTTCGCGCACGTCCTGAATGCCAAGGGGCCCATCACAATCTATCTATTCACTCTTACACTTTCAAACCACATAACTAAGGAATATAACAGTAACATACCTCGTTATATTACCACGTGGTCGTGACGTCAACGAAGGCAATAGTTCGCGAGTCGAAGAAAGAACCCCTTGTGGTCAAAATATCCGAAGTCCTCCACTACGGCGTCTCTCATAATCATATGGTGGTTTTGGGACGTTAGAGTCCACATATAAATCAATTCATTATTTGGCCGGACCTGTGGCCGGAACAATGAAAATCAGATTACAGCAACGCAAAGTAGCACTGACCTGAGCTGCGAACACAGCGTCGGCCGTCAATAAATTCGCAAGTGGTGATGCACGTCGGCATTTATACACGTGCCATCGAATATTCCAGCGTTATCGCTAGCGGCCACGGAGGTTTCAGAAGAACCTATAATGTTCGCGTAACATCTTAACAAGAATATACTACAGTCCTGACGATTCTCGTAAGGTGCAGGCGCGGTTTGCGCTGAGCAATAATTACTTGAATTGTAACGGGGCGATAACAAAACTGTGTAATGAATGTGGTAATATCACCAAATCAACTGTGGCTGCTGTTTTATAACGTGATGTGGCGATACCTCTTTTTTTTCTATGCCTACATTGTAATATTTCATTAATCACCCGCTTCGTACTTGGTCGCACGCTTTCTGGGCTATACCCTGTGTACTATAGGTCAGGTCTACTCAGGCTGTTCTAACAGCTTTTAGCTGCCCTTCTCGTAACGTATTATTGTTGCGAAATAAATTATAATTTTATTGCGATAATATCCTCGGTAGCATAACGTTCTCTCATTGAAAGCTACGGCACTGTTTAAGCTTTTTCCCGCAGCATATTGTCAAGGGGTCGTGAAGTCGACGAAGGGAGCGAAGATTAAATTGTTAATTCTGCCAAAATTTTTGCCTGTTAACGAATTTCAATTACGGCAATACACACTTGCACTGATAACTGCGAACTGAGCATCGGCCGTCGATAAACTGACAAGCGGCGAAGCGCGTCGGCTTTTATACATGTGCCGTCGAATATTCCAGGCTTATCATTGGTCGTCGCCCAAGCTCTGGAATGATCTCCAGCGTTCGCGTCTGTCGCGCAATCTTAACAGAAGGATCTGCAACAAACTTAAATTATCGGGTAGTTCTGGTATAGACGGCATAAACCGCAAAATCTTGAAAAGCAGTCGGCATTCTTAACACTATCTTGTCCTACATATTTGAACAATCCCTATCAACAGGTGACATCCCCGATGATTGGAACGTGGGAAAAATTTTCTTTAAGGCCGGTTATAAACGATGTGCTACTACCTGCAGACCCCCATCACTAACAAGTACCCATGCAAAATGCTCGAACACATCATCGTTTCTAACTCTATTTTTTATTTAAAAAAATGACTTCTTTTATGCTAATCAGCGTGGATTCGAGAAAGTACTGTCGTGTGAAACGTAGCTCATCGAATTCACCCATGAACTACCAGAATATTGACAATGACTTCCAGACAAATTGCATATTTATCGACTTTTCCAGTCTTCGATCGCGTATAGCCCATACCCGCCTCATATAGCTATACTCTCCTCTCTATATTTAGATTGGTTAACATCCATGGATTCGAAATTTCCTATAATCTCGCAAGCAATTCAGTCGTACGCAACCATTCCTTCGATATAAGTGACGTCACATCTGGAGACCCACAGGAAAGTTTTTTAGGTCCTTTTTTGTTTTTAATTATCATTGACCTCCCCGACAGAATTGCCTTAACATCGGGTTATTCGTGGACGACTGTGTGGTTTATCGTGAGAACGTTTTTAGTACTGACCACACTGCCTCACAGCAAGACCTTGATAGAGTCAGCAACTGGTGTTAACGTGGACAAATGCAAGTTACTTTCAGTCGTAAGCATACCAAATCGGCATTTGATTATTCGCTTAGCAATAATTCTGTAAGCCAGACATCTATGTATATATATCCTTCGGCATTCATCTGACATCAGACGTATCTTGGCCCAACCATATAAAAAAAATAACAAGGGCCTAACAAACACTTGGTTACCCAGAATGTTCGGTCAACGAATCTAAAACTAGCCTACTTGTCCGTCCACAGCTGGAATTATCATCGTCCGTACGGGTAGAGGAGTTGACAGACCTGGCGCTTGGTTGTTTATGGGTACTCGCCTCGAAAGGTAGCCCCATAAGGTTCTGAGAAGGCCCCTGGGCGTACGTTAATTCACCACAGCCTTGGTTAAATAGTTGAACATCCGCCGCGTCTGTGGGAGGCAAAGAATCGTTGCCGCCAGGTACCTATACTGGCTAAATAGGTACAAGCGTGCTTCCGGCCTGGTGCTTGGCAGAACGAAGTTGTCACTTGGGAGGGCATCCACACCGTGGGAAAGTGGCGGCATGGGACCGCCAGACCTAAAATAAGGTCATCCTTTTTTTATTTCATTAACAACGGAGCCTATGTACTGTACACATGAGTATAGTCACATTCACCCGTTACTTTCTTAATTCTTTGCAGCCGCAAGCTCAAATCATTCATGTACTGTTAAAGGAATACTGCACACAAACTTCGGCTTCGCTTTTTTCTGCTACAATGTGTTGCTGAGGGGCTTGTTAATCATAACACTGCACATTGTTTGCTGCTGCCCGCGACAGATAATTACCGGTTGCTTATTACCCGTGGTCATGGGAGGTTCAAACCAGTTTTCGTTAGCAACAGCTCGAAATAAAAGCCGCCGGATACAACGGTCACCACCTAGCGTATGCAGTTCTCGACCACGTCAGCACACAGAGCTTTGGCGCACTTCCGCACCATCCGCATCAAGTTCTTTCGAACAAGAGACCAGAAAGCAGTAGTCGTCAAACGCAACTTTCAATGGGCGCGCCGCGGTCATGGAGTCGCGAACAGCTGGAACACGCCGCAAAAAAAGGTGTGTATGACGTCATAATTTGTTTAGCAGACTGCAGCGTGGTGACGAGAGGGAATTCCCCATGGGGTTTCTTTTGATGGTGTCAATACCTTAAAAATTAAACTTCTAAATTGCTGTAAAACACTCTCGAAGCTATAGTCGCTGTTCTGCATATGATGCGCGGATTTTTCCCGGAAATAGATCCCGTGGGCTATCCTGCCCGCTAAATTGTTTCGGTACCCCCTTTACGTTTTCTTTCCAAGCTTGCGCATTCGCAATGAATGCTTTATTTTATTTGAAACAGCCACAAAAACGCAGTGCTTCCATTACCTTTAAATAATTATTCGTTCAAAATGTTGCAGATTGTGCTCATCTTACTCTGCACGTAGAAGCATTTCTACCACAGATTATCGAGACACTCTAGCGCTGATATCCAGAGCTTCAAACTCGACTACTAGGCAAGTATGAGAATTGTAGTCGGATGTACAGACTTTCCTCGCCATTTGCCTTTTACCTGCATGCCATGGTGACACTGCGCATTATCTTTCAACAAAAGCATAACTGTGGTAAGTCGTCTTTAACGTAATTATGTGCACACAGATTGCTCACTAATGTACTTGTGCTCGCTTCGATGTTTGCACGAGCAAACACGGCAATGTCGCAAAAGCATCTGAATCGCGAAGCCACACTCCGAAAGCCAAGTTACGTACTAACAATACTTAATTTTCAATTATGAAGTGATCATATGTGCATACCACGCGGAAGCGACAGTTTGAAACTCTTTGCACATCTAATGCAGCATGGCAGAACCCAATCATGGAAGGCCACGGCATCTTTACCAATACAATCCCGGGTCCACAAGCAGCCTTCAAGATGAAGACAGCCAAGGACCTGTCGGAGGAGGAGCATATGGCCGGGGACCTGTCGGAGCAGGAGCGTATGGCCAGGGACCTGTCGGAGCAGGAGCGTATGGCCAGGGACCTGTCGGAGCAGGAGCGTATGGCCAGGGACCTGTCGGAGCAGGAGCGTATGGCCAGGGGCCTGTCGGAGCAGGAGCGTATGGCCAGGGGCCTGTCGGAGCAGGAGCGTATGGCCAGGGGCCTGTCGGAGCAGGAGCGTATGGCCAGGGGCCTGTCGGAGCAGGAGCGTATGGCCAGGGACCTGTCGGAGCAGGAGCGTATGGCCAGGGACCTGTCGGAGCAGGAGCGTATGGCCAGGGACCTGTCGGAGCAGGAGCGTATGGCCAGGGACCTGTCGGAGCAGGAGCGTATGGCCAGGGGCCTGTCGGAGCAGGAGCGTATGGCCAGGGACCTGTCGGAGCAGGAGCGTATGGCCAGGGACCTGTCGGAGCAGGAGCGTATGGCCAGGGACCTGTCGGAGCAGGAGCGTATGGCCAGGGACCTGTCGGAGCAGGAGCGTATGGCCAGGGACCTGTCGGAGCAGGAGCGTATGGCCAGGGACCTGTCGGAGCAGGAGCGTATGGCCAGGGACCTGTCGGAGCAGGAGCGTATGGCCAGGGACCTGTCGGAGCAGGAGCGTATGGCCAGGGACCTGTCGGAGCAGGAGCGTATGGCCAGGAACCTGTCGGAGCAGGAGCGTATGGCCAGGAGTTTGTCGGAGCAGGAGCGTATGGCCAGGAGTTTGTCGGAGGAGGGTACGGCCAGGAGTTTGTCGGAGGAGGGTACGGCCAGGAGTTTGTCGGAGGAGGGTACGGCCAGGGACCTGTCGGAGGAGGGTACGGCCAGGAGTTTGTCGGAGCATACCCCCAGGGGCATATTGAATACACCGCAAGACAATCAAACCCTGTGGGAACGTACTCCAGTAAACAGCTGGATTCTGCCACATCCCTTCAATTGCACAGTGCATATGGCCGTCACTCTGTCACTAGTGAATCCGGTAGTTATGCAGCTGCTGTAACCCCTCAACAGGTCTCGTCTCTTTACCAAACATTCGAAAACTACGACTACAGCCCGTCAATTGAACCACCTTCACAGTCACTTCCAGGGGAACTCGCTAAGCTCAGAATCCACGGCCCACAAGAAACTTTTCAACGTAGGCCTCCGCAACGAGCAGATGAAAGATGGCATAGCAAGCGGACGGGCACGTACACCACACATTCTCCGATGCAACGTGCAGTCGGTGGTCACCAAGTACAGGCACAGCAGATTGGCTATGAAACTTCAGTGCAATCACAACCTGTAACGTCTGGGCTCCACAGGTACGGGGCGGAATCAAGCTCCGACCACGGGAAGGCTCCAAGAAGGCCATACTCGGGATCATCCAAAAATAGTAAGTTTCTTTACTTTAAGCACGTGCTTCTGAAAGGGACACTATGGAGATAGAACAGATCTTATTAGTAAATCGCGTCCG
Organism: Rhipicephalus microplus; assembly: GCF_043290135.1. Lineage (NCBI taxonomy): Eukaryota > Metazoa > Arthropoda > Arachnida > Ixodida > Ixodidae > Rhipicephalus > Rhipicephalus microplus. The sequence continues at coordinate 25,750,202 of NC_134704.1, read as the reverse complement.
CGACACCCCCCCCCCCCCTTGCTGCGAAAGGGCGCTCGGTGTGCGAGCCAAGACTCAAAAAAGTTTTGGTAGCAACGCCTTCTTGAAGTTCTTGTCACCACGAAGTCATAGATCTTGGCGGCCTAAATAAGGCCTAAAGAAGACGTTAAACGCGAAAATTTTGGCATTAATTTTTTCATGGTGGTAAAATGAACGAGTGGGCCTAGCCCAAGGAGATTTAAAGAAACTTTTTTAAACATCCTTTGCCTAACCAAGTGACGTTGAGTTTACTCGTGTTTATTGTAGACCAAATACTTTGTCACTCACTTGTTTTAACATGTAGTAAAACAGATAGCTGGGCGAGTTGATATGAATCCATAATATAATTTTTAGCACTCACAAAAAATGGGTCAACAAAGAAACAGACGAATGCTAACTCACTTTAGTGTCCCTTCAACCATAACAAATAAACTATTGCCGTTTAAACGTGGCTCCAAGCAGGTACGCAAGATTATCCGACCAAAATTTTTGGCTGGCAAAAAATTTGTCATATAAAGCCTTGTTATCGCTATCACAGCGTCGTTTTGGTATGTATAAAACCCGAAATTTTTATTTGGGCTACAATGACAGTACAAACGAAACGACGCTATTAACTACAGTGGCATTTCAGCACGCGATGCCACGTACAGCCAACCAAAAGACGACTTCGGACTTTTCTTCGGCATACTCCGAGTAAGCAGTTAGGGCCAATCCTTTACAGTGGGCTCCATTGTATCGGCCGACTCGGCATCTATGCAGCTAAGCTATTACACATCTTCCCGCGAAAAAATTCGCCAGCCAGCCATTCAACTGCGAAACAAGCATGTACAGCGTCCCTTGCTCTGGTTAAAAACTACCCCCCCCCCCTTTTTTTTTTGCTTCATAGCAGGAATCAGCACCCATACACGGGAAAAATTCACGGGGCAAGAAAGTTTGAGAGGACTTGTACCGTGAATCTGCGCTGTTTTCCCGATATGAAGCAAAGCCAACAAGCTCCAGTTATTACTCTTTCAAGATTCTGTTCTTGAGCAAATTATACTATTCACGAATTCGAAGTCTCATATATCTACATATTTATTTAAAAGCCCCTTACAGGCTCCTAGAGGCATTGTGTGAAGGTAGTGATACAAGACACATTGCAGGCGCGTATAGTTTGCAAAAAAAAAATCAAAAATACGAGGACAGCATAAAACGTGATATTGTAACACAGGTTGAGAACGCATGATACAATGCGATAGCATTACTTTCTTTACAACGAAAACAGGCAAGGAAAAAAAATACTTTCAATCGTGATAGCTCGTTTGCACAAATATTACAGAACGGATGCTGCATAGGGTGGCTCGTGCAAGAAATATCTAATGTGTGTGATTGCACATAAACGACAATAAAGGCTCTGAAAAAAAAACGGGAAATAGTTGTGCAATAAAAGATTACTTTAGCAGATATGTGTTCAGTATATCCTTAGTTTTTTTTTTATCTTCAGAAGCATTGCTGTTGGGAAGGTCGTTCCAAATGCCAATGAATTTTGGAAGATTGGAATAGTTCAATCAGTCTTTCCGTCAATGAGCATGAAGTTAGTGATTATATAAATGTTGTGACCTATATGGGGTAGTTTGAAGCTGTAAAAATAATGACGGTGCCTTATAGATGTATTTATGAAACAATGTTAGCCGGACGATGTCCCGACGATTGTGCAAAGGAGGAGAGGATAAGTCGAGTATTCTTTACGTAATGTTTTTGTTATAGTCGTAACAACGTGAAATGAAATGTGCCGTCATATTCTGTACAGAGTCGACATTAAGGGGCGAAGCCCCTGATGCCATGGGTCGTTCCCTCCTCCTTAGTCGTAGTAGTATGTAGCCCCCTCTAGTTTGAGTTGCTCAATAGGTGGCGTTGTGTATATGACATAGCTAGATGACGTTAGTTGTTGTCACAGCATATCCACGGAGTAAATGATGAGTAGGGCGAAGCGTCTATTCGTCCGGACGGAAGCACGAACGAACGGACGCTGCGCTCCACTCATAATCATTCACTGCATGTATATGCTGCAATATTTTTCGATTATTCTTGATGGGGAGACCAAATGAATGCCGCGTACTCGAGCTGAGATTGTACAAATGCTAGATATTCTATTTTACGAATATCACTAGTCATCATCATAATCGGCCTGCCTACGCGTGCACTGCCGGGCAAAGGCCTCTCAAATGATCCGCCAATCAACCCGGTCTTGTGCTTTCCGTTGTCATCTTATACCTGCAATTTCTTTATCTCGTCGGCCCACTTAACTGTCTCCCCTTTGTGCGTTTACCTTCTCTGGGAATCCAATCAGTTGTCCTTAATGACCAGCAGTTATCGTGCCTATACGCGCTACATGCCCGGCCCATGTGCATTTCCTCTTCTTGATTTCAACTATGATATATCTTTAACCCCGGTTTGTTCACTGATCCTCTGTCCAATTCTTCTCTTTTAAGGTTACACCTGTCATTTTTATTTCCATCACTCGTCGTCCTCGGTTTAAGCTGAACCATCTTTGTAAGCATCCAGGTTTCTGCTCTGTAGCTAAGCACCAGCAAGATGCAGCTGTTATTAACTACCTCTCGAGGGTTAGGGGCAGATTACCATTCATGATTTGAGAATGCTTGCCGAATATGATCCACCCCATCCTTATTCTAGTTATTTCACGCTCATGGTTCGGCTCCGCGGTTACTACTCGTCTTAAGTAGACACATTCCTTTACAACTTTAAGCGTCTCCCCGCAAAGTGCTGTTTTCTGCCGAGACTGTTGCACATTAGTTTTGTGCATAGTAACCTTCAGACCAACTTTTCCGCTTTATGTGACCAGTTCTGTAATCATGAGCTGTAGTTCGTTTACTAACTTATTCATAAGGGCAATGTCATCAGCGAATCGAAGGTTACTGAGATACCCTCCATTAACTCATATCCCCAACTGTTCCCAATCTATGGTCCTGAAAACCTGTTGTAAAACGTGGTGGATAGCATTGGAGAAATTGGTTCTCTGATTTACACCCTTTTTTATTGGTATTCTGTCGCTTTCTTTGCGGAGAACTATGGGGGCTGTGGATCCGCTGTACATCTATTCTTTGATGCCTTGATTCCGTAGTGCCTGCATTACTGCTGATGTCTCGACTGAGTCAAATACCTTCTCGTAATCTATGAAAGCTATGAATAGGGGTTGGTTGTATTCAGCGCATTTCTCTATTACCTGATTCATAGTATGAATATGGTCAATTGTGGAATAGCTGGCACGAAATCCTGCTTGGTCCTTTGGCTGATTGAACTCTAATATCACTCAATTCTATTAGCGATTATTTTTGTAAATAGTTTGTAAGAACAGAGTAAGCTGATCGGTCTGTAATTCAAGTTTTTCACGTCTCATTTCTTATGGATTAAGATTATGTTGGCGTTCTTCCAAAAATCTAGTACCCTTCCCGTCAAGATACCCGAAGGTTCTTCGGGACATACGCCCCTATAGTTGGTCAGCTCCCTTACTTTACCAGGTGTTCAGTCACGGAACCCATATATTGGTCGTGGCTGCTGTCCTGACGCGCCCAACCATGAGCTGTTCAGCCATAAGGTCTTAGCAGCCGTGCAGAACCGCCACAAATCCCTCTTGGGATTGGCTGACTGAATTCACGAGCGACGCGCCGAACCATGAGCTGTTCAGCCACAAGGTCTTAGCAGCCGTGCAGAGCCGCCACGAATCCCATTTGGGATAGGCTGACTGAATTCACGAGCATCACCACTCCCCCTGCTTATCTCGAAGTAGTCCGCCACGCGTTGAATCGGGGGCCACGGAACTCTGCTGCTGATCCGAAGGTGGTGGGTTCGACTCTGGCCGCGGTGGTCGCATTTCGCTAAGGACCCTCAAGGCCTGGGTGCTGTGCAATATCAGTGCAGGCTAAAGAACACCACGTGGTCAAATTTTGAGAGCCCTCCACTGCGGCAGCTGTCGTGTCGTGGATTTTGCGATTTAAAGCGCCCAGACATTATGAGCTTTCACGAGAAACTTAACGATCCTCGTAGATGAAAAGACATACGTTGTGTTTTCGGTGGAGGAACAAGCAGATAATTTCAAGGCAAGCTCATTGATATTGATTCGTCCAAGATAACATAACGCAGACCTTTCATTTGCTATAAACAACTGTTATATGGCTCAATTCAACTGCAGAGTGGCCTCCTACCACGCCATCGGGTTTCTACACCAAAAGCCAATCAAGTTCAGACGAATCGTATCAACAAGGCTTCAGTCGTGGTTCTTGGAACTCTAACAATGAAAGGAAAGTTAGCGAAAGCCATCGCCCAGGCACCAGTCAAGGTACGTCTTGCAACCTACAGGCTGTTTAACAGGCTGTTGAACAAGCAAATTTCCACGATACTTATGTGACCAGTTCATTGCTTCGTTTTCAAAGTTCTGGTGAATATTACAATATTGTTTATGCCGATGGCTTCTACTCGTCTGCCTTGTCATTAACTTAGCCATCAAGTGTAGATCGGAACTAACGACTTTTCGTCATGTGTAATACTGACTGAAAATCGTATTATGTCGCAAGAAACTTCGAAACTGGTGTGTAAGGACTCTGAAAAGAAAAATAGTGTGCCGGTACTTGAAGATGACTTCCAGAAAGAAGTTATGGCCTTTCGAAAAATCCTGCATGAATTAAACTTCAGGCGCAGTGTCTCTACGTCGTTAAATGCGCAAGGTGGCACTCCAATCATATTGTGGGTGTCAATTTACTTTTAAAGCAGCTTCCCTAACGTCCTATTAGTATCTATTAGTATTAGCCGTTCGTTGCTAATGCTACCTTTTCAATTACTTACTCTTCCCTAATGGCACTGCGTATCCCGCGCAGTTTGCGCGTATACTATCGGAAGCAATATGAGCAAGGACACACACGAGCACGTGGCGGCCATGGTCGGTCCACCGGAAAGGCGCCACGTACTGCTAACTGTCGGCACTCCCGCTTTGTTAGATACACAACTCCAGCTGATTGTCTGCCCTTTGCAACAAAAAAAAACTGATTATGTGATAACGTCACCCTCTGATGTCATAATTCGCATATTACCAAGAGCTGTGATGTCACACCACATGCCATCACAGCATGACGTCATCGCATGGTATCGCTGCTTCGTCATCAGTGGGCTTGCTTTCGAGGTGCATAGAGTGCAGAATTAAAGTTTGCAAGCCTCCAATACCAGAGGCTGTGCAGAACCACGGTGCCAAAATAGTTGGGTTGCTACGAAGTACGAGTACAGTCGAGGGAGGGTAAAAACAAAGGTGGCTTTAGCCTTGAAGTTATCTTAGTCGAATCCACCAGGCCCCCTGTATTACTTTTGTTTGCGTGTGTGCGTCACACAGAAAACCAAGATGTACGATTTCAATATGTTGCTGTGCGTGTGGGGGGGGGGGGGGGGGTTTGCTTTACATGAAGTCCCGCAGACGCGCAACGGTGTATCATGCATACATACGGCGCGTCGTATCAACAGACCCGTGGTGGGAGTGACAATCCGTGAAAATCGTCCCCCTTCTCACTTCATGACAGCCATCAAAGTATTCGTCGGGTTGATGTTGGAGGCTCTTTGCCATGTGCTCGCGTGTTCCCGGCCATATTGCTCACAACAGTACGTATCAATGACAGTTTTCAATGGCGCTGTGCGGCAAGCCCGCGGTGTCTAGCGTGGTCACGTGGTCGTGACGGTTAAAGCCGAACGGTGGTTACGTGTCTAACGGACCGGTTACGTCAAAATACAAAAATAAGCACGCACATGAAGGGCGAGAGGGCGTAAGTATTCTTTTGCACGAAAAGGAAAATCTGGCTAGCGAAGCATTTTCTGTAGTATTGATTCGCCATTGCGGCACGCCTGTACAACCTACTCACCGCGACGTACCCTGCTCCCCTTTTTCAGTGTCTTCCCCGAGCCAGTCTTCCCCGTCGATGGACGGCGCCACATCAACCAGTGGAACTGTTGCGTCCACTAAAGTTAGGGCGAATCATTTCCAGCTTAAGATGCAGACTAATATAGTGTTGTACCGCTACAGTGTTGAAATTAGGCAAGTTGACGAGAACGGGAAGACTCTGCCAGAAGGCGAGAAAGTTGGCACTTCCGCCAAGCTGCGTGCGTTCGCAGTGTTCGCCAACGCACTCGACGATCAACGCCCTATTTTCGACGGACAGGAATCATTTTACTCGATGAAGGACCTGCAACAGGGCCGTACGAAAATTGTCAGCTTGGGTGGAGAAAAAGATAAACGACATTATAGCGTCCGTATCCATGACAGGAAAGAGCTGCAACATTCAGGTCACTGGACATCACTGGCCGCAGACTTTGTGCAAGCGCTTGACGTAGCCATTCGCTGCGCCCTGTCCAATGACCGCATGCGCATTGGCAGGCTCCTGTTCGGCAAAGAAGATGACGAAAAATTGGTAAAGCGATTTGGTGAGACTGGTTTGGAACCCTACCGTGGCGTTCTCACCAGCGCCCGCCGGGGGCAGTCGGAAATGTTCTTAAACGTGGACACGATACTGACTGGCTTTTACAAGACCTGTCCACTCACCGATCTGCTGCAGGGTTTAGGCAATACTGTCCAGACGATAGCTTGCCCACTTAACGAGGTGTGTGTGAAGTTTCTCAAAAGTCTAATAGGCTTCAAGATCGAAGTCAGGCATCAGGGTTACACACGCGTTCGCAAAATCGAGTCTATCACGCCGGAAACTGCCGCACAACTAAAGCTTGGGGAACCAAAGGACTCGACGACAGGTTCAATAGCAGAGTACTTCGATAAATATGGTGGGCTTCAATATCCTGATCTTCCATGCGTAAAGGTTGTCAGTAGCAGGACATGCTATTACCCTTTGGAAAAGTGCTTCTTGAAGTTGGGACAAAAAGGCACCAGCAAACTACCGTGTGAATTGGCGCGTCCCAAAGAAAGGTTTGAGTTTGCCATAAATATTGTAAACGAATTGATCGAAAAGCGCGAACAATACTTTAGTCCCTTCGTCAAAGAGATTGTTCCAGAACCTGTCGAGACGGAGTACAAGATCTTGCCTATCTTGCAGACTAGTCGCACGACGGTCCTTGCAGGCGAAGTGAAGTGGAAAATAGTGAACACATGTGAAACCAATGCGTATATTGAGGACTTCATAAACGGTATACAGGAGGTAGGAGGTGAAATGGGTGTCGCAATGTCCGATCCCATGCTTGAAGGGCGGCGCCCTCCGGGTATTAAACCCGACCAAAACGACCACAGTGGATTCCACATCGTCGTTTTTGTTTTGAATAGAAAGAACTCCGTTCACTACCCCCGCATCAAATATTTGGCCGAAATTAAGTGCGGCTTGATAACTCAGTGTGTCGTGCAGAGCATAAAAATGAAAGGACGTAATTTTCAAATGAACGTAATGCGCAAGATAAAGGCAAAGCTTGGCGTCGTTGACAAAGCCATGCCAGTCGACAAGCTCTCATTCGAGGATTTCCTCGTCATGGGCGCCGACGTCAGCCACCACAGCCCCAATGAGTCGAAGCCTTCCGTCGCCGCCATCGTCGCCAGCATCGATGACTGCGCCTCTCGCTACGTTGCTGCAATCCGCCCTCAGCAGAAGTTCAACAATAAGAAACGCGTCGAAACGATTATGGAAATGACGAGTATGGCCAAGGAACTTTTCGGTTACTGCGCGGAAAAACTGCGCAAAAATCCCAAGCACATATTATTCTACCGCGATGGCGTTAGTGAGGGCGAGTTCCGCAATGTTTGCGGAACGGAGCTGGCAAACTTGAAACGCGCGTGCCGGAATGCGTTTGGTGTTGAGCCGAAAATCACGTTTGTTACGGTCCAGAAGCGGCACAGGACCCGCTTCACGCTCAATGACGGTAACGTGCCTCCAGGCACGGTTGTCAACACGACCATCACGCAAGAACCGGAGCGCGAGTTTTTTCTGTGCTCTCACACTCCCGTCAGAGGCACAGCTCGGCCCGCCCATTACCGCGTGTACGTCGACGAGTGCGACCTCCCACCCGAGAGGCTACAGGAGATCACGTTCAGCCTATGTCACATGTACGCTCGCTGCGATACGCCGGTGTCCATCCCAGCGCCAGTCTACTACGCCCACCTTGCTGCAGCTCGTGCGAGCTGCCACATGAAGGGCAATCCACAAGACACCACGGATCCCATCAATATTGCAGAAAGCGTGAAAAAAAAGATGTTCTTCGTTTAGAAAAGGGCCCTTTTGTCGTGCTTCTCGACGTCTCGTAACAGACGTCATGGACTATGGCTGTTTATTGCACTTCATACTTTATTGCAGTGGTCTTCAGGCAGCCGCTCATTTGTGTCCTAGCTTCCATCACGCAACCAAGAAACTTCAGTCGAGTGACCATCCGAAGACCAGTGCTACCCTTGGACTGTCCTCACTTTTTAAGTTTATTTTTAATTTATTTCCTGTTCCTTACTTGAAGCGCACACTCGTCATTTTATTAACACGCACCACTAGTGCAGTTTTAGGATTTGACATCGAGCATGTCTTTGATCTCCATACGCATGAACAAGCCTTTATGAAGACTCTTCCAAGTGTGCCGCATATTGGTGTTTGTACTGTGACAACTGCCGAGGTCTTCCTCGCGATTAAAGGCTATATACTGTCTGACTTCTGACTCTTGTGCATTTTGTTATCCTGCTGGATCTTCCGCCTGCTGCTAATATAAGGACGAACAACTCCCAGTGCTGTTAACTAATCCTAGCTAGTCTTCTGTACCAATCTGTAGAACTCTGTGGTGCGCCACGAAGGAGATGTCCGTGTCCTTCCGCTGTGCGGTTTCGTAAGCATGGCTTGCGCAGTGTCTTGCGCAGTGTCTTCGTATCCTCATTTTCGAGGGCGACTCAGAAGTTTATTCCTCAAAGTCGCAGCTATCTAAACGAGATAGAGTTCCTGAGAGCTAGCCTGAGTAGAAGACACGTCATTTAGACAAGTCTATATATGGTGTTCTCAGACTGTTGCAATAAAAACTTCCTGTTGCTAATCAGTTTATATATAAGTGGTTATACCAGAAGAGAAAAGTGCCTTTGCAAGCGCGTGTATTTGCTTACTTCCCACGTGTTTGACTGCTTTTGTGGCATATCTTTACTAGCCAGCAGAAAGTACAGCATGTAACTTTTGACGTTACTAACCAGGGAAGCTTTCTTCGAGTTTTAAACTTGGCAACTGCAAAGCTACCTACGTTGCCAGATCTTGCGTAGATTCCGCCGTAAATCTGCAGTAATGTTACCACTTGTAAAAAAATTTAGGCTAGTTTTACTATTATTGACTACCTTGGAATAAGTTTCGTGCTACGATATGGTACATATATAAGCAAACGGGTGCATGCGACGTGTAGAAAACACCATTTCTTCCAAACTTTGTGGCTGTTAACCAGTACCAGTCATGCGATTCCAGTGTAAGGGTATAAATAGCCTTCAAGCTGCAGTAGAACTTTGCTATGCCACAGTCGTAGAGTTTTGTGCGTTCGCTTGCATGTGTACTCTCGCTTGTGATCCGTTCATATGCGTTATCACACTCGAGACCTGATACCTAGAGACCTGATCACATCTGAATATGATGTGATCAGGTCTCTAGGTATGTGCAGTGATGCGGATTGCCACTGCACAGTTGCATGAAGGCGTTAACAGCCATTAATGTACGAGTACAATTCTACTTCGTTTATCGTGTACTTTCATAATATACTCATCTCAGTATAGCAACACACACGCGCATATAACAAAATAGGCGCAAACCTCTAGTAATGAATTAACCGTTTGAGTCGGCACTATTCGTTTCCTAACTATAGGTAGTTAATTTCTCTAACCTGCATTATACTACCTTCACTTCATAAGAGAATCGTGTTTTTTGTCACGGTGAACGGTCTGTGTTCAGTTACATTAGCATGCCGACCCCCCCCCCCTCCCTTTTTTTTTCTTGCGCAACTCGGGAGTTCCTCGGATCACAGCAGCTAAACGAGTGCACAATAAACATGTACGCTACATACTCCATCACGCGTTATCTCATTCGCGAAGACGATCGCACTTGTCGGTACCATCTGAACTAAAACTGCTCGGCCTATGATCAATCAGTCCTGATTAGGAAGCGCTATTTCCTCCCACCCTAATCGCAACACAACAAGGCGCTAAGAACGACAAACAAGGTGCACAACATTAAACACTGGTGTAATGCGGGCAAACAAGGTGCAGCACTAAACACTGGTGTAAGGCGGGGGCAACGATTCACACGTTTCGCGCAGCTTGTTTTCGTCGAAGAGGCCTCCCAACCAGCCCACTTTGACGCCCTCCATGAGAACAAGGGTTGAAGCTACAGCTAACAAAAACTTGGGCAGATCCCACACCTGGAGTGAAATTGTTTCATGCGTTCAGCAAATAGACACCAATGTAGCATTTTGATGCACTTTATTGGCTTAGAGCCACACGTTACAGTATCTACCGACGTGTTTTTAGTAAGCGTAGTGGTTGCATGCCCATCGTGGCCTTAGAGGCACGTATACTACATTGCGTGTGCCGCAAAGGAGCTATACTCAGCTGCTCACCCGAAGGTCTTCAGTTCGACCCCGGCGTCGCCGGTCCAATTTCGATGGAAGCGAAACGCCAGCAGCACTTGTACTGTACGATGTTTGCGCACTTTGAACAACGCCAACACTTTACGGGACTCCCCTGTACACGGAGTCTCGCACAATCATGTCGTGGTTTTCAAACCTGACATCAGAGATACTGTTACGCAGAAGAAACTATCTGTGAAAAACAGTACTCAAGTCGTCTGCCGAGATATTTCTGCTATAGGTAATTTTTATATGTAGCTATAAACGCTAGGTTTATAGATTTATATGAATATATATTAGAGATGTATGTGAACCCTAGGTTATTATTATTATTATTATTATTATTATTATTATTATTATTATTATTATTATTATTATTATTATTATTATTATTATTATTATTATTATTATTATTATTATTATTATTATTATTATTATTATTATTATTATTATTATTATTATTATTATCATCGGCTGGGCGCATAGCCGCGAGTTAACGACGAGGTGAAATATGTGAAGTACAGGTGCTCAACTGCCATTCATTTTAATTGGGAGCAAGAACCAATGTCACTTCCCGCTGATCCCTTTACCGACCGACGGTCTGTTTGAGTTCGGTATGTTGCTTTGCAATGTGGCATGGGTGACCTTCAGGAAGAGATCGCGTCAGTTCTCAATTATGGTGTTATTGAGGGCTTCCGCAGTATACCTCGCGTACAAACGGGGATAAGCTATAGGCACCGTTCCAAAGTGCGACCTTCTCATTTAATTTTTCTTTCTGCGCATCTATGCTTTGTTTTTGTTTTTTCGGGGGGTCTCTTGACTATCGGCCACGCTGCATGTTTTGTGGTGCGACTTCTCCACCAGTGTGTCCGCCAAACTCCTATTTCGGTGCGCTCGAGTAGTCGGACTTCGAGGAAGTATGACCTGCTGCCGCATTGTCCCTGGATGATGGCCACAGTTCGTTCAAGCCGTGACGTCACCGAAAAAAAAAACAGTTTCCCTGTGTCTACTGGGCGAAAGTGCGAATTTTTGCGATTGCGCTAATGCGCACATGTGATCTCTACAGCGCGTCTGATGGGGGGAAAAAATTTGGACGAGATGACCCGCAACCACGCTTTTCGAATAATACTATACCTTTTCTAAAGCGCCCATCAAACACGCCTCTTAATGAACTAAAACATCTAATTAAAAAATTACTCAATTTACGGCAAAATCAATGAACTAATTAATCGACCATCCTTATATCCGAGGGACCAGCGTGTCCTAGCTCGCAACTGGACAGACCACACTTCCGTTAGGGAAACGGAAGTGTTGGTGAGCCTGCTTCCCAACAGCATGACAATAGTTATAGCGCGAGAACAAAACGACGACACAGAGACAAGAAGGACACGAAAGACACTTGTCTCTGTGTCTCTTCTTGACTCCGTGTCGTCGTTTTGTTCTCGCGCTATAACTATCGTCATGCCATACCAACTAGTCCAAGCTGCCACACTTCCCCACAGCGTAAACTTCCTAGCTGTCATCGCTGCTATACCGTCAATCTAATCACGTTGCTACATTTTCCACCACGTTTGCCGGCTAGAAAAAAAATATAATGTGACGTTTAAGATTCACGTGATTCGTCGTACCGCGCAGTCCACTTTTCAAGAGAAAGCACTGCCACACTACAAACTGCCCCTGCCTGCTCACAAAGCAGCAAAAGCACCCTCGCTCTGCATGCCACTGGATGACAGTACACCTGCACCTTGCTTTTCAGTGCTCCTGTTCTCTCGACAGAATTCGCCGTAAGAGTGAAAGGGAACTGACTGAACCTTACCAAATGCAAAAAAAAAGAACAGAAACGTGGCCATGATGTTTACCTTCCATATCGTTATCATGAAAAGAGAGTGATTTTTTCTTAGAGAAATGTAATTAGGTAGTAGAGAGTTTTAGTACTGCGGAATGGTGCTACGTACGCATCACGCAAGTGCCTTGCGTTACAAGGCGTCGTTTGCCACTAATCGGGTTTTAGTACGCCGTAGTACCCGCGTACGTAACGAGCATGAAGCGTGTTGCGCCATCTGGTAGATCAAAACAGAAGCACGTGTTGTTGACAGCCAATGTGAGCCAATCCAAGTGTTATAGCCAGATTATGGCCATATTTTAAGCCACAGAGCCGGTCGGTGCTTGCCTTCGATGCCGCCATTTTGCAAAACGAAGTCTCGCGCTGTCGCGAACTTGTTCGAAAGCGGCGCGATCACCTCGTTCGTACGCACGCACGCATCTCATGCGTGCGTACGTGGTGGCTGCGTACGTAATGCGATACGTCTGCGTTGCGGTCTACGCATGCGCACTACGCAGAACGTGGCGTCCTTACGCACGCAACGCCGCCACGTACGCAGCGTACGCAGTACTAAAACTCTCTAGTATCATGCGCTACGTTTTACAGTGAACGCTGTTATGAGACCACAACAAGGGTCGTTTTGCACCGTCGCTGTCCGCCGCTGAAGTTCGTAACCAATATCGCGCGAAATTAGAAAAACAAGTGTTAAAAAAAATACCGAGCACCATGTGTGCCAGCCCCCAGTATGTTACCACTGAGCCATGCCGTTTTTTTTTTCTTTATTTCCTGTTATACATTGCACAGAAGGGGACAAGAGAATTATATTACAACGCACAAAAAACGACAGAACGAACGTTACAACGGCCGTCAAGCACTGCTAAAGGACATCACGCCTCAAGACTCGCTCATATTAAGCAGGTCTTCTACTCTTTATAACCATGAAAGAACACACCCATTTGTTCTCCCTACCTCGACAAACCTTGCTATACTTTCTTTAAAATACTGTCTTGCTTGTTTCCCGTCGAGGTTTTAGTGAAAACCTACCATTGCAGAACGCTATATATTGTGCAAGGCACTCATATTAATGAGAACTAAGACACTATAATACTGAATAAATGTATAGGGGATGTTATTTATGGAAAATTCAATGCAAACACGAAAAAAGAAAAATTGGCAGATCCCACGTACAGTGGGAATCAATGATTTGCGACGCATGAATGAGAAATGTTATTATGTCACTTTAAAATCAGCACAACGTTACGAGGTGGAGGTAAATGATGCCGTACATGAATTCCGTGTCATAATTATCATGTTAGGAAGTGTCGCTTACGTTTGTCATCTACTGACGTCACGTAATACCAAATTTAGTATATGTGGAGCTAGAAAAACAGCCGCGAGCACATCATGAAGTACCCAATGTGCTCCAAAGTAGCGTTGACGCGCGCTCACGCTGGGCACAGCGACGGTACTTTATATAGGCGGTACTTTATATAGGCAGCACTCTATAAGCAGACGCCAGGCGCGACCAGCGTCCGTCGGCGCGGCCCGACGGCAACCAGCGCGAAATGCGACATGCTCCATTTCGCGCCGATGCCACAGTGTAACATTACTATATGCCGATACGTTACCCTGACAACACTGCGTCTCCCTCTTTTCGTGATGGAGGGACGCCAGACGCGCTGAAATGCGCATGCGTCAAAGCAACGCAGCGCGGCGCGTGCCTGCGAGTAAGTATAGCAGGACTGGCGCACGGCGTGGCAACGCCGGCGCGACGCAACGAAATGAACGCCGGCAAGCACGCACACCGCGTCACGTCGAAATGTATTGGCGCCTTGATAGTGGCATCTAGTCATGTTCTCACGTAACACGCCTCTCATGATTGTTATGTATGCACCAGTCACATACCTTCGTCATCCATTGGCGTCACGTAGTACCAAATTTGGCATATGTGAAGCCAGCGAAACGGCCGTGAGCGCATCATGAGTGTGGCGTGTAGTCATTTAGTTACACGACACACATGTCGTGATTGTCATGTTTGGAAGTGTCATTTACCTATGTTGTCCGTTCACGTCCCGTAATGCCGACTTTGGTACAGTTGAAGCTATAGCGAAACAGCCATGAGCGCATCATGAGCGTGGCATGTAGTCATGTTGTTACATGAAAGCATGTCATGTTTATCACGTTTGCACAAGTCACATACCTTCGTCATCCATTCACGTACCGTAATACCAAATTTGGTATATGACGCTAGCGAAACGGCCGCGAGCGCATCATGAACGTGGCATGTAGTCATGTTGTTAAGTGACAAGCATGTCATGATTTTCATGTTGGTGTCTGTGACTTGTGTTCGCCATGCCATCATGCCACACCATACCAATTTTGCAACATGCCATGTAAACGAAACCACCGCAAGAGCAGCAGGGTCATGAAATGTAAATTATGACATTCATGACATATATATCATGATTTTTATGTTATTACTAATCAAACGTGTTCTTCATACAGTCATGTTATGCCATACCAAGTTTGGTATCGATACCATAATCTAAACGGCCAGGAGAGCTAAAAGTCGTAGGCGGATGGATGGACGGATGGATGTGGATGGATGGATGGATGGATGGATGGATGGATGGATGGATGGATGGATGGATGGATGGATGGACGGACGGACGGACGAACGGACGGACGGACGGACGGACGGACGGATGGATGGATGGATGCGCTCAATGTCGCCGAAGTTTGCTAAGAATTGTTTCGCATTTAAAAGTGTACGGCACGATAAGTCGCCGTCATGGGTATACCAGCGCTGACTGGCGCTGCCACGTTCAATAGGAGGGAAAGAAAGTGCCCCCAACTCCCCAAAGGGAATCGTGAGGAAATAGGGAGTTTTAGCTTGTAAGTATACTTCTTTACGTTACCGTGTTACCGGTTTACGTTTACCGTGTTACCGGCGCCCTAGTTTTAGCAGCGTTTCGCTACACATATGTGAACCTTTATGTTCGTATACGTAAATGTTTACGTTCACCGATGGTGATCATGGATGCACATATATACGTTTTCTTTTAAATAAAATTCAATCAGCGCTGCGGCGCAAATATAATAACTTTGAACATGTAAAACTATAAAAGTGTTTTGGTGCTCTCTAATAACCTAACCCATTAAATTTGGCTGCGTGCTGAAGGCTATAAGTAGCCACCACATGGTTCTTTAAGCCTCTCTGGTTTAAGCCTCTCTGGTTGAACGGTCAGCGGCTAGCCGCATTCGCAAAGAAGTGGTCGTCGATATGGCAACGAGTGTGCTCCAAGATCCATTCCTGGCTCAAAATATTCCGTTGAAGTACATCGACGATTCACTGATTATGGATCTGCTACAGCCCCCCGCAGGGGCGTCTGGTGTGTAGCGACACCACGGACCCGAGCTAACGGGGGGGGGGGGGGGGTTCGACCTTCTCCCACGCAAGAAAACAAAACAGTCCGAGCAATCTCACCCTTTCTTGTCTCAAAAACACTCACAGAAGCAATCGGCCCAGGATATCGTGTAACCAGGTTGCGAAGCGGCGACCTCCTTTTGGAGGTTCGCGACAAGCTGCAATATGACAATTTACCTAAACTGGTGGCATTTGGGGATGTCCCAGTTTCCGTAGGCCCCCACAGGTCCTTGAACACACTCTGCGGCGTCATCTCTGATGACGACCTTCTTGGATTATCAGAGAGTGAATTATTGGAAGGCTGGCAAGAGCAGAATGTTGTGAAGGTCCAAAGAATAGTAATACGACGAGACAAAAAAGAAACACCAACGAAACATATAATTATCACCTTTCCTACTAGCGATTTACCCGATTCAATCGAAACCGGCTACTGCAAGCTTCGAGTCAGGCCCTACATAGCAAATCCTCGTAGGTGTTTCAAATGTCAGCGCTTTGGACACGGTTCGCTAAACTGCAGAGGGCGCGCGACTTGCGCAAACTGTAGCTCCAACAAACACCCATCGGACAATTGTACTGCTGCAGCCCGTTGTGCAAATTGCGAAGGAGACCATCCCGCCCCTACTCAGGAACGTGCCCATCCTGGAAAAAGGAAAAACAAATTCTTCAACTCAAAGTTAAATTCAATCTGTCTTTTCAAGAGGCGCGCCAGTGCTTCTCCTTCCATAACAAGCACTCTCCTTCTTTTGAAGATGTGATGCGCCAGGGCGCCGCGCCACATCTTTCCGCGTCTGCGAATGTCACACGAAGTGTGACTGCGGTCGCGGCATCTGCGCCCAAGGCTGGAGTAGCCTGTGCTGCTCCGCCTCCTGCCAAACAGGTTCAGAAGACTTCAGAGTCTGCCGGACCCCGGACCACTGCACCTGCAGTTGCGTCCGAAACTTCTATGAATGGGCCTGCTCATCAGGCACCATCCGCCACCTCGCAGGAGCTGATGAATACAAGTCCCACTCCTCCGGCGCCTCAGACGCCGAAGGATAGGCGCAACTCTTTGGAGCGCGCCCAGAAAGAAAAACATCAAATTACGGGGGCCCAAAAGGCTCTGTAACCTGAAGTGACACTTCTTGTACACACAGCACCACACATCTTTAAAATGACACATATAATACAGTGGAACGTCAGAGGCCTACTGAGGAACCTCGGCGATATCCAAGAACTTCTACACAAACTTACACCAAAAGTGCTGTGTGTGCAAGAAACACACTTAAAATCAAGACACACTAACTTTCTTCGAAATTACGTTATCTTTCGAAAAGACCGAGATGATGCTGCCGCCTCATCCGGTGGTGTTGCCATAATTGTTGATCAAGGAACAGCCTGTACACGTTTACCCCTTCAGACATCCCTGGAAGCAGTAGCTGTCTGAGCTGTCATCTTCAACAAATTGGTAACAATTTGCAGTATATACATACCGCCACACCATCAACTAGCTAAACACGAGTTTCAGTCGCTGATAGCAGAACTTCCAGAACCGTATCTCGTCCTTGGGGACTTTAATGCTCATAGTAGCCTATGGGGTGACTCTCGCTGCGATTTGCCAGGTCGCCTTATTGAACAGTTTCTTTTTTCTTCCGGTGCGTGCCTTCTGATTCGGAAAGAGCCAACATATTGTTCACAGCTGAGTGGTCTCAGCATTAGTTCGGCGAGCGTCCTCTACCAGTCTGCTACAACTGTGGCTTCGAAGGACACATTGCCAGCTATTGCAACTACCGGCAGCCGCCAAGGTACGACCGATCACCAAGATTTAATCGTTCTGGCGTTACCCAGCACCTCCACCACTCTGTTACGTCTACGAGAGGGGTTTATTCAGAGCCGACGTAAGGGTCGACTCGACGGTATACAGCAGTGAACGCGCAGCAGCGAGCTCTTGTCACCAACCGAACGTCTTCATCTTCTCCCACCACCATGTTCCCCGCTACACAGGTGCAGATACCTAAATTACACATGTTGTAACAATATGACAACATCGCTAACAGTACGTACTCAGCCATTGACCTCAGCATAACATCCCCATCACTGCTGCCTCTACTTAAATGGAAAGACATTAATAATCCATACGGCAGTGACCATTTTCCTATCGTTATCATCACATCAATAACAAATATATGTCCTGCACAGGTTCCCGAATGCTCACCGACAAAGCCGATTGAGAACAGTATCAAAAAATGGCTCTCCTAACTTGGACTGACATGGAGGGGTTAAGCGTAGAAGCTGCTGTGAGCTACCTGACAGCATTTTTGATTGATGCTGCAACGAAATGTATACCACAAACATGTGGACCGTCAGGCAAATGACGAGTCCCATGGTGGAATAATGAGTGCTGTAATGCGCGCAAAAAACAAAATAAGGCATGGAAGTTGCTTAGAGACTCGCCTACAGCCTAGAATCCTATAAACTTTAAAAAGATCAAGTCGCAAGGAAGGAGGGTGCGCCGACAGGCGAGAATAGAAAGTTGGCATAAATTCTTATCAGGCATTAATTCATACACAGATGAGGCAAGAGTCTGGAACATGGTTAGTAAGGTAGCAGGACGACAAGTACACACACTTCCTCTAGTGAACACACAAAGGGAGAGCTTGGAAGACCAGGCAAACACTCTTGGGGCACACTTCCAGCAGTTCTCCAGCTCATCACACTATAGTAAAGCGTTCCAACGATACAAAACCAGAATAGAAAAACAGATTATAGCGCAAACCCACAACACATGAGGCATACAATGAACATTTCTGTTTGGCTGAACTACAAGCCTCACTTACCTGCTGCAATAAATCTACCTCAGGCCCGGACCGTGTGGCATATGAAATGTTAAAACACCTGCCCACTGAAACCCAGAAAGCTCTCCTCTCTCTGTACAATGCGACATGGTCTTCCGGTGAGCTACCCTCAGCCTGGAAGGAAGCTATCGTTATCCCAATTTTAAAACAAGGCAAGGACCCGGCCTCAGTTTCCAGCTACAGGCCAATAGCGTTAACCAGCTGTCTTTGCAAGGTCTTTGAGAAAATGATTAACAGGCGCCTGATGCACTTCCTTGAAAAAAATGGCTCACTTGACCCATACCAGTATGGGTTTCGAGAGGCTCGGTCCACCACCGACCACCTTGTCTGTATCGAGGCACAAATTTAGGACACTTTTGTCTATAAGCAGTTTTTTTTTTCTGTGTTCCTTGATATAGAAAAGGCATATGACACTACATGGCCCTTTGGCATATTGCGAGACCTGTCACATTTAGGTGTGCGGGGTAGAATGCAGACAATTATCGAAAGCTACCTGTTCAACCGTACATTCCGTGTGCAAGTTGGCACTGTCCCATCTCGAGTATTTGTCCAAGAAACAGAAGTGCCACAAGTAGGTGTATTGAGCTGCGCACTTTTCATAGTTAAAATGAATTCCTTGCACCTGTCTCTCCCACGAAATATTTTTTACTGCATATATGTCGATGATGTGCAGATTGGTTACAAATCGTGCAACATCTCAATGTGCCAACGTCAAGTTCAACTAGGGTTGAACAAGGTATCTCAATGGGCAAACGAGAATGGTTTTATACTCAACGTGCAAAAGAGCACTTGTGTCTTGTTCAGCCGAAAGAGGGGCCTCCATCCTCACCCCGACATTGACCTGCATGGTCAACCTTTGTCAGTGAAGACCGAGCACAAGTTTCTTGGTCTCATATTAGACACTAAACTAACCTTCATTCCACACATCAAGTATTTAAGGGACAGGTGCTTAAAAACAATGAAAATTTTGAAAGTGTTGTCACGCACTACATGGGGTAGTGACACGAAATGTCTAACTAATTTATATAAAAGCCTCATACGCCCACGCCCAGATTACGGTGCTATAATCTATCAGTCGGCAACACCATCAGCCTTGAAAATTCTCGACCCTGTCCACCATCTAGGCATTCGCCTCTCTACGGGTGCTTTCCGAACTAGCCCTGTGGAGAGCTTGTACGTGCATTGTTTGATTTGTGGGGTTTAACGTCCCAAAACCATGCACCATATGATTATGAGAGACGCCGTAGTGAAAGGCTCCGGAAATTTTGACCACCTGGGGTTCTTTAACGTGAACCCAAATCTGAGCACACGGGCCTTGTACGTGGATTCGAACGAATGGTCGCTCCACCTACAAAGATGTTTCCTGTCCTTTTTGTACTTTTTGAAAGTGAAGGCAGACAAGAAACACCCTTCCCTTTTCACAATTAATTATTTGTCTTGTTCGAGAACCGTCCTTCGTTTAGGCAGCCTTATGCGTTCCGTGTAAGGGACCTGGCCGAAGAAACAGGTGTGCCTCTTCTCGAACACAGTTTGATGGCTCCTGCAACATATCTGCCACCGTGGCAGTGGCAGCTTATAGACTGTGATGTCTCTTTTGTTGAAGTCACAAAGCACGCACCACTTGCACACATACATACTTCCTAGAACTACAACATAAATACACATGTCCTGAGTTCTTTACCGACGCGTCAAAGTCAAACACTTCTGTGTCATATGCAGCGGTAGGCCAATCATTTTCCGAGGCCGGCGTTCTTCATCCTGATGCAAGCATTTTCACAGGAGAAGCTTACGCAATACTGGCGGTCGTAAAACACATCAAACAGATAAAATTACAAAAAGCGGTAATATACACAGATTCCCTAAGCATGGTCAAAGCCCTGAAAACTCCTAAAAACACAAGAACCCCGTGCTGGTGTCACTTTACTCATTTCTGTGCACACTGTACACATCAAAACAGCACGTCGTTGTCTGCTGGGTTCCAGAGCGCCGTGAGATACAAGGGAACGTATTGGCCGACAAGCTGGCTGCTTCCGCCAACGACACCACTCCCAATGCATCAATACCAATCCCTGCACTTCACCTAAAACCTTTTCTAAAACGAAAGCTCAGGGGGTATTGGCAGAGCACGTGGAATAAACACACAGACAATAAACTCCATGCTATTAAGCCGTAACTAGGTTATTGGCCGCCACTATCAAAATCACGACACACAGAAGCAACACTAACAAGGCTTAGAACAGGCAGTGGCGTAACTAGGGGGGGGCAAGGGGGTACAAGTGCCCCGGGCGCCACTAGGGAGGGGGCGCCAAGCCGAGTCCTCGGGTTGGCGCCCCCTGGAAAGGTTGTCAATGTTTTTTTCCGTAAAACCGCCTGGAAGGGGGGAGGGGCGAGGTTGTAATGTACGACTGGAAGTGGGGATGGTGGTGAAGGAAAGGGTTGCCGCAATGGCTTTTGCATCGGGAAAAGGATCCTCTATTTTCATTTTGCTGCGCTACCTCCGTGCCTTCCCATGACCCTCGGCTAAGCTTTGTTTTGTGCTCCGCAGCACTGGGTTAGATGAGTTTCAGCGAACCCCACCAGCCTCCCAAACCACTTACTGAAAGCTTCCCTGAAACCAACCACGTACGTAAACAAAATAAAATAAAAAAGTTCGAATGCACCTTTTTTGAGTAAGAACAGAAAACTCCAACGAAATAGCCGATCGTCCAACGACTAATCGTCCACGCAGCGGCGGAAGGAAGGGCGAATATAATCCGTGACCTCGGCACCAAAGGCTAAACAAAGGCGTTTATTCGCAGAGTTCTCTGGAGGAAAGACGGAGAAAGCGTGACACGACGGCGACGTTTGTTGATTCCCTGCATCGCGGGCGCCAGCAAAGCAATAGAAGGGCGGGGGTCAACGTTTCCCACATGCCATCCACCGCCATGGGCAGGTTCATCCTTTGGCCCAAAGAACACGCACCTGCGAAAAAAGCGCAGAGCGTAGTGTACCCGACAGCATGTGCCGACTGCCCCGCTTCGTACGTTGGAGAAACCAAGAACTTCCCTGAAAGAATGCGGCCGCACAAGGATGACCTCCATCAATGGAACAGCGAACGGAGCGAAACGGCAGAACACTCCGACCAGTTTAACCCCCATACCAGACCCGAGGGCGCGGTGTCTAGCTGGTTGCTTTGTTTTGTACTCACCCTGCATTCCTTGGGATGCACAAATAGCGCGAAAGCTTAGGTACGAGAAACTTGGGCCTGGGAAGCGCCCGTGCCGTCAAGATTTTTGCAGTGTGGACTGGAAGAGAACAATGACGGGTAAGGGACTTCCGGAAGTTTGAATAAAAAAAGAAAAATACTATACAAAAACGCGGGCGTAGCTCATCGAAATCAGAACTGGTGGCCCTTGGCCTCCGAAATGGCCCGCCGCGCGCCAGTACGCAATCGCGGAAGCCTACATTAGCGCTTTTAATGGGGGGGGGGGGGGGCTGTAGTAATAATTATTATTAATAATAATATTATTATTATTAATAATAATAATATTATTATTAATAGGAGCTGTAGTAATAATTATTATTAATAATAATATTATTATTATTAATAATAATAATAATAATATTATTATTATTATTATTAATAATAATAATAATAATAACAAACATTATCACGGGCATAATGAGGGGCGCGGAAATATATTTGCCCTGGGCGCCGTCCTATCTAGTTACGCCACTGAGAACAGGACATACATACTCTACACATTCATATCTTTTGTCTACCGGCAATCCACCGTATTGTGAGAGATGTGGGGAACCACTTACGGTTCTCCACATTCTCGTCCAGTGCATTGAGCTTGATGATCTAAGAAAAAAGCATTTTTTACTGCCCTACCGACAGCAGCTCCCACTACACCCTGGGATGCTCATCGGTAGGGATCCGCTTTTTAAACTGCATACACTTCTCACGTTTTTAAAAGATGTGCATAGCTTTCACCCGATATTTCGAGGTCATCCGTTGCACGACCTCTGTACCGTGGTCGTGGCTGCGGTGGCTACATCTCCTCAATGATATTAATATCATGACATTTTGCCATCCACTTTCACAGCACATATTTCACACCATTGCCATGCTTTTATTACTTCCATGTTTTAACCCACGTTAGCGCGAGGAATTTTAAGGCCCCTTTACAGCCACGCACGATATCATTGTTCATATCTCTAGACTATTGCAATGGCGTTCTTTGGCCATCAATTGGCCCTTGCGCCATTAAAAAGCACTCATCATCATCTGCTACAGCCGCAGCCGCGGAGGAACCTTCACGAGAACGGCGTGTTGGATATCGACGCCATCGATGGAACCACCTTCTATCGTAACTTCAGGTTCCACAAAGGCGATTTGCACGACCTGATCGTTGGCCTGCTGATTCCCGGCGAAGTGATGAGTGCGCAGCGCGTCCGAGTGTCAGATCGCGAGGCTTTGTGTATGACACTGCCTCGCATATCCAAATCGACTTTGTGACCTGGAGACGATATTCAACCGCCACAGCTCCGTAATCTCAAGTGTGGTGTCCAAAAAAAATGTCTCACATCGAATATTGCTTTGGACACCTGCTTGCATATCTCACGGTTCATAGCTGGATGAACCTCCAGAACCTGCAGCTGTTTTCACAGGTAAGCATAAAAGTCGATCGATTTTGTACGAATATCACTTTTTTTGTACGAAAAAAAGTAGTAACATGTCCAAAAACTGGCACAATATCCATAGTAGCAGGCGTGAAGGTTGAAACGGCAAAATACGCCACGTTTAATTCAATTACTTCGTCGGGCAAGGGCGGCTGCTCTACTGAAGCAACTGGGAAAAGGTGGCGTAAATGGAAGTTTCGTTGACGTTGCAGCATATCGAGGCGGCAAGAGGTTCGCAGCGGTGATCGTGGACTAGACGGGATCGACTACGAACTGTGCCACGGTACGCACAACGAACCCCCAGGTGGCCGAACAAGTGGCCATCGCACTCGCTCTGCTCGATGGTCGGAGCGAAGAGGTGTACAGCGACTCCAAATCCGCAGTCAGAGCCTTTCTTTTAAAAGGGCCGCATATCAACACATGCAGCCAGGATCTTGAACAGCTTCACCAGCGATACGATTGTCCCTCACACCATATATTGGTTCCCCGCGCATGTCGGCTCCGTCAATGGCGTTGCACTGAACCCGAACAAGTCGGCCCACACAGCAGCGCGCGCGCTCACTGACCGCGCTGCTCTCGACCTGGGTGACGGCTCCAGTGCCGACGACGTGGGACATGAAGACACACCTACTATACACAACCAGATTACCAAGTATTACTACATGGCAAGGCGGGCATTCCCAATGCCACATACGAAAGTCGATAGAGCACAGGCCGTCTCGTTGCGCTTACTTCAAACCCATTCGTACCCGTCGTTAGCATACCTAAATGCAATTTATCCGCACAATTCCCCGATGCCACCTGCGCCGCTTGCGGGCAGACCGCTACATTAGCACACATGCTCAGAGAGTGTGGGTCGCTTGGACCGATTTACAGCAAACCCGAGTGGGATGCGCTTCTGCACAGCCCAGAACCTCAAAACCAAATCCTGGCCGCCCAGTGTGTCCGCGACAGGGCCGTCAGGCCAATGACCTGCCGGTCCCCACGTGGGAGTAGCCGGGTGACGCGTGACAACCTCAGCGTCTGCGTTGGACCAAAGTTTTTCACAGTCACAGCCATGCCTCAGTGATGGCGTCACTTCCGAATTTAGCGGAAGTATTAGTGTCGGCTGCGAGCGCTCTTCGCGGAGACAAGAGGAACCTCCCGTCCCCATGGGAAAGCGTGTGATGTCGCAGGCATCTTTCTGGAGGAGGCGTTGACACCAATCTGTAACGTATTTACCGGTAGAAATTATGTGCCTTTTTTATCTTCTAACCACTACCACCACCACCGTTTCCAATGCTCTGTCCATCAAGAAAGTATTGATGCGATTGACGGTGGTTATATCAGCCTTCACGTGTGATTGAAGTGTATGGAGATCCTTTGTTGAACCGAGGGTTGTAAATACGTTGTCTGAATGTAAAAGTCCGGGCTTCAACCCGGGCAGACACCTGCAACAAAGCGTCTCTTCACCGGACTGCGGCTCTTCCATCGCGCTCCAGCCGAGCACTCGACGAGGGGCAACCGAACCTCAACACCTTCCCTCCTTAGCTATATAGAAGCGAGCCGAGGAGTAGGAAATTAATCCTTGTCAAGACTTTTGAGCCAAATTTTAGCGTGGAGTTATAGCAGGCGTGGAATTATAGCCGCGTCAACAATATTTCTCGACCCAGACATTTATTAGCCCTTTCAGCTATCTGTTACAGACACTCGCCATGGAGGTCTATAGTTTCTAATGCACTCGGCAGCTGACCCGCAGGTTGAGGAATTGAATCCCGGCTGCGGCACACGCATTTTCGATGGAGGCAGAAACGCTTGGGGCCATTACAATAGTTATAGCGCGAGAACAAAACGACGACACGGAGACAAGAAGGACACGAGCGCTAACTTCCAACTGAGTTTATTGTGAAAAGCGCGAAAATATATAGAGGAGACAGTAACCATGTGACAAGAAACCGTATGGCACAAAGAGCAGAACATGAGTAAGAGAAAAACAAAAACAAAAACAAAAGCACAGAGCAAGGGCAAAGAAAAATCTATAAGGAAACGAAACAGAAAAGTAAAGATAATAAACTAATTGCGCGCACCGAAACCTTCGAGGAACCTTAGTTCCTTCTCGGACAGGGACACAGATGGCTTGCTAATGCAAGGCACCTGTTCGCGTGCCATCTGGGCGGTGTTATGCCAGCGAGTCCCCGTCAAACGTCCGTGCCTCGGAAAAAGGCAATCTGGGTCAAGGCCAGCCCGCAGTCCGCCTGGCGCGATCACCTCGACGGCGTGAACACGCGCGGCGCCCCTCTGGCCCATGTGCAGTGAGTCAGCTGCGCACGTGACAGCGAGCCGGCGTCCGCGTGTCTGGTGGTCTGACGCATGGCGCGGCGGCCCCCATTGGAGGAATCTGCCCTGACGACCAGCGGCGCTTCTGATTGGACATTTTGGTTGGACCCGGTGTAAATAAAAGAAGCCCTGCGGCGCGTCGCGATCGGCAGTCCTACGAGAGAGGAGTCCCCATGTCGGAGAGCCGACATGTGTGTGAGTCAGCGGTCTTAGGCGAAAAGCTGACCTATGTGTTAGAGAGGAGAGCTCGGCTCTTCGAGTCTCTGTCGGCCCCAGTGCCGAAATTGTAACGCCTCTGTATATATGCTGTACATAAACCTTGTTTAACTCACCGTCGTCTCGTCCGCTCGTCTTATCAGCTCTGCGCAGAAGCAGTCGCGAGCTGATAAACATACGCTACCAAACGGCTGGTGACCTTCCCGGCGGAGTTGGAAGCAGTGGCGCCTTCGGGGCCGTGTTGGCGTCGCCGTCTTTCGCAACAGTGGTGGCTTCGGCGGGATCGGTCCGTCGTACGCAACAGTGGTGGCAGCGGTGGGATCACGGAGGTGGCTTCGTAACAGTGGTTGGCAGCTGCGGGATCGGCCGGCGTCAGCGACATCGATGCGGTGAGTGCCTGATGTTTTCCCCTCAGTTCACCAGACTACTCTAGCTCAGGTTGTAGTAGTTTAGAGAAGGGCTGTGTGAAGCATTAGAGTGAGCTTTGATCGTTTCAAGCAAAGTCGAAGTGCTTTGAAACCAAAGTTAATGCGGAGGGGGTAAACACGGGAGAGTGAAAAATTGCTTGCGCGTCTTGCTAGTTGACTTATAGTGGGTACGGCAAGTAAATTGTTAACAGGGGCAAACAGCAAGAGGCTAGTGTGAACGATGGAGAACCTTAAAGTGAAGGAACTCATCGAAATTTGTGAGGAACTCGGCATTACTTTGGGCCGTGCGAAACGAAAGCAAGCGATCCTTGAGATCATGAAGGATGAGGGAGTGTCGGCTGAGGAAGTCGATGAGGCCTGGGTGGATATTAAAGCACGCCGTGAGGAGGCTGAAAGGCGAGAAGTAGAAGCTCGCGAACGTGAAGAAGCTGAAAGGCGAGAAGCTCGCGAACGTAAAGAAAGGCGAGAAGCTCGCGAACGTGAGGAGGCTGAAAGGCGAGAAGCTCGCGAACGTGAGGAGGCTGAAAGGCGCGAAGCTCGCGAAGAAGCTGAAAGGCGCGAAGCTCACGAACGCGAAGAAGCTGAAAGGCGCGAAGCTCGCGAACGTGAAGAAGCTGAAAGGCGCGAACGTCGCGAGGAGGCCGAGAGACAGGAGCGCCTCGAGATGAAACGAATAGAATTGGCAATCCTACAGTGTTCGCAGGCGCCTAGCGCAGCTTCTCCGACGATTCAGGTCAGCGGTATTAGAATTCGGGATCAACTGCCACCGTTCGTAGTAGGCGAGGACATGGCGAAGTATCTCGTCAAGTTTGAACACGTCTGTGAGCGAAATGCTTTGGAGCAGTCTCTTTGGGCGCGGAACCTGCTAGCTCTTCTTCCCGGCGAAGTGTCCGACGCGATAACTTGCTTGTCGAGGGAAGCGTTTGAGAGCTATGACGAGGTTAAGGAAGTGCTCTTGAGACGTTATAAGTTGTCACCCGAGGCTTTCAGGCAAAGGTTCCGGTATGCTAAAAAGGAGAATGACTCACGTTGACTTCGCGTTTCGTCTTAAAGCCGATTTGATTGAATGGCTCAAGGGCGAAGGTGTTTATGACGACCGCGATAAAGTGGTGGAATGCGTTGCATTGGAGCAATTCTACCGCTGCATCGAGGAGGATGTCAAACTTTGGCTGCAGGACAAACTTGGTGAAGTACAGCTAAACAAGGCAGCAGAGTTAGCTGAGGAGTATTATACTCGCCGAAAGTTGCATAGCAGGGCAGTGCGCGTTGAAAAGGATGAAAGAAAAGAGGGCTTTTCAAAGAAACCTGATCAACGGAAACCCGCTCCGCACCGTAATTTCAAAAAGGACCCGTCTCTTACGAAGGACGGTGTAGGGGAAGGGCAAACAGAAGCGGAGAGATCGAGTGAGGTTTCTACCACACAGGCATTTGAATCGGAAAATAAACGGAAGCCGCTAATCTGCTACAACTGCAAAAAAGAAGGACACATCGCGAGAAACTGTCAGGAAAAATTTGCCTTCGCAACAATCCGAGAATCAGAAAAAAACATGCGGTTGTTGGAGCCGTATCTCCAAGAAATTAGGGTGAATGAGAAAACGTGCCGAGCACTTAGAGACTCAGCGGCAACCATGGACGTTGTCCATCCTTCATTGGTGTCTCCGGATGACTTCACAGGAGAATGCGCGTGGATCAGGCAAGTCGCCGAGGAGCAGAGTGTTCGCTTACCAATCGCCACGGTTGTCATTGAAGGCCCGTTCGGTAAGCTTCGCACCGAAGCGGCTGTGTCTGCCGCGCTGAACGATCGTTTTTCTTATCTTTTCTCCAACAACTCGGAGCAGCTTCTCGAAGAGCAGGGCAAATCGTTCTTCCCCAACTTAGCGTGCATGGCTCTCACGCGATCGCAAGCGCGAAAGCTTTCGCGGAAGCTTGACCTGGTTCCATGCGGTGAACTCTCAAGTGACCTTGTCGGCGGGTCGACGGAACCCCAGAAAGGAAAGTTTCCGCATGAGTCATGTGAGCAGTCACGCGAGCGGCCCGTCGCCGAACCTAGCTGCGCGGTTTCCGGAGAAAGGGGAGACGACATGGCGCCATTGAGTCAGAGCGAGAGGGTTGCAACGCTCTCGCCTGTAGCGGAAAGTTGGAGCGAGCTGCCGAGAGTTGATCGAGAGACGCTCATTCGAGAGCAGAGTGAGGATCTCTCGATTGAAGCGCTAGTGGAAAGCCACAAAAACGCGGCACAAGTGCTGTCGAAGGAGCACTGCGAGAAATCGGTGAAGAAGCGTGCTTTTGAAGTTGATAATCAGGTAAGGCTGCTGCAGCCGTACAAAAGGAACAGGCTTGAGATTTATTGGGAAGGGCCCGCAAAAGTAGTATCGAAGCTTTTTGATACCAATTATGAAGTGAAATTAGGAAGGCGGCCGGACAAAATTTACAACTTGATGAAACCATACGTTCAACATCAAGCGGTCGTAAATCTGTTGTTGAATGCTTCAAAGGAAGAGGAAGCAGAAATTTTGAGTTCTAGTGAGGTAATTGAAGGGGAATCGAAAGTAATCCGGGAACAGCTGAACCTAGAGCCTAGCTTAAGTGACGGAGGACCTGAGAAAGCGGACCTGAGAAAGATTGGTTCCGAGTTTGAAGACGTGTTTTCGGACCGCCCCGGAAACACGAGTGATCGAACACGATGTCGAGCTCAGCGGTGAGGAGTCAATCAGTAGCAAGCCGTATCGTTGTTCCCCTGTGCAACGTCGAAAGTGTGAGCCGCTCTTGGTGCCGCATAGGTATCGTCGCCTAAAAGTGGCCGGTTACTGAAGTGGAGCATGTTGCTCCACAGCGCAACTTTGACGTTCGCTATCAAAAAAAAATAAAGGAAAGGTAAACGTTAATGCAGGTGCATTGAGCAGTGCGTTTAGTTAGTACCTTCTCAACCTTTCGGTTTTCTGGCTGGCAATTCGGGGCAAAATTTTGACCTCATCACGACCTGGGCTGAGCGCTCTCGTTGAGAGTGATCTCAAGGGGCCAACTTTATGTGGTATTCTAATTCGTTACGTTGTTGTACGTGGAAAAAAAAATTGAGTTGTCATTTTAAGAGTCTTGTGTCCCACATGTGCCTCTTGATGTAGAGGGAACAAAATTCCGATAGACACGTAGATAGGTATATGTTGTACTATACTTTGTCTGGTGTTCTGTCGGGTGACCGAAGGCACTTGCGTGTGTCGTGTGTTGTCTGTTGTCGAACCGTTCTTAGCAAGTTGCAGAACCATCGACAAGTGCTGAAACCGAAGATGGTCAGAAGAGACGAGTGAAGCTGGTCAGCAAGTTGTGGCGACAAGCCAGTGGAGCTGGGATCCGTCGTCAAAAATGAGATGTGTTCCCGGAACAGTCTGGAGCTGTATTCTCCCCATGGCCCTGGAGGCGAACCTGGAGGGACCTGGCGAACGAGCGCACCTGACATCCGAGCCCCGTGGAAGCAGCTCGTCTTTCCGGTGCATTGTCTGGCGGCGGGGGTGCTGTTATGCCAGCGAGTCCCCGTCAAACGTCCGTGCCTCGGAAAAAGGCAATCTGGGTCAAGGCCAGCCCGCAGTCCGCCTGGCGCGATCACCTCGACGGCGTGAACACGCGCGGCGCCCCTCTGGCCCATGTGCAGTGAGTCAGCTGCGCACGTGACAGCGAGCCGGCGTCCGCGTGTCTGGTGGTCTGACGCATGGCGCGGCGGCCCCCATTGGAGGAATCTGCCCTGACGACCAGCGGCGCTTCTGATTGGACATTTTGGTTGGACCCGGTGTAAATAAAAGAAGCCCTGCGGCGCGTCGCGATCGGCAGTCCTACGAGAGAGGAGTCCCCATGTCGGAGAGCCGACATGTGTGTGAGTCAGCGGTCTTAGGCGAAAAGCTGACCTATGTGTTAGAGAGGAGAGCTCGGCTCTTCGAGTCTCTGTCGGCCCCAGTGCCGAAATTGTAACGCCTCTGTATATATGCTGTACATAAACCTTGTTTAACTCACCGTCGTCTCGTCCGCTCGTCTTATCAGCTCTGCGCAGAAGCAGTCGCGAGCTGATAAACATACGCTACCAAACGGCTGGTGACCTTCCCGGCGGAGTTGGAAGCAGTGGCGCCTTCGGGGCCGTGTTGGCGTCGCCGTCTTTCGCAACAGTGGTGGCTTCGGCGGGATCGGTCCGTCGTTCGTAACAGCGGCCTCAACAATGACGATTGCTATAGCGCGAGAACAAAACGACGACACAGAGACAAGGAGGACACGAAAAACACCTGTCCTCTTTGTCTCTGTGTCGTCGTTTTGTTCTCGCGCTATAACTATCGTCATGCCATACCAACTAGCCCAAGCTGCCACACTTCTCGACAATGACTCGGGTGCGCTCATCTTTGTGCTTGTACAGCATCGCTGTGTTCTTGAAAAGGGGCACACAAGTGCACTCAGCGCAGTGCTGAGCAAGAAAACCATCTTTCCCGTTTCTAACATTGTTAGCCTCTAGCTCAGCCGATCATTCAGACACCTTCCGGTCGTTCCGACATAACAAGCACCGCATGAAAGAGGGGTCCTATAGACAACTTCCCGGGAGCATGCCGCATACCTGTTTCTATGTTGAACTCTGCATTCCGTTGATGACTGCGTTTTCAGGGGGTTTGTAGATTTGGTGAGGCTGATTAATTTGAAAGGTACCGAGAACAGGACACGAACTCCAACTCGTTTCCCGATTTTCTTGAGCCTGTGCGATATCTGGTGTTTGTATGGAATCACGGCTATCCTTTCACGCTCTATATCCGTGTTGCTCGGATTCTGTCGCTGTCTCTGCTCTGCCTTATTAGTCCGCAGGATAGTCTCAGCAACGGAAGCGATAACCGCCTCGGGGAAACCTGAAGCCTTAAGCCGGGAAACTTGAGCTTTGAAGCTCGCAGAGATATTGTGGGCGCACGACCTAATTAAGGCATTCTCAAGACAGGTTCGTGCTATGCCTCGCTTAACCAACTTGCTGTGAGCGGAAGAAAAAGGAAGCAGAGGTTTCTGCGCACGTGGTTCATAACACCAACAGATGTGCTGTGAGATAAAAGACAGTCTTAAATCCAAAAAGCGTAACTTGTCATTCTCGGGCATTTCATGCGTCAACACAAGAGGCCTTAAACAATCTTCGAGCACACCTATTGTTTGAGTCGCAATTGAGTGTAACATAGAAGAATTACAATTTAAAACAACCAAGAAATCATCCACGTATCTGAATACTTTGACGACATGCGAGCCTTCTTACTTTTTCTGCAATTTTTTGCCCATTTTTCCCAATAGAAGATCCCTGAGTAGAGGTGCCATGCATGAGCCAATTGAAACACCCTTTTTCTGTAGATAAATGCAATCATTCCATTGAACGAAAGTAGAGGTAAGGTACAGCGAAACCAGGTCAAGAAAATCTCGCGCACTCAGTTGCAAGTTAGCGCTCGTGTCCTTCGTGTCCTTCTTGTCTCTGTGTCGTCGTTTTGTTCTCGCGCTATAACTATCGTCATGCCATACCAACTAGCCCAAGCTGCCACGCTTGGGGCCAGTGTGCTTAGATTCAGATGCACGTTAAATTACCCTATAGGTGGTCGAAATTTCCGGAGCCCTCCACTACGCCGTCTCTCATCATCATATGGTGGTTTCGGGACGTTCAACCCCAACAATCATCATCAGTTATTAGACGTTAAATAACTTCTTTTCTGTTTCATTTGATGTTACGCATCGATTGTCTAAAACAGTTATATCAGTAAGACGTCGTTATCTTCTTAGATGATAATCTCACCTTTTCGTGTGAGCACTTGCAGCCGTCCTCGCAGCAGGTTGCCAACAGTCGAAGGTTAAATGGCGCCAGGCGTCTGCATGGAAAAGAGTAGGGTTACTGTCACAAACGACTCCAATTTTCGGAGCATCCGCGGGCCCCATCTTCCAAGGAAGGGCGTTTTTGTGTTGGGAGACGACATCCGGCGACTATAACGACCCAGCGTGGCGCCGGCTCGTCTTCCCTGCCCCTGACCGGAAGGGAAACCAGCGGTCTCAACAAGGAAAATTACTCCCAGATGAGATGGGAGCACGTGGACGCCCCTGAGGAGGTTTGAACTGCATCGGAATAGCAGTTGACGTACAGCCAGCAACAAGTGCGGTGGTCGGTGTCGCGAGTCTCGCGTAGGCGGCGAGCATGGAGTGACCCGTGCAACGTATTGAGACGGCTGCAATTCCGGGCACCCTCGTCGTCTACCAAGCCGGCGAGACCTTCAGCGGCACCCGTCAACTCCCCTACGTGCACCAAGAGCTGGCCTGGTCCGTATGGAACTTTTTACTGTGACTTTTTTTAAACTGTTAAATTGTTTTAACCAGCCTTTTTTTTAATCTATGTAGTTGTGTGCGCTGCGACGCACATAGAAATTCAAAAGCGCGACCAATGATCATTCTGTAATTATTGTCTTGTATCTCATTTCATTTTTCATTTCATTTCATTTATTTTCATTTCCTTTGATTCATGTCATCAGTTTGTTAACATTTCGCATATTTGTCTTTAGCCTGTATCTTTTGTAGTGTTTTTTTAGCATATTTTGTTATATAGCTGTTCTTTCTATCGCGCGTATCAGATTTCCTCCTCTGCTATTTTTGTAATCTCCTGCCTTTGCCCCTGTTTTAATTAAATGCTTGTTTATGTGTAATCAAACTCTGTGTCTGCTCTATGAGTGCGTCGGTCAGGCCCACACATCACCACACGTGCAACCCCGCACGGGTCGTCCAACCCGCAAATAAATTCGAAATGCGCCACTTCGAGGCCTTTCAGGCGTCGCAGGCCGAAGCGTAAAGTGGAAGCCTGCGAGTCTGCCGCACGTCGATATTCGATCGGCGGGGCCTCACTCGAAGTGTGTGACATTATCTGGCGTCCGCGCGACAGGACTGGCCGACCACGTGGTGGTGTCTGGGAGACTGACGTAACTCTGAGCGTGCAGTATGTAGACGTCCTTTTATTGCTTTGTTGGTGGACAACAGTTTTTAGCAATGGACGACACGGAGTTTGAGAAGCTAATTGAACGGGGCAAAGCCTTTGGCTTTGTAGCCAAGGAGTTGTATAATTTCGTTGAAAAAGAACGGAATAGACTTAAAGAGGAGCGCGATGCCGAACGCAGTAGGTACAGGCAACATCTGGAATTTTTGATGGAACAGGAGCGAGAAAATTCAAGGCTTAGAATTCAGAAGGAAAAAGAGCGCTTGAGACTGTGTGCTACGCAGGCGGACCCCTGCTCAGGCTCTGAAATTTCTAATAGCGCGACCGTCCATGCCCCGAACAAGTTGGCATAGTCGTACCATGAGTACGTTGAAAAACTGCGCCTGAAGATTCAAAGCAGGCGGCGCGAGTTTGAGGCTTTTGATGTAATGCATAAAAGATGCAGAGAGCCCGAATGTGTAGAGCCGGCAAAGGCCGGGCAGGCCGGTAGTACTTGGGAGGCGGACAGTAGATTCATTCCTGAACCTAATGTGTTAGCTGTAGAAAGCGCTTTTGTGGCCCAAGGGGCCAATGAAAGCTGGAGACATGGTGACGAGGAGCTGTGCCGGCAGGGTTCGAATGGTACAGAAAAACCCTCTGCTGGTGACTCGCCACAGCCACCATGTATGTTCGTCTCTATGGCGGCTGACACTGAAGTCCGCAGTACTACCAGATCGGGAGGCGAGAACCCCTGTAATTACATTGGGTCAAAGCCATGTGCTGAAGTGCATTGTGGACTGGACGGTGCAATTGTAGATAGTTCTTTCAGGTGCGAGCGGCGCAGCCCTGAGGAATCCATTTGCATTGTTCAGGAGCCGGTTAAGCTGTCCTCAAGTGAGGATAGCATTGATTCAAGAAGAAATAATCCCGGCTGTGTTCACAGTGTATCAGTTCAGACCAACAAGAGTAGTTATGCTCAAGATTTGATGGAAGCAGATGCTCCAAAAAAGTGCACAAGTAAATGTGCCAAACGAAAAAGACGCCGAAAAGTACAGAAAGCAGCCAAGGCTGTAAGAAAACCCAAGCAAATGAGAGGCCCCAAACGTGACACAAAGCAACGAAAGATTCGTTTGCGCGTGGTGACATTCGTGAGGCGAGCACGTCCCCGTGCCCCAAACCGCCCGAAGGGTAGGGGGGTGAGGCAGGCGATTGTACCTGCTGCTCGGAGGAGCCGACCCCCACCACTCCATTTTTGTGTTCGAACAGCGGAATGCACGGGGAGGCAGCGCATTATGTCTAGACGACGCGACGCGGTTGCGAAGCGCATTTCCGTAGAACGCGGTGTTGACGATGGCTTGCTGCCATGGGGTAGACTAACGGGAAACAGGCGTCCGTGTGGCGGCCGTACACTCTTTTGTCTGCCCTGGTTGCTTCGAAGGGCTCCCCCAAGAGCGCGACCACCTCGAGCACGGATAAAGGTTACGCACATCGAAGTGAAAACGTGGCCTTAAAGAAAAAGGACATTTTTTAAAACAATGTTCATTTATTTATTTTTTCAATTTAGGAGCAATCCATGAAAGGGGGGACTAATAGCTTAGTTAATCTTTTGGTATGCTTTTGTCGTCTGTGTGTTTGTAGACGATGTTCTGTTGTTTCAACCTATTACCCGTTCAGTTAGGGAAGCCTTAATTTAGGGATATGGTTATTTTATTATTTGGGCTTTCCATTTTAAGAGACCGGTTGGTCATACAATCGAAGTGTCTCACGGTACGCGTGTGTGATAAACATGACACTGTGTTATTCAAGACTTTTCTTTCTATTATTATTTTGAAAAGAAGCACTTTAGTGTGGAGCATGTCCAAGAACAGTGCACAAATGATCATGCCGATTTATTACTCATTCATCTTTTTTCGAAAGCTGCGTGTAAGCAAGTGATTTTTCAATACCGCTTAAAGCGTGTATTTTTTTTATATGTGGCATCGAAGAATGCTTACCTGTCTTACTCCTGAAGTGTGCAGTATTTTTGTCATTGTCTTTTCATGTGTGTGTCCGCGTCGTGGTGCGCGGGTTATGACATTCATCGTATGATGACCATGAAGGTGTAGTGTATCAGATGTTCTCTGCGATGTCGTCCACATCAGTGAAATGGTGCGCGAAAAAGAAAACGCATTGGTGGACAACCGGAACACGGCAGGCTCTCGAACATTGAGCGTTTGTGATTTCCTTGAACATTACGAAGTAATATTCTTAAGAAGGGGGCTACGTCACAAACGACTCCAATTTTCGGAGCATCCGCGGGCCCCATCTTCCAAGGAAGGGCGTTTTTGTGTTGGGAGACGACATCCGGCGACCATAACGACCCAGCGTGGCGCCGGCTCGTCTTCCCTGCCCCTGACCGGAAGGGAAACCAGCGGTCTCAACAAGGAAAATTACTCCCAGATGAGATGGGAGCACGTGGACGCCCCTGAGGAGGTTTGAACTGCATCGGAAGAGCAGTTGACGTACAGCCAGCAACAAGTGCGGTGGTCGGTGTCGCGAGTCTCACGTAGGCGGCGAGCATGGAGTGACCCGTGCAACGTATTGAGACGGCTGCAATTCCGGGCACCCTCGTCGTCTACCAAGCCGGCGAGACCTTCAGTGGCACCCGTCAACTCCCCTACGTGCACCAAGAGCTGGCCTGGTCCGTATGGAACTTTTTACTGTGACTTTTTTTAACTGTTAAATTGTTTTAGCCAGTCTTTTTTTTTAATCTATGTAGTTGTGTGCGCTGCGACGCACATAGAAATTCAAAAGCGCGACCAATGATCATTCTGTAATTATTGTCTTGTATCTCCTTTGATTCATGTCATCAGTTTGTTAACATTCCGCATATTTGTCTTTAGCCTGTATCTTTTGTAGTGTTTTTTAGCCTATTTTGTTATATAGCTGTTCTTTCTATCGCGCGTATCAGATTTCCTCCTCTGCTATTTTTGTAATCTCCTGCCTTTGCCCCTGTTTTAATTAAATGCTTGTTTATGTGTAATCAAACTCTGTGTCTGCTCTATGAGTGCGTCGGTCAGGCCCACACATCACCACACGTGCAACCCCGCACGGGTCGACCAACCCGCAAATAAATTTGAAATGCACCACTTTGAGGCCTTTCAGGCGTCGCAGGCCGAAGCGTAAAGTGGAAGCCTGCGAGTCTGCCGCACGTCGATGTTGGATCGGCGGGGCCTCACCAGAAGTGTGTGACAGTTACAGTTAAAGTTCGCTGTCGTACTGTTCACCGTAACTGAAGTTGGGAAATCGATCGACTTGCCCAATTTTTTTTTTCCACAGCGCCACGATAATTGCGCTTTTTCCTTAGCGGAGAAGTTGCAAAGCCCTGCACGCCACTCAATCTAGGAGGCTTTTGTTCTGGGGCTACGGGGTCTAACGTTTATAGCTCCTGTAAATTTATCTATAAACGTTGACCGGGTCACTCAGCAAAGTATTTTCTGGCATAAGACAGCTTTAAGTAGCCCGCACACGTTGGACCAATATGCCGGGGTACAATGAACTAGTATAGCTAAAGTTAGCGAACCAATTAGGTTAGCCAACAGACTATAAAAAAATTTCCAACATCAGAAGGTAGCCCAACATCATGAAAACTCTTAAGTCACACGAGCTGCGAAACTCTGCCAGGAAGCTCGCACACTTTCATGGACCAATATGCTGAGGTACAATGAACTATAGTAGCTGAGGTTAGCTGACCAACATACGCCAGCTCAGAGCAAGACTAATTATGTCACAGAGCGTGGTGTACTATTCTGTTTGCTTCGTGTCGTAGTTTTGGGCGCCGCCTATGCGTACTGTGACGTATTATTTAGAAATGACCAATAAAAAAGGCACTACTTGTGCCGTAGCGTAGGGAATGACGTTGTGCACGTTGGCACGGTGATTGTTAAGAAAAGTACTTTTTCGAAAATTGTCGAGAAATTTCGGGGTCGCAATTCATTTGAAAAAAAAAGTAAACCCCAAATATACAAACGCCGCTTGCGTGATCAGGCTTTCAGAGTTACAAGGCAGTACTAAACAAATGTCATTTGTTAGTTTGCTTTCAAGTTCGGAACATTTCTTAGCGTACTGCAAGCACTTTCCGCGTCTTACTATATATCTACCTATCTATCTATCTAGCCGCTTGCATCTGGGTGCCCTCGTGATCACCCCCTTAACTTGTCGTGAACCAAAATTATTATGGGAGCTCGGGTAAGATGGTTTTACGAATATGACACACTGGTCAACACATGAATAATGGCGCAATCCCTTCGCGCACGTCATCAAACACTTCCCTTTAGACAGTGGCACATACCCGCGGGCGGGTATGTGCCACTGGTATGCGGGCATGTGCGGCAGGTGATTGACACTTCGTATCTGCCCAGGAACGACGAGAACACACATGGGCAATTTTAACGTGTGATCGTTACGACAAACCTGACATCGACAGCGTCGACCAGACGAATGCAAAGAATAAATTTCAGGGTTCCAGTAGAAATCGAACCCAATCATTCTGCGTGGCAATCAATCATTATACCGCAGAGCCACGCCAGGTCTCGGAACTACTTTTCGAATAAACCCTAATGTTCGTGACACGTCAACTCTGGTTGCAATGTTGAGGGATATCCAATTTTTATAAACATGACATATGTACTCCTATGATACAGCCGTCACGTCGGGTTAACGTGAATTGCAGTTAGTTGTCATGCGCTGAAGTTGATTTATGTAGCAGTGTCCAGGACTAGCGACCACCAGCACCTCGGTTATCACTTCTGATGTTCCTAATATTCGTGTTCCTGTTGGCATCATTGCGCAAATGAAAACAACTTTATGTAAACATCTGCAGCTCTTCAACATACTGCGCGTGCAACACTTGTACATTTACTAAGCGTTCTTTTATAACATAGGTCTCAATAAAAAAAAGTACAACACGATCCCTTTCCCCGGACGAATGCTTCGCATAACGTCGATTCACAAGGATCGTGGCGTCTGGCGAGTTTTTTCATCAATATAGTTCGCGCCACAATCGCTGACAATGATCCACGATCAGAGAAGTCCGGCTGCTGACTCGCAGGTCGCGGGATCGAATCCCGGCTGCATTTCCAATGGAGGCGGAAATGCTGTGGGCCCGTGTGCTCAAATTTGGGTGGGTACGCTTTAAAGGACCCCAGGGGGTCGAAATTTCCGGAGCCCTCCACTACGGTGTCTCTCATAATCATATGGTGGTTTTGGGACGCTAAACCCCACATCAATCAACGATCAGAGAAGTCAAGCCTTGGTTTCTCTTAGTCGCCCTAGCCTGCCCTAGTGGATATCATTGAGGCTAAGAGAGGCTCCACCCGAGTTAATTCAGGAACTGTTGGTTTATGAAAGTTTATTCACTCCACCGTTTCTGTAGCTCTTGATTACGAAAAGTTATCAGAAACATAGACCCTTCGCAAATTCTGTGAGTGAGAAACGCTGTTTGAAACGCCCGCCTTCGCTGTGCATGTAGGCTATGTAAATAGAGTGAGATACAAAGCTGCGCTTTTGGTTGTTGTAGTTTTTTATGGAGTTAATTCTTGAGCTCACGTGCAGTGACGTTAACCATAGCCTCCTAAATTTCTCTTGCCTGCCGGATTACCAGCGGTCACTTGAAAAGCGGCCGTCGTCGGAACTATGGTAGTGGCGCTACCTATGTAGAAGCGTCTTCAAATAAATTTTTACGTTTTTGAAGCTTCTATGCAACAAAAATAAGGTAAAAAGTTTTAAAAAGACGTAAACGTAATTTAATTATTTTACATTAGTGACGTCGTCATTCAACAAACAACTTCTTGAAGACAAAGCAAAGCCTCTAAAATTAATAACAAACGCTAAAATTGCCGATCTTAAAGGCTAAGTACAAAGACCCTTACCTACACGTAGGCAGCGTCGCCTAAGATGACGGGCGTTTTGCGCTCATCCGGCAGGCAAGAGAAATCTAGGAGGCTATGCGTCAACAGAGTACTCTTTTCACCCTCTGAGCCACGGAGGAAGGAACTCTGAGCTTTTTACCCCAAATGTAAACAAATACATCTATGATCTTTTACCATCTGCTTCAACTATACGACTAAGAGCCAACCACCCTACTTCAAGGGAGAGACTCGAGCAATATATCCTGAGTTTCGTTGGTTTTCGACGCAATCAGTCAGTCACCTTTCTTTATTTCTCTATGAGTCAGTCGGCTCCCCGCTCGCTGGGGAGTAGGATGAAACTTGTTATTCTCTGCTAAAGCGACGTATTGGTAAGTCCACCCGTGATCGTTTGTTGCTTATCCGAGTTCATTCAGTGCAGCTTTAAAGGTGACACGGAGGCTGTTGCAGAATTTAGTCGCGTTCATTATAAAATTCTTCACTTGTGGTTTCTGTGTTTGTTGTTGCTGTTTATGAACGCTTGCCCTAACCAGCACTTAGCTGGCTGTTTGTACACTACGGAAACTTTGAGCACTTTGCGGCCACCCATGTCTGTCAGCGTAAGTAATCACGTACCGTACCTCGTCGTATTCGCAGTTGCAGCGTGACCGATGCTACATATGCTATTTTGCTCGAACTGTTAGGGCGTCTGGTTGTCCAGCTGATTCTGCGTTAGCACTAACTAGCGCAAGCTGCCGAAGCCGCCTTAGTCACAGATACGGTATTACGGGTGGTTGTGAAATACAAACTGCGCTGGTGTATTTGTGCCCCCATTTCGAGAAGCGACATATTTGTCGGTTTGCGGCTCGTCACTATTTTAGACCACCTGAAATGGTCAGCGTTTCCGAATAAATAATCAACTGGAAGAATGTTAGGTGTGCCGACACAACCGACAATTACCAGTGACGTCTACTTCCTAGGTCACTCGAGTGAGCACTTGCATCAGCATTTGCAGCATTTTTATCAGCATGGCTCCGCCAAGTTATTGCCGTGTACTGGTGAACAACGATAAATATGCCACTGGCCTCGTGTACTGCTGTGAAGGCGTCGAACTGCAAAGCAAACTTGCTTTCGGAGTTGTGCCTTCTACGTGTTGCGTCACACATAGCTGGTGTTGCGTCACACATGGTTGGTGGCGTTCGTCACTGTGTTGCGTCACACGTAAAGTATCGGTGTCGTCTGCAACCATTGTACTATGCACGCTTTGACATGATGCAGTTTTTAAAATTTTGTTTTATTGCGCGCGTAGGCAAGCCCATAGTTGTATTGTTCGCTTTGGCTTGCTAGGGCTATTTGAAATCAGTAGCGTAGGTTTGTGTGTGCGTTTCAAAGTGTGCGGAACAGGGGGGGGGCACTATTTTTTATTAATGTATGTTAATATATCGGCTCATACGTACAAATTCACACACACACGAACCGTGTAAGGCAATTAAAAACAAAACATTGTAATTGTCACAAGCTCTCGCAGAGAGTTGCTCTCAGGATCGAATTTACTAACACCTGCCGGACGGCTTCCGATAGCTGTAGTAGCAGTGGCGGGGAACAAAAACCTTAGCGAGTAGCCCACACATTTTCAGCACTTTTCTCCCCCTGTCTGGCCAAATATTTCATATATTCTTCGAAGCTAAGCACAGCATTACAAGGTTTAGTCCTTAACTTTAAGCGCCTTCCTTTTACCTGAAAGCAAAAAAAAATGATTTCTGTACTCTGGCACATGTTTAAAGAGACACTTTCTGCTTCTGTGTTAGAAAGTGATCCGAAGTTTCTTGGGTGCTGCATAGCTATCGCAGTCTTGAAACTGAACGAAAAGGCAAATAGTACTTGTAGTATTCCAGGATGGCAATGACTGTTACAGTTGTTTCTGTTTCTCAGGGTGATGCACGTTCCACAAATTTCCATATCTTATTGCAGTAAATATTTAGTTTATGGCTCTGCACTTTGTCTCGTGTGTTTCTTGTGCCGATTATGTGTGTCTGCGATCCATGCAAACTAGCCCTACATACCTGTCTGATATTGCGTATTATTTCCGTGAAGGTGAGCAATGCAGGCAGCATCATCTAATTTACGAAAAGGCCTGGGCCGTGGAAGAGGCAGAGGTGGTGCTGCTAACCAGGCCAACAAACAGCCTCAACCTGCCCAGAACAGGCCCCAACCACTGGGAGAAACTACGGGTGTGCCATGCACGCCACCCCAACCAAGTGAGAGCTGTTCAAAAATATCTTGCTTCAACGTGGTAGGTAACGATAGTGCCGAGGAGGATTTCTCAGATTTTACTCTCATGGAAGGGGGATCACCCACATCTGTCACTTCGGTGCTTGTAATCCACCTATTATCACCAATTAGGACAAATGAGTGAAACTACTGTGCGCACAAATTAACAATACTTATGCTATGATGGGGTCTTACTGCTAGTGAAAAAACAATCATTACCCCCTTTCCAATGTTACTTCAGGGTACCCCCCCCCCCCCCCCCAAAATTAGTGGCTGGATCCAGCCCTAAAGTGAGCCAGTGGATGCACCAAACGGCAGAGGTCAGAAACACGAGGCTCGCAAAC
Organism: Rhipicephalus microplus; assembly: GCF_043290135.1. Taxonomy (NCBI): domain Eukaryota; kingdom Metazoa; phylum Arthropoda; class Arachnida; order Ixodida; family Ixodidae; genus Rhipicephalus; species Rhipicephalus microplus. The sequence goes on along the minus strand of NC_134704.1, from coordinate 25,708,443 downwards.
TTTTCGTTAGCCCCCCTCCCACACACATACTCGTGCGTGGCAGTCTTCATCCCATATTTTCTTTATAGTGGGGCCGTCCAACACTGTTCGTGCATCTATATTTATATTACTGGTTTGCGTAGACTTATTGCGTGGAACCATTTCAACACAGGTCTAAGCACAGCTCTAAGCTGCTCTTTAAACATAAAAAAAAAAGCACGCACACACATGACCCTGCAGTGGCTTAGACTGAAGACAGTGCCTCGAAGTGCTCTCAGTATGTTTGCAGTAGCTGACAATAGCTGGAGCACAGCTTGATTTGACTGGCTAACTTGTTAGGTTGTCTGAGCAGTTGGGAGGGTGCGCTCACTGTAAATAGCTCCAGCTAGTGCCAGCCACTGCAAACATACCAATGAACACTTCGCGGCGCTAGCATGACTACAATCCAGTTCAAAGCAAGCTGTGGAGCATTTGTGTAATGTGCTTAAAGGGACCCTGGAACTGTTTTTTGAAGTTTTGTCAGCGTTTAGGCTAGAGCATGATCCAGGGTTCATGCAGGTCTTTGAAACCCTTGAAATCCTTAAAATTTGAAAAGTTCATTTCCAAGGTTAGAAGGTGCTGAAATTTCGGAAGTCCTTGAAAATCCTTGACTTTCCTTTTTTTTTTCAATTTTAGTAAGCATTTTCGCACATTTCACAGATTATTGTGATGCTGTAAATGTAGCAGGTGGCATATGTAATGTGCAGGGGTGCAACAGCTGCGGCAATGGCGCCAAGATCATGACGTTTGTCGAAATTGAGCCACGCTGCCCCAAAATGCCCGAGCACCCTCAAACTTTTCTCAGTTGCACTAATTTCAGCGAAAAATTGACGCCACGTTGGCCGCCTATAGTGGCATGATCAACCAGTCCAGTGATCCAGGCATGCAGTCCCTAACCATAAACCACTGTTAGGCCAGGACATCCTCAAATGTGATCGCTCAGATGAAGTAGCAACGCCGTGCTCCCATGGGTCCCGCTGACCGCAGCTGATATCTATCGGTGGGACAACACAACTTCGAGATGAAAATGCATTGCCATAGCCAGCAACACTTGGCGGGTCAGCAAACGTAGTTACGGCGTTTTGGAAACTAAAGCTAAAAGCGTATGCTGCTGTTACTGCAACGAACAAACTCTACATGTTGCGAGTGCCAGCATTGCTGGTCACTGCGTTAATTGCCATAGCAACGGCACATACGATAGATATGCGGTGCCGTCGCCAGGCCAACGGGTGCGTTCCTGTGTTACTTTATATAGTCAAACACGCCTTGTAAGTGAGCCGAGAAGTTGTGCCCCAAAACTGCACACTATCGTGAAAATAAAATGGGGACAGGGGGGGGGGGGGGGGTGTAGCTGTTAAAAAATTTCTTGGCGTTGTTCTAATTCGTGCAGAATGCCACTTAAGCCACCTTTGCCACAGTACATTGATGGCCTGCGAAAAAGCATTTAGAATTTGGAAGAGGCTGTTAGCACTAGTCACGTGACACAACACAGTTTCTTCAATTACTCGTGCGTGTATACGCCAAATAATTGCAAGTACTAATATAATTGCTCATGTCTAAAAAAGTTACTGCCATTTATTTAGACACTGTATGATATTGCTGCTGCCCTACAAAATAAAAAAACACTGTGTGCCCTTGTTTTTTTCATCACCTGTACTCCTAAGTCTTGCGAGTCCCCCAAATATCGCGGTCGCTAGCTTGGCAAACTTACATATTGTTGCGAAGGCCGGACCGATCCCGCCGAAGCCACCACTGTTGCGAAAGACGGCGACGCCAACACGGTGCCGAAGGCGCCACTGCTTCCGACTCCGCCGGGAAGGTCACCAGCCGTTTGGTAGCGTATGTTTCTCAGCTCGCGACTGCTTCTGCGCAGAGCTGATCAGACGAGCGGACGAGACGACGGTGAGTCAAACAAGGTTTATGTACAGCATATATACAGAGGCGTTACAATTTCGGCACTGGGGCCGACAGAGACTCGAAGAGCCGAGCTCTTCCTCTAACACATAGTTCAGCCTTTCGCCTAAGACCTCACACACATGTCGGCACTCCGACACGGGGACGCCTCTCACATAGGACCGCCGATCGCGACGCGCCGCAGGGCTTCTTTTATTTACACCAGGTCCAACCAAAATGTCCAATCAGAAGCGCCGCTGGTCGTCCGGGCAGATTCCGCCAATGGGGCCGCCGCGCCATGCGTCAGACCACCTGACACGAGGACGCCGGCTCGCTGTCACGTGCGCAACTGACTCACTGCACGTGGGCCAGAGGAGCGCCGCGCGTGTTCACGCCGTCGAGGTGATCGCGCCAGGCAGACTGCGGGCTGGCCTTGACCCAGATTGCCTTTTTCAGAGGCACGGTCGTTTGACGAGGACTCACTGGCATAACAATATCGATCTTCAGAGTTTGTCAAAATATTTCACAGGCATGAGAAATGCCAATCTGCACTTCGTTTGCCTAGAGGGGTGGTTCAAAATACTACTTCTGTTGAAATATCAGTGTTCATATTCACTGTGGGATTTAGAGGATGTAGAAAGGTTTGTGCATATTTTATAAACTTCTCTTTCATAGTGCTTTGAATTTGAATTTTGGTGCACCAATAGTAACATTTCGCTGCTCCAAAAATTGCTCCTAATTCTATTTCGACCCTGAATGTGTCTATTGTAAAAAAAATTGAGAAAATCATTAGCTTCTGCAAGGAACCAACACCTTTCATTTTTTTAAGAACAATATCTGGGGTCTTACGTTTTAAAACCAAGAGATGATTATGAGAAACACCATATTGGAACGCTCCGAAAAATTTTTAATCGTGTGGTGTTCTTTAACACGGACCGACATCGCAGACTGCACGAGCCTCTACCATTTTACCTCCATTGAAATGTGACTGCTGTGGCCGGGATCGAACCCACGACCGTCGGGTCTGAACCCACGACCATCGGGTCTGCAGCCAACCGCCGTAACGGCTGCCTCACCGTGGCGGACAAAACTGTGCATTTTTGGAAACTTGCAAAAGACAGGAGCAGGAGGATTAAAAGAAAAAGACGTTGCATTGAGGAGGCAGTCGAAATGCTTACAAAAATAAAGAAGTCTGAAGTCACTGTTACGGAATTGGCAGCTACAGCAGACTAATATGCAGAATAGGCAGAGCCAACTAGTGACCTGACATGCATCATCTACTCAAACAGCCTTAGGAAGACTGCCAACACCAAGCACCGGGAGATAGTGGCCATTCACATGAAAATATAGGAGAAGCAGCAAAGAGTAGCATAACAGTTCCTTAGCTTTGCCTATCTGAATAACACTTTGCCTCTTGTGTTGCGCTTAAAACAATTATCTATGCACCTCTGAAAAACTGTGATTGAAGATTATCTAGAAAGAAAAGGTAATCTGAGCCATGTTTTCGATGTTTGCTCCATCCTCTCCTGACGATGTGTCAATTGAATTTCTAACAAGTGGTTCTTGAAAATTCACACATGTAGCATTGAAGGTTCTCGAAAACCCTTGAATTTCTGTCATGTAAACCCTGACCATACCATTTGCACCACAAATTTAGTGACACGCTGTGTACCAAGGCTGCTATGGACAATTATATCATACCCTCCTTCTCGCCTCTGCCTGGCCTCCTCAACTCATGAGGCACGCTGGCAATCACAGAGCTCTCATGAATGCGCTTGATGTTTTGAGCTTTTACCAGTCTATACCTCTGAGATGGCACGCCGACGGGTTGCGCGCAGTCTCTGAGGTCATTGCATAATGTGCCTGGCAGCACACACACTGTCTGGTAACGGAGACGAAGATCACGGAGGGGTAGAATAGCGACTCCTGCTCCAACAGGTGCCGCCACTCTACTAGTGGATGTTACTCTCATGCATTCTACGGCCCATCAAAGCCAATCGGATGAGCAGTTACGGTGACGTGGCTGTTGACGTGCTCTGGCCTTGTCAAGCAGCCAGAGCATGTCCCTTTGTAAAAGAGCCGTTGAAAACTCGTTTGATCAAGTCGCACCGATCTGCAGCGCTTCACAGCTTTGAACCATTGTAATAAATTGCGCAGTTTACGCAGAAAGTTCAAATCGGTCTCTAAACAACCTTTGGGTCTTGGCCTACCGGCCCGATGTGTTTGTACAGTGTCGCCAAAACAGTTTCAAGGTCCCTTTAAACGCTGCACATGTGCATGAGCATGGCCAGCATATTGCTAGCATGAACAGTAATGCGGTTGCACGCCAATGTGGCTGTGCATTAAAAAAAAGAAAAAATAAAGATCTGAACAAGTGACATGCTAGACGTTTGGCATCTTCAAATACTTCCAGCACTGGGGTGCAGTTTCTGAACACAAGATAGTGGCACCCATTCAAGGATCAATGCAGTGCTACCTGATGCTGCTTTAGTGTGTGTCAAAGGCGATTGAGCGCATCTTGGGCATTTCGATTTTGCTCAAAAGAGAAAATGTGTAAGGATAGGAACATTTCGTTGTCGAGAAGTAGGAGACTCTTATGTGTTTGTCAGGGACAGGAGGAAATAGTTTCATTGTTGCATGATTTTGTTAATGTGGGTTCACACTGTACACTCTTCCGAATTGAGATGGTTCCCCGTGTGTGTTCAGTGCATGAGTGAATTTCAAAGTTTAATTCACTACTGTCTCTCTCTCAAAAGAATTTAGGCATGCAAGATGTTCCTTATCTTATAAACTATATATTGAGCAATTCTTTCATCACGACATTTGTGTGCGATGTGGTACATAGTCTAAATTCTTGCAGCACATCCCAATGTGATTTTTGCTATGTTCACTAACCTGAGGTGGTGAGCTAGTAAGATTTTGTTGTTGTTGTTTTCATTTGGGAAAGGAATGTTAAGCTTTTTGCAGTATTATCCTTATCTAATTTTTTTATTATTTTTGCAGAATATGCTACACCAGATACACCACCGCCCACACCACCTGATGGAGCAATGCAGCATAAGACAAGCCTTAAACCTTCAAGTCTTGCATCCATGGCCAGATGCAGTGGGGATGGATCACCAGAGAGTGTTGCCCTAGGACTAGCTGGTTTGAGTCTTGAACATTGTACTGTCAATTCGCAGTTCCCCCGTCGTCCTGATTATGGGAAGAATGGAAGGACCATCCCGGTAGTGGCAAATCACTTTGAAGTGTCTCTGCCTACCGGAAACATTTTCCACTACGACGTTGACATAAGTGTTCGTAAACAGTGTGGTATGCAGTCCGTTTTGTCAAAGGATTGCAAGCGTCGTGTATTTATCCTTCTCGTGGAGCAACACGCAAAGCATTTAACTGGTAATTTGCCTGTGTTTGATGGGCAGAAAAACATGTACACAAAAAATTCACTTGGTTTTCAGAAGCAGTCATTCACTGTCATTATGGAAGATAACTCAAAGCGAGATGAGTTTGTGGTACAGATCCAGTTTGCTGCACAACTAGACCTCAGTCTTATGAGGCAGCTGTACAACAGTAGATCAAAGACACCAGAAGTGCCAAAGGCTGTCGTACAGGCTTTAGAAATTATCCTCCGTTACGGTCCATCCACACGTCTTTCAGTTGTTGGAAGATCACTCTACAGGCCACCTCGAGACAATGCCTCTCTCGGTGGTGGTCTTGAGCTGTGGCATGGCTTCCAGACTAGCCTCAAGCCTGGCCAATGGAAACCGTTTGTGAATGTGAACACAATGGTTACAGCCTTTTTTGAGCCTGGCCCACTGGTGGCCCTTATGGGTAAGATTCTGGGTGATTGGAGAGGTGACCTAAATATGGACCAAGTTACAAGACTGGATAATGTCCAGATTATGAAGTTGAACAAGAAGCTGAAAAAGTTAAAGGTGCAAGCGACCCACTTGCCTTATCCCCGCAAATACGTCATTGAAAAGGTGACTGCTGGCTCGGCAAATGATCTCACTTTTGGCACTCCTCCCCAGAGTGTAGCTGCCTACTTCAAGAGTATGTACCGGGAGCTGCGCTACCCAAACCTTCCGTGCATTGAGGTTGGTTCCAAGAGAAACTACATTCCCGTGGAAGTTTGCCAGGTCATCGCTGGTCAACACTGCAGACGCAAGCTGGATGAGAACCAAACCAGTGCTGTCGTCAGAAAAGCAGCTGTGCCTCCACACGAGAGGTTTCGAAACATTCAAGAGGATGTCAGAGGCTGCATTGCTGCAAACAAGCAGTACTTGGACCACTTTGGCATTCGCATGAGCGACAAGCCCTTGCAACTGACGGCCAGGGTGCTGCCTGCACATGATGTAGTCTACGGAGACGATAAACTGGCTCATCCCACCGATGGTGCATGGGAGCTCCAAGGCAAGCAGTTCTTTCAACCGGTAAACATGACTGTGTGGACTATCGTGAACACTTGCAACCCACGCTTCTGTCCCGAGGCTGCAATACAAAACTTTGTGTCCATGCTGATGCAGCATGGCAAGCAGCTAGGCATGAATATCGCACCACCAGCAAAGCTGACTAACTGCAGGCCCAGTGACGATCCCAAACGGGTGCTTTGCGAGCAGAAGAGGCAATTCAAAGATATTCAGATCGTTTTCTTTGTGCTTGCTGGAAGTGGCAGAAACTCTCCACTTTACTGTCCTCTGAAAAATGTTGCTGAAACTGATCTTGGCATGGTAACTCAATGCGTGACAGACCAAAGCATCGTGAAAAAATGCAATCGTGCAACCATTGTCAACATCCTTCAGAAGGTGAATGCAAAACTTGGAGGAATCAACAACGCCATTCCAAAAGAAGTGAAGACCATTATTTTCAACCGACCAGTTATTGTAATGGGGGCCGACGTAACCCACCCAGCACCCACAGAAATGAACAAACCTTCCATCGCAGCTGTTGTTGCCAGTATGGATCGTTTCGCATTTCGCTACATCGCCACTTTTCGCATACAGAAGCAGAACACAGTGGCAAAGGCACGCATTGAAATCATTAAAGATATGAAGAATATTGCAAAGAGCCTTCTGCTCAGCTTCTACCAAGTTAACGGTGTCAAGCCAGAGAAAATTATCTTCTATAGAGATGGCGTGAGCGAGGGACAGTTCAGCCATGTGCAACAGTTTGAACTTGCCGCCCTGCGAGACGCGTGCAGGGAGCTGGAGCTTGGCTATGAGCCTGGCATCACTTTTCTCACTGTGCAGAAAAGGCACCATACTCGCTTCATGCCACGGAACAGGAGTGATGGTTGTGGCAAGTGTGGCAATGTGCCTCCAGGCACTGTCATCGACACTGAAGTCACCCACCCTGTCGACTTCGACTTTTTTTTGTGTTCGCACTTCGGTATCCAGGGCACCAGCCGCCCTGCCCACTACTACGTGCTGTGGGATGACAACAATTTCAAAGCGGATACGCTTCAGCAGCTCACATACGGGCTCTGTCACACATACGCCCGTTGCTCCCGGTCTGTATCCATTCCCACACCAGTCTACTATGCCCACCATGCAACAAAGCGGGCCAAGTGCTATGTGGATGCTCGCACTGATGGCTCAGATTCTGGCAGCAGCTCTGGTGGTTCCATGCTACCAACATCAGTCCTTGATGAAGCTGTCAAGATATCGACGTTGATGGAGAAGAAAATGTTTTTCATATGAGCCCAGTCGTGTCACAATGTGGCCACGGGGTTGTTGGCATGGCGGCATCTTTATCAATGTTTGTGCATCACCTTTTTTTGATAATTAAAGCGAGTATTAACGAATGTTAAAGTTCCTGTATATTCGTATTGCAGCCGAAGACTGCTTCAGGCCAGCCATTCCCTTCTGCTGTATCGTGGTTCTCTTGTTCAGTGAATTTCCACTTTAGGTTTTGGCCACAATGGAACGTTGCTACTGCTGATTGCTGTAATGTCGTCGTGATCTAAGTGTATTGTTCATATTTCACTGAACAATTTTGTCATGGTGTGGTGTGCAGCCGGGCTTCAATTGCTGTGCGTTGTAAAGGTGCTTTGAGCAACTGTTTCTATTATCTGTGTTTATCGGGCGCAGCGAGAATATTTTAACCGTATGAAATTTCGTAGATCTATTTTAAAGCATATAGATATTGAATTCGGAGCTCATAGATTTGAATAGTGGTGCAGGAACTAATTTTTCACAACCTATTTTGCAGTAGAACATCGTTCCCCCTTTTCCCACCCTTCTGCTGTTTACACTACTATTTTTTATGACTGCTATAAGCATGTTATGTACCTGCACTAATTGCAATAAAGTTTGATAACCTAACCAACCAGGTGCATAGCAGTCTTTCATATAGATCAAGGGACACTTGGGAGGAAATTGATTTTTCTTGTATTGGTACTGACTTTTTCACAATAACAAATTATCATCTTGCCAAAGACTTGGCAGGAGAGAAATGTGTTACGAAAAATCACTAGTGGTGACACCACCTTGAAGTTGTCGCAGCAGTCGCCGTGATGGCATAGATTCTGATGCCCTCTGCTAGTTCTTAATCGGTAGAAATGAAATTGTCTTCTGAGAGAGTGAAAGATTTAACACACAAAGTTTTAAGAAATTTCATAGAGCCAGTGTGAATGTAAAGTAAAAAAAACTTTGAAATCTGTGACTCGCCATAGTAGAGATTTTAGTGAAAAACTTGAGTGAAGCGTTTGCAGTTTCTCATCTAATAATAACCCTATAGTGATGAACCCAACATCATGATTTTCGTGTATAATTTGTCTAAGCTGACTTACTGCTTCACTAGTGTCCCTTTAGGTAACTGTGACGTATGGTAACAAGACTGCAAAATGTCTTGTCACCACATGTCGCAAAGTAAATTCGTCTTGCACTGCATCTTAGTTCAGGGCTTCTTGAACTAAAATGGTGATCTAACGAGTAGCAATGTTGTATTTGTAGTTCGTAAAACTAACGATGGCTTGTGTACAGGAATCTAAGGGTGTTACTGCACTTAGTGCAACCAGACTGCTCTCCCTTGGCAATTGTGTGTGAGGAAAGCATAACGCTGCAATATCTGTAGCCTGTATGTTGTAGGAAAAAAGGAATAACAAGAGAGAAGGCAGGGAGGTTAACCAGGAAATTGCTCCGTTTGCTACCCTATGCTAGCAGAATGGGAAAGCCCATGCACTGACAATTTTCTCTTTCCTCTCATTTTTATGCTTATGTTGCAGGATTCAGTAAACAGATGGGCCACTAATTTTGTAACAAATAATTGGCTTCCTGTGTTACCGAAAAGTGGGTACATAGAAATGGTAGCAGGTCAAACGTTCAAAGAAGCATGATTAATGTAACGGGTCACCCAGTAGTTTTGTAACAAATGGCTTTCTCTGGTAACTGGAAGAGGCTGAGTCAAATTGGTAGCAGGTCCAATGTGTTCCAGGAATACTTGATGCTCCTCTTGCAAAAGGATTGCATGACTGCTTTTTGTTGACAAACTTCAATATTACCTCTGCCTGATGAAACTAAATTATATCTTATCCTCTTGGTACGCATAGAGAAAATAAGTACCTTCCCTGACATGCTTAGATTGTGGTGAGACAAACTGAAATGCACAGTATGAATGGAGTTTGTGACATTAAATTTTTATGCTGCAAAACCTAGCTCAGGCAGCTGTTAATGTAACGTACTTCGCAAGATGTGCTGGCGAATGTACACATGTTGCTTCATCTTGCGTTTGTCGTTTTATTCCTTGCACATATTTCTCGGCTAGTATTGCACACTTGGCTAGCTGGCGACTTGAGGAGTGCAATCTTAAGTGTTGTTGCAATAACTTACAAGGCAGGAACACTGCTTGGTTTATCCATGAATAATGCCTAAAGCATGGTGTTACTCAAAGTGGGTTCTGTAGAACTTGGGTGTTTCGCAGGACCTTCCTTGGGTTTCCGCGAGCTACTGATAAATTTTCCCTGGTTCTGCACACAGCAGGTGATTTAGACAGCGCAGCTCAGGTGTGGTCGATTTTAATACCTTCTACTACTCATGTCCTAGTGTCAGTAAGCACGTCTTGGTGCATAACAAACACGAGAGCTGCACATTACATCATGCCAGCAGCTTGTAGCCAGCCGAACTTCAGAAACTGGCAACGCAATCATGCTGTTGCTCTTGAATCTCTGAGGCTTTATATTAGCTGTGTGAGCATTTCTCCTGTTTGAAGATAGGCGCTGAAGATGAGGTACTGGACAAGCTGCAGCCATTTACTCACAGGCAGGCACAACAAAATGTGCCTGCCTGTGAGTAAGCATTCTGGACACTATAAACTATCTGAAAAATAAGCACAGGAATTGGCTAAATCCAGCAGCCGACATGCAGCTGGCCCTTAGTGTTACTGAGCCTTGCGTCGATTGGTTAATGCAAGGGAAGTGGGTTCAATTACACTCCCTTTCAGACTAGTTGACTAGTGAAGCTATTGAGAAGTCAAGTGACCACTTTGACTGAATACAAGAGACTGAAGTCCCTTCCATCGGACATCACAGTGCTAAAAGCAAACATGAAGACCTGGTTATATTTAAATACACCCATGTGGGGCCTTTACTTCAAACCACATTGTCCTGTAATATTATAGAAACAACTAACACCCCTCAAGATCATTCTTAACGCTAGTACCTCGGCAGAAGCCACTACAGTGCACATAAAATGTGCTGCAGAAACACTGTGAAGGAATGCAAAATGTACCATCTACATAGTTATGGAAACAAGCTGGTTACATGAGGAAGCCCTCGTAGCAAGCAACTTTTCCACCTTGGTATCCCAGAATCCGTGATGTCTCGTATATGACCATTTATCAATCAATTGAAAAAAAAGCATTCACTCGTGTAATTATGACTTTTCCTGGTAAAAAAAAGAAGAAAAGATGCAAATTTGCACAGGTTTGAGTAATGGAACTCTCGTAAATCATCTCCCTTCTAATGACTGACCAAGCCCGATTGCATCTCCTCATTTCACAAGTACCAGCACACTCGACATGATGGTGCTTCCTCAGTCCAATAACTGCACCATCTCTTCGTGAGCTACTTAAATGAGTTCATGCTGTGCAGGTTAGCAAGTGATACAACCTAGTGTTGGTGAAGCAACTTGCTTAGTAGTGTCTCAAAAGGGGCATTTATTTCCATGACATGAATTGTGCATATTTCGTATTCCCAGCCGTAAAAGCCACATTATAACGAACTTTCTTCCACTTAATCCACATCACAGAAGTTTTCTTCTGTGACACCCCACTTTGGTATCACAGAAGAAAACTTCTTGATGTGGATTAAGTTAATCTGTAGCCATACTTGTGCATCAGTTATAGGCCATTGTGCAGCTTCAGAACTTTGATCTCGCAATTTACAGTAACACTTCAGGGCACGGTGTTTCTAAGCACTGCACGAATAGTAAGTTCATAAATTCAAAAGTGGAAGAAGTGAATTGAACTTATAACATCTTTTAGTGTTGTAGTAATGCCATTCTCACAACTACTAACATGGCACGTATATGTTATACAGGACGTAATACAACACTGGCTAGTGTCTAGCATGTTTGTTAAAGGCACTAATGAATTATTAGATGAAAAATAAGAAGCTCCATCATGCAGACTAGAATCATCGGTGAGTATGAATGTTGCTGGTTCATAATAATTTTTAAAAAAACTATGTACTCACAGGTGTAAACTATGCTGGTAATACTCGAAGCTGAGAAAGGTAAATAAAGCCTTTACATTTGTGCAAGTGCTAGCCTGCAAGTGAAGGCCTGTGAGGTATGTGGGTATTGTGCTTTATACATTAGTTCTAGAAATGATTTTCGTAGCATATTGTGTGGCTGCATATTTTGACTCGCAGATTATGCTTCAAAATATTCAATAACTGTTGGAAAGCATTCATGCCTGCAAACAGTGGCTATTCTCTTCAAAGACTAAATTGATTAGGACACTTTTGTTGAAGTTCTTAATATTCTTTCATTAAGGAAGAAGCATAGTGTGAACATTTCGCTTTCCACACTACAGTGTGACCATACAACAAAAAGGCAGCTCTTTTCATTGGCTTTGCAATGTAGAGCACCATCTCTGCTGCGACTGCAGCTCCTTCTATAGCCTGGCAGATAGAGAAGTGCTCACATCAGCTTGTGTCATGGAGTAAGTGACTTGAATTTCTGATAAACTAAAACAACCATTTAGGTGGTTTCAGAGCTTGTACTGTCGTAACGAAGCTGCCTTCACTTAATGCACTGTATGGGCATCTGAAATGAAAAGAAAATAACGAATTCAGCAGTTCTTACGCTTTGTGGGAATCTGTTTCATGTGAAGCAGTGAGCAAGCAACTTTACTAGATTTCTTGGCTTCGAGCCAACTGTTATGAGGTAGATTGGCATGCTTTTGTAAGTATAGTAGTTGTGTGCACATCATGGACTTACCAGGAACGTCTGTTATATTGGCGTTTGAAAGGTAACAGCCGAGCCGTAGCATGGCCATAAAGCATAGCAAGGGATGGAAAAGGACAGTGAGGATGAGGAGAATAGAAATTACGAGCAGAATAGGGTGAAAAGGGGAGGGTAAAGCATAGCACAGTCACGTGGCAAGGGCTGCCTTAACCATAGGCGGAGCACACTAGGGTGTCAAGGGAGGGGGGCAAGGGAGGTCTGCCCCGTACATTGACTCAATTTGAAGAGGGTGCTGCGATGAACTTTCACCTATCCCTCATCCCAGAAGGGGAATCCTAGCTGCGCACGTTTACGCAAACACCTCTGCTCTTTGGTCAAGCTAAGCAATCGGTTGTAATCCTGAGCTCGCTGCTGTCAGAGGAAACATTTTTTTTAAAAGCTAATTCTGCTTGTGAGCGTGAGGTCTAGATGCAGCTCTGCACCGAACATATATGTATGCACGTGGGGGAGGGGGACAGGGGCGTCCAGGGGGGGGGGGGGGGGGCGAAGTTTATTTTACGATGGGGCGCTGCGATAAATCTTCGCTACCCTACTGAAGAGGAACACCGCTCACAACTATGCCCCCGGGTGATGCTATTGATCAAATTACCTTGTTCATCCCCAGACGCGTACGACTTGCGCAACCCACGGCAAAGGCGTGAAAGAATACCGCTGCTTCTTACAAAAAAAAAAAGAAAGAAAAACTAGTTGAGGAGAGACGCCTTGTGAGAGGAAAGGATACCGACTTTGAAACCATCGTAAGAGCGCTGCTATAAACACGACACACAGGAGGAGATAGACGAGGGCAGGGTTTGGTTGCGCTCTCACGATGGTTTCTATGTCAAAGCACCACTCGCCCCACAGTCAACTCTTTTGAAGTACTTTACCGACTCGTTTCCGCAATGCCTGGTGGGTTGAACAGCGACACGTATGCCGAATCGAAGACCGTCACGGAACTGTGGCTTCGCCTCACAGAACAAAGAACACTCTTGCGCGGAATTGTTCGGATGGACGAGGAAACGGGTCAGTCGAGACGGCCGCCTGTCGCAGCTGGTCGCGGCCTGTCTGAAGGAGACAGGTCCTCCACGTAGGCCAGATCGATGCGACCAGGGCACACGTGAAAAGCATCATCGGGTAGCGACCGAGACCAGATCTCTTTGTCATGCTGGTGAGTACGCAAAGACAATTACGTCCACATGAAGTTGTTTAAGATAGTCTAGCTTTGCTAAGGTATTAAAACAAAATAGAGGGCTCGTAATGTTCTATTTGTCCAAAAGTTGTGATGTGCACTGAGCCGTTCGAATACAAGTGGGGCTCAGTGGTCTTCTTGATTGTAGAGACAAGCGCGCGGTGTACAGCGTCTCCCATTCCCTATCCTAAGGGGGAAAAAAATGTTTTCGCTAAGTGGGAGGGACATGGCAGAAAGCAAACGGGGGGGGGGGGGGGGTTGCTGTGGATTAACTTCACCTATAGTGTCCCTGTGTAAACAATAACACTTCACCCACATCGCCCGCCTCTACACCCAAGAAAATGACCCTGCGCCCGTCCTGTGCTGCTCGTTTTTGTGAATGTCTGGTTTTGCGTGCTAATGTTCCCAAAAACCCCTGCACATGCCTACACTCAATGACAGACCACTAAGTTAGTAGAATTGCTGAGAGACCCAGCCCAAGCGACCTATAGGTAAAGTGTAATTTTTAAGTACACGTAAGCTGGGCTATACAGATCATAACGGCAGCGATTTTTTCCAGTCACACCTACATGTGGGACGGGGAGTGATTTTGATAAGTCATTCGTGTGACTGATCGAACGTGCTTCTCAGCGCTTGTACCGTGGGAGATAACTAGTTTGGATTAAGGTCCCTGGATATATTTAGGAAAGTACCGCCATTCTTTTAACCGAGACGTCGCACCCTCCTCTCGGGCCGCCAGGAATATCGCGCGTGTTATCAGCGTGACATAACATTCTTGATGGGAAAGTGGCGCCTGCACGGTGGCCGTTCGGGAGAGGATATAGATAAGATTTGGACACTTGAGAGAAGAGGGTTGGAAACTTTGGAGAGGATATGAAGGAGAGTGTCGCTGCTCTCTCTATATTACAGAACTTAAGTCGGGGTGGGTTTGTGAAGGCACCTGGTGGCGCAAAGATCAACCAGACAAATGTGGAGCGTGGTTTTTTGCTCTCCCTCCCGCAGGTCCTTCGATACATATGGTGCTTCGCTTAAGTGACAGTGCAAATAATTTACTCAGTTATAAAAAAACACTACAGCACCTGTAAAGCAATAAATAAGCATGAGGTGCACCTGCACCTCATGCAGAAATAAGCATGAGGTGCAGGTGTTATGTATCTCCTTTCTGAAATCCCCCACGAATTTGTGTGTTGCGATTGCATTGATTAATTTCAGGACATGAGAAGCTTTTGGCAAAAATGCAGTCACCACAGCTATTGCGACACAGATATATGCAGCAAGTTATGTGCAGACACTTCAGCACACACAGTAATTCAGCTCTCTATGGGTGTAGCACAGGTTTTGTGTCATTTGTAAATGCCGATACAGTAACATTGTGTTTTGGTGTGGTTCATTGTTTACAGCTGCCAGCAGTCTGCACAGTGCTAACAGCAATACAGACATTTCCTCTAGACGGCTTACACCCAACAGCTTTTGGAGAAAGCCACAATGAATATCCAGTCATTGTAGCAGCTAACATAAGCAGCAAACTGGGCTGGAATTTGAATGTGGAACCACTGGGAAATCAAGAAAGGCCCAAAATCCACACTTCTGCAGGCCTTACAAAATTTCTGCCTAGAAAGGCAGCTAGAAGCGACAGGTTTTCGTACAATGATGATCCAGCCTGGAAAATGTTACTCACACACACAAACAGTTTTGTCGACGCCATTCACAAGCAGCTGAAACCTACTGGCTCTACAAATGAAAAGATATCCAAGTCAAACATTCGCATGTCAGATATTTCACTTGGGCTCATTTTGAGCAATAACCTGGCAAATAGCTCTGACATTTCGTTGCCAAAAAAAACCACACATGCATCAACAGCAAAATTGTCAGGTGAAAAGGAGACACCTCAATCTACTGCAAAAGGCATCAAGCAAAATTTACCTGCAGGCACTAATGACCACACACATGGCCAGAAGCGCACAATGCCACAGGATGAGTTGAAGCGTTTAGAGCTACCTGCAAGTCCCCTACAATCAGGTGTTGGTAAGAATGTATTGGCCGTACGAGAACAACTGAGCAAGTTGAGGCAACATGGTCGCAAAGTTGTATTCTCAGAGCCAATCGTCACAAATAAAAGTGCGCCACCTTCACCAAGGGCTACCACCACATCACTTAAGAGACAAAGACTGCTTCACAGAAGACAGAACAGAGTCGTATCAACCACAACAATGGCCCCTTCTGAGCCTTCACGGACAAACAAAACCCACAAATTCAGAACCACTTATGCCTCAAATCATCTAACGAACAATGCAACAGAGCATGACAACAGCACTGGCACTACGTTGAAACATGGAGGCTTCAACAACTCAAAGCCCAGAAGACTACGGCGTAGAAAAAAACGGCCAAAGCTAAACCTTTTCAAACCAAGACAGCGCAAGCTTACAGACATACAGAAGCGGTCCCAAATACGCAAATGCCTCCCTGTCGAAGTATGGCAGCTTACAGCACGCTGCGGACCAGAGCAGCAGACGCGACAAGACCACATGACCGAATCGTCTGTGATTCGACCACGAGTTTATGGTGTGGATCCCATCATAGGCAGTGAAGAACAGGTACAGCTAACAAAACAGCATGCCGTCAAACGTGCTCGTCAAGTGCACATGCCATTGGAAGAAGCATCAAGTCAGGAGTCGAAGGAGGATTACAACTATTTACCAGAATACCACTATGATGAGGACTACCCTCAGCAACACTCATACGAGTCCCCAGAAGACATCAGCAATGAGGATTTTGAAGAGGTGGACCGCCGAGAGAGGTATCATGTGAGTCCTAATACATCCGCAGAAAACGAAAGCCAGTCGAAAATAGACGCTAATGCATCCCAAGCAAAATCTACTGCTACTGATGTGGAAGCTGATCACAAACTGATGGAGGAAACTAAATATTCTAACTTCAGTAACATAGGCAAGGGCACCGTGGATTCGGCAAGCCGAAACGCAAGCTCCCATACGTTGAACGACACAGTGGAAGGCTTTACACTTCTAATTGAAGACGACAGAGAGCTCGCCTCCATCATACTACACCGAGACTCATTGAATTTGACCAGTGTCGAGAAAGGACCAAACCGTGAGCCTGAGGAAATAGAGCGGTCGCCTACTGTCTCAACGCCAGCGGCTCCACCGGAGCTTGCCGCCATGTCAGGCATTCAGCAGGTGATGCGCGATGCAGACACCATTCACGGAAGTGCACATGGTACCTCAAGCAACCGAAGAGGAGACACAGGGCACTCCAAGTTTTTCAGGTGATAATTTGGTCATCTAAAGTAAATATGATCATACTATCTTAACCAAGCCACAATTTGTGTAACAGGTTTAGCATATCTGAAGATATCGAAATTGAAGGGAACTGGTTTGCACAGTGTAATGAAAGGGATAAATCATGAAGATTCAGAGCTGCTAATATATGTTCTGCTCAAGCCACATGGTCTCATGTAATCTCAATGCGTAGTGAAGACGAACTGATTGCAAGCATTCTTTGCAAACGCTAGGAGCAGAATGTCAGGTACCATAATTACACAGAAGTACGTAGTAGCACAGTGAGCACTTGCACAGCTTATATAAGTAATGAACAACACCGAACACTGCGACAGCCAAACATTACAGAGTTGGTACAAAGTTGATGCCATAACTGTTCAACTACCCTAAAATTCTGAGCAAGCACCGCACTCCCAAATCTGGTCAGATTCTCCTTTACCGCAGGGAGGCGATTGCTCGGCATTTTACGGTGCACTTATGTTCAGTAACAAATGGTAAACTAAGTTTTTTCATTTTGGTACATGGTTTCCTCAAAGTTTTGCAGAGGTTCCTGCACATGGACAGCATCGATTTGGCTACAGGAAAGGCAACGACCAACATTTCACTGGAAGGCTGGAGCTGGCCAACGGCCCACATGTCAAATCTGTGGTTGTGTGGGCAGACAGAAAAGGAGGCCATGGGAAACACATTTGGGACTACAACCATGAGGACTGATAACATATCCATGTAATGCTTACAAAGGTCCTGCATTAAGTGGTTAAGGTAGCAGCTA